>NC_063441.1:7121234-7484274 GCF_020379485.1 Brassica napus | reverse complement strand
CTTATGTTTTTTTATTTATTTGGTAACTAGCCACCAACCTTTCCTAGAAAGTTTTGAACATCACAACTTTTTTAATCTGCTTTTTAGGTTAATTATAGCGTATACTTATTTCTATATCCCAAAAGGAATATATCTAGATTCAAAAGAGCTTAAAATAATATTTTCACATATATAATGCCACATATAAATAAGATGCATGTATGCATAAATGATTAATGTACGAGCATAACTCAAACTTTTAAACCATACAACGAAAATGCACTTCTTTTGCTGATCGGTCACTGTTAGATTGGTCGTTGTTCAATACAAAAACAACAAATAAATCATTTTACGAACATTCTACCATTGCAGAATAATAATATAAATCTCATTTCCTTTGAATATTATATCATTATAGAATATTCTATCATTACGAATATTATATCATTATAGAATAATAGTCTAATTCACCCTTACATTGCATTCTCTCATTATTATAATTTAGTCATTATAAATCATTATAGAATAATAGTCTAATTCCCCCTTTAGAATTCTAAAAAATACCCACTATGTAATGCCACATATAAATAAGATGCATTATGCATACATGGCTAATGTACGGGCATGACTCAAACTTTTAAACTATACAAGCACAGAGCACTTCGTTTGCTGATCAGTCACTGTTATACTTGTCATTGTTAAATACACAAACAGCAAATAAATCATTTTACGAATATTATATCATTATAGAATAATAGTCTAATTCCCCCTTCCATTGCATTCTCTCATTGTTGTAATTTACCAAAATAATACATTACTAAATGAAAGGATATGTAATGCTCTATTAGTGAATCTTTATAAGCATTTGGCATGCAAGAAAAACATTGGTCAACTACGATCTTCTGAGTTCATTGAACATCATAACATAAAATAAAAAACTTGTGTCCGTACTTACAGAAAAAGGCAAATCCAAAATATAATTTAATCTAGAGAACCTTATAAAAAACTTAAATATTTAATAAATATATAAAAATGATATCTTGTAACACAAAATATTATGGATAAGTTTCAACGTTGGCTTAATAGTTTACTTTAATTATATAATTCATGATACAAATTACCAATCTTTTTCTTGGAATCTCATATCACCAATCCCATAACTAAATATATAAAGACAACAACATTAATTAAAAATGAAAACATTAAATCAAGTTTATTCACATGGTTTAGGTTTGCCATTATCACAATGTCCACGTCCCGCAGGATCAGAAGATGAACAACCACCGTCTTTTCCCAACCAATGTGAATCCTTACCGAATAAGCAAGAAGACAAATGTACAAACGCTTGGTGCCTCTGCTTTAACTCCTCGATACTCAAGGCTTCCACAGGAATATTCCACCACATTTTGTCTAACTTATTTTCAATTACAAATTCCTTCAGTTTCTTTTCCTTCTCTTTCTCTATCTCTAGCTCCTTAGCGAGATCATAATTCTTTTCCATGAGGTTTTAGATCTTGAGTGTTTTATTTTTGGTAGGTGAAATGAAACCATCAGGGTCCCCAATACATATATATATATATATATATATATATAGGTAAAAAGAGATATATGGAAGGATGGTACATTGGTTTTAAACATTTAATGTTCATGAAAAGAGTATTTTGACTAATTTACATATTTGACTGGTAAACTGGCAGTCACTTTAATATATATAGAAACTCTTTAGTCATTATTGTAAAGTTATAGTCAATAAATTACTATGGAAAATTGGTAAGTCAATTGGTGAAAATTGTAAGAGCATATTTACAATTTTAATACAATGAGAATTTGTCAAACTCAAAATATATATTGTTATTTCTATATAACTTAAATATCAACTGATTTATGATTTAAAATTAAAAAATAAATCTGTGAGAGAATTATTTCGTAGGATTTTAATGAATTAAAGATTATCATTTATAAATTTCATCGCATTTTTTTATTTTCGTTTATATTTTTGAACTTTTGAGTGGTGCCAATCAAATTAACACACATACACAGAATTTTAAAATCATGAATATGTAATTCCAGATTAAACATAAAATCACATACAGTGAGACGATAAAATTTAAATACTCAGTAAAAGCAAGAAAATTGTGGGATAAATAAAGAAAAAAATGTGAGGGAATCAAAAGAGGTTCATGCATTCTTAAATTAAGGAACAAAGTTTTATGACACAGTAGTACTAGTTTGTTGTAGACTGAGAAGTGAATAGGAAGAGATGAATATAGTACATCTTTGATGAGTAAGAACAGTATGAAGACGATGAATCGACAGATTAGTGATAGGGTCATTGATATTGTGGTCCAGGAGATGAGCTCGTGAGAGATACCAACCAAAACAAATAGAAAACGTCTATGACGAAAAAAATATTTATGCGTTTAAATTTTTTTGGTGTCAAAAAGATAAGAAGAGCTTGCGAAGTGTTATAATGTGGAGGTTTTGAAGTATCTACTGGCTGAAATTTTTTCGTTGATATTAAAAATCTCATAGACCCGAAAACTAATCCTTTTTTATCTAAGGGGTTTATTTTAGTTCGTTTCGTTTATATGGAATATTTAATTTCATCTCGCTTAGGTTTTTTTATTTATTTGGTAACTAGCCACCAACCTTTCCTAGAAAGTTTTGAACATCACAACCTTTTTAATCTGCTTTTTAGGTTAATTATAGCGTATACTTATTTCTATATCCCAAAAGGAATATATCTAGATGCAAAAGAGCTTAAAATAATATTTTCACATATATAATGCCACATATAAATAAGATGCATGTATGCATAAATGATTAATGTACGAGCATAACTCAAACTTTTAAACCATACAACGAAAATGCACTTCTTTTGCTGATCTGTCACTGTTAGATTGGTTGTTGTTCAATACAGAAACAACAAATAAATCATTTTACGAACATTCTACCATTACAGAATAATAATATAAATCTCATTTCCTTTGAATATTATATCATTATAGAATATTCTATCATTACGAATATTATATCATTATAGAATAATAGTCTAATTCACCCTTACATTGCATTCTCTCATTGTTGTAATTTAGTCATTATAAATCATTATAGAATAATAGTCTAATTCCCCCTTTAGAATTCTAAAAAATACCCACTATGTAATGCCACATATAAATAAGATGCATTATGCATACATGGCTAATGTACGGGCATGACTCAAACTTTTAAACTATACAAGCACAGAGCACTTCTTTTGCTGATCAGTCACTGTTATACTTGTCATTGTTAAATACACAAACAGCAAATAAATCATTTTACGAATATTATATCATTATAGAATAATAGTCTAATTCCCCCTTCCATTGCATTCTCTCATTGTTGTAATTTACCAAAATAATACATTACTAAATGAAAGGATATGTAATGCTCTATTAGTGAATCTTTATAAGCATTTGGCATGCAAGAAAAACATTGGTCAACTACGATCTTCTGAGTTCATTGAACATCATAACATAAAATAAAAAACTTGTGTCCGTACTTACAGAAAAAGGCAAATCCAAAATATAATTTAATCTAGAGAACCTTATGAAAAACTTAAATATTTAATAAATATATAAAAAATGATATCTTGTAACACAAAATATTATGGATAAGTTTCAACGTTGGCTTAATAGTTTACTTTAATTATATAATTCATCATACAAATTACCAATCTTTTTTTTGGAATCTCATATCACCAATCCCATAACTAAATATATAAAGACAACAACATTAATTAAAATATGAAAACATTAAATCAAGTTTATTCACATGGTTTAGGTTTGCCATCATCACAATGTCCACGTCCCGCAGATCAGAAGATGAACCACCACCGTCTTTTCCAACCAATGTGAATCCTTACCGAATAAGCAAGAAGACAAATGTACAAACGCTTGGTGCCTCTGCTTTAACTCCTCGATACTCAAGCCTTCCACAGGAATATTCCACCACATTTGTCTAAATTATTTTCAATTACAAATTCCTTCAGTTTCTTTTCCTTCTCTTTCTCCATCTCTAGCTCCTTAGCGAGATCATAATTCTTTTCCATGAGGTTTTAGATCTTGATTGTTTTATTTTTGGTAGGTAAATGAACCATCAGGGTCCCCATACATATATATATATATTATATATATATATATATAAAAAGAGTATAAACAATACAAAATACAATACCAAATAAACACTAAATTAAAAATTTAAAAAAAAAACTAAATAAAAATAATAAACTATCATAAAAATAAAAAAAATATATAAAAAATAAAAAAAATAAAAAAAAAAAATTAGTATAAAAAAAAAATATAAATAAAAAAATAAAAAAATAAAAAATAAAAAAAAAAATAAAAAAAAATATAAAAAAAAAAAAAAAAAAAAAAAAAAAAAAACAAATAAATAAAAAAAAAATATAAAATAAAAAAATAAAAAAACAAAAAAGAAAAATAAAAAATAAAAAAATAAAAAAAAAAAAAGAATATAAAAAAAAAAAAAAAAATAAGAAATAAAAAAAAAAAAATTAAAAAAATACCAGAAATCTAAATAAAAAAAAAACATATAAAACTATAAAAAAAAAAAAAATTTATAAAAAAATAAAATAAAAAAAAAAAATAAAAAAAAAGCATGAATAAAAAAAATGTAGAAAAAAAAAAAAAAACTTAAAAAATAAATTTAATAAAAAATAAAAAAAATATAAGATATTAAAATATTAACAACCAAATAAAAATTCAAAAAAATAAAAATAAAACTACGAAACAATAAAAAAGAAAAAAAAAGATAAAAATAATAAAACAAAAATAATCAAAAAAATAAAAAAAAAATAAAAAAAAAAACCAAACAAAAAATATTTAAATAAATATAATAAAAAATTTTAAACATAAACAAAATATAAAAGCAATAAAAAAAAAAAAAAAAAAAAAAAAATAAAAAATAAATAAAATTATAAAAGGAAAAAAAAAAAAAAAAAAAAATAAAAAAAATTGAATAATAAAATAAAAATAAAATAAACAGAATTAAAAAAATATAACAATATAAAAAAATGCAAGTCAAAAAAATAAAAAAAAACAAAAACAAAAAAACGAAAAAAAAAAAAAAACAAATAAAAAATAACAATAAAAGAATATAAAAAAAAATAAAAAAAAAAAAAAATAAAAAAAAAGGGGTTGTAAAATAATAAAAAAAAAAAAAATAAAAAAAAATAAAAAAAAGAAATATTTAAAAAAAAAAAAAAAAAAAAATAAGAGATAAAATAATAAAAAAAAATATAAATATAAAAAAAAAAAGTTGTAAAAAAAAAAAAAAAAAGTTGGGAAATATAAAAAAAATAAAAAAAAAAAAAAAAAAACACATAAAAAATATAGAATAAAATAAAACAAACATCAAAAAGAATAAAATAAAAAAAAAAAACAAAAAAAAAAGAATAAAAAAAAAAAATGGTTAAGAAAAAAAATAAATAAATAAAAACAAAATAAAAAAAAAAAAAAAAAAAAAAACATAAAAATAAATATAATATAATAAAATAATATATATAATATAAATAAAAAAGAAAAATATGGAGGATGGTACATTGGTTTTAAACATTTAATGTTCATGAAAAGAGTATTTTGACTAATTTACATATATGACTGGTAAACTGGCAGTCACTTTAATATATATAGAAACTCTTTAGTCATTACTGTAAAGTTATAGTCAATAAATTACTATGGAAAATTGGTATGTCAATTGGTGAAATTTGTAAGAGCATATTAACAATTTTACTACAATGAGAATTTGTCAAACTCAAAATATATATTGTTATTTCTATATAACTTAAATATCAACTGATTTATGATTTAAAATTAAAAAATAAATCTGTGAGAGAATTATTTTGTAGGATTTTAATTAATTAAAGATTATCATTTATAAATTTCATCGCATTTTTTAATTTTCGTTTATATTTTTGAACTTTTGAGTGGTGCCAATCAAATTAACACACATACACAGAATTTAAAAATCATGAATATGTAATTCCAGATTAAACATAAAATCACATACAGTGAGACGATAAAATTAAATACTCAGTAAGAAGCAAGAAAATTATGGGATAAATAAAGAAAAAAATGTGAGGGAATCAAAAGAGGTTCATGCATTCTTAAATTAAGGAATAAAGTTTTATGACAGAGTAGTACTGGTTTGTTGAAGACTGAGAAGTGAATAGGAAGAGATGAATATAGTACATCTTTGATGAGTAAGAACAGTATGAAGACGATGAATCGACGGATTAGTGATAGGGTCATTGATATTGTGGTCCAGGAGATGAGCTAGTGAGAGATACCAACCAAAACAAATAGAAAACGTCTATGACGAAAAAATATTTATGCGTTTAAATCTTTTTGGTGTTAAAAAGATGAGAAGAGCTTGCGAAGTGTTATAATGTGGAGGTTTTTAAGTATCTACTGGCTGAAATTTTTTCGTTGATATTAAAAATCTCATAGACCCGAAAACTAATCCTTTTTTATCTAAGGGATTTATTTTAGTTCGTTTCGTTTATATGGAATCTTTAATTTCATCTTTCTTATGTTTTTTTATTTATTTGGTAACTAGCCACCAACCTTTCCTAGAAAGTTTTGAACATCACAACCTTTTTAATCTGCTTTTTAGGTTAATTATAGCGTATACTTATTTCTATATCCCAAAAGGAATATATCTAGATGCAAAAGAGCTTAAAATAATATTTTCACATATATAATGCCACATATAAATAAGATGCATGTATGCATAAATGATTAATGTACGAGCATAACTCAAACTTTTAAACCATACAACGAAAATGCACTTCTTTTGCTGATCTGTCACTGTTAGATTGGTCGTTGTTCAATACAGAAACAACAAATAAATCATTTTACGAACATTCTACCATTACAGAATAATAATATAAATCTCATTTCCTTTGAATATTATATCATTATAGAATATTCTATCATTACGAATATTATATCATTATAGAATAATAGTCTAATTCACCCTTACATTGCATTCTCTCATTGTTGTAATTTAGTCATTATAAATCATTATAGAATAATAGTCTAATTCCCCCTTTAGAATTCTAAAAAATACCCACTATGTAATGCCACATATAAATAAGATGCATTATGCATACATGGCTAATGTACGGGCATGACTCAAACTTTTAAACTATACAAGCACAGAGCACTTCGTTTGCTGATCAGTCACTGTTATACTTGTCATTGTTAAATACACAAACAGCAAATAAATCATTTTACGAATATTATATCATTATAGAATAATAGTCTAATTCCCCCTTCCATTGCATTCTCTCATTGTTGTAATTTACCAAAATAATACATTACTAAATGAAAGGATATGTAATGCTCTATTAGTGAATCTTTATAAGCATTTGGCATGCAAGAAAAACATTGGTCAACTACGATCTTCTGAGTTCATTGAACATCATAACATAAAATAAAAAAACTTGTGTCCGTACTTACAGAAAAGGGCAAATCCAAAATATAATTTAATCTAGAGAACCTTATAAAAAACTTAAATATTTAATAAATATATAAAAATGATATCTTGTAACACAAAATATTATGGATAAGTTTCAACGTTGGCTTAATAGTTTACTTTAATTATATAATTCATGATACAAATTACCAATCTTGTTTTTGGAATCTCATATCACCAATCCCATAACATTTAAAATATGAAAACATTAAATCAAGTTTATTCACATGGTTTAGGTTTGCCATTATCACAATGTCCACGTCCCGCAGGATCAGAAGATGAACCACCACCGTCTTTTCCCAACCAATGTGAATCCTTACCGAATAAGCAAGAAGACAAATGTACAAACGCTTGGTGCCTCTGCTTTAACTCCTCGATACTCAAGCCTTCCACAGGAATATTCCACCACATTTTGTCTAACTTATTTTCAATTACAAATTCCTTCAGTTTCTTTTCCTTCTCTTTCTCCATCTCTAGCTCCTTAGCGAGATCATAATTCTTTTCCATGAGGTTTTAGATCTTGATTGTTTTATTTTTGGTAGGTTAAATGAAACCATCAGGGTCCCCTATACATATATATATATATATATATATATATATATATAGGTAAAAAGAGATATATGGAAGGATGGTACATTGGTTTTAAACATTTAATGTTCATGAAAAGAGTATTTTGACTAATTTACATATATGACTGGTAAACTGGCAGTCACTTTAATATATATAGAAACTCTTTAGTCATTACTGTAAAGTTATAGTCAATAAATTACTATGGAAAATTGGTAAGTCAATTGGTGAAAATTGTAAGAGCATATTTACAATTTTAATACAATGAGAATTTGTCAAACTCAAAATATATATTGTTATTTCTATATAACTTAAATATCAACTGATTTATGATTTAAAATTAAAAAATAAATCTGTGAGAGAATTATTTCGTAGGATTTTAATGAATTAAAGATTATCATTTATAAATTTCATCGCATTTTTTATTTTCGTTTATATTTTTGAACTTTTGAGTGGTGCCAATCAAATTAACACACATACACAGAATTTTAAAAATCATGAATATGTAATTCCAGATTAAACATAAAATCACATACAGTGAGACGATAAAATTTAAATACTCAGTAAGAAGCAAGAAAATTGTGGGATAAATAAAGAAAAAATGTGAGGGAATCAAAAGAGGTTCATGCATTCTTAAATTAAGGAACAAAGTTTTATGACAGAGTAGTACTGGTTTGTTGAAGACTGAGAAGTGAATAGGAAGAGATGAATATAGTACATCTTTGATGAGTAAGAACAGTATGAAGACGATGAATCGACGGATTAGTGATAGGGTCATTGATATTGTGGTCCAGGAGATGAGCAAGTGAGAGATACCAACCAAAACAAATAGAAAACGTCTATGACGAAAAAAATATTTATGCGTTTAAATCTTTTTGGTGTTAAATAGATGAGAAGAGTTTGCGAAGTGTTATAATGTAGAGGTTTTTAAGTATCTACTGGCTGAAATTTTTTCGTTGATATTACAAATCTCATAGACCCGAAAACTAATCCTTTTTTATCTAAGGGATTTATTTTAGTTCATTTCGTTTATATGGAATCTTTAATTTCATCTTTCTTATGTTTTTTTATTTATTTGGTAACTAGCCACCAACCTTTCCTAGAAAGTTTTGAACATCACAACCTTTTTAATCTGCTTTTTAGGTTAATTATAGCGTATACTTATTTCTATATCCCAAAAGGAATATATCTAGATGCAAAAGAGCTTAAAATAATATTTTCACATATATAATGCCACATATAAATAAGATGCATGTATGCATAAATGATTAATGTACGAGCATAACTCAAACTTTTAAACCATACAACGAAAATGCACTTCTTTTGCTGATCTGTCACTGTTAGATTGGTCGTTGTTCAATACAGAAACAACAAATAAATCATTTTACGAACATTCTACCATTACAGAATAATAATATAAATCTCATTTCCTTTGAATATTATATCATTATAGAATATTCTATCATTACGAATATTATATCGTTATAGAATAATAGTCTAATTCACCTTTACATTGCATTCTCTCATTGTTGTAATTTAGTCATTATAAATCATTATAGAATAATAGTCTAATTCCCCCTTTAGAATTATAAAAAATACCCACTATATAATGCCACATATAACTAAGATGCATTATGCATACATGGCTAATGTACGGGCATGACTCAAACTTTTAAACTATACAAGCACAGAGCACTTCGTTTGCTGATCAGTCACTGTTATACTTGTCATTGTTAAATACACAAACAGCAAATAAATCATTTTACGAATATTATATCATTATAGAATAATAGTCTAATTCCTCCTTCCATTGCATTCTCGCATTGTTGTAATTTACCAAAAAATACATTACTAAATGAAGGTATATGTAATGCTCTATTAGTGATACTGTATAAGCATTTGGCATGCAAGAAAAACATTGGTCAACTACGATCTTTTGAGTTCATTGAACATCATAACATAAAATAAAAAACTTGCGTCCGTACTTGCAGAAAAAGGCAAATCCAAAATATAATTTAATCTAGAGAACCTTATAAAAAACTTAAATATTTAATAAATATATAAAAATGATATCTTGTAACACAAAATATTATGGATAAGTTTCAACGTTGGCTTAATAGTTTACTTTAATTATATAATTCATGATACAAATTACCAATCTTTTTTTTGGAATCTCATATCACCAATCCCATAACTAAATATATAAAGACAACAACATTAATTAAAATATGAAAACATTAAATCAAGTTTATTCACATGGTTTAGGTTTGCCATCATCACAATGTCCACGTCCCGCAGGATCAGAAGATGAACCACCACCGTCTTTTCCAAACCAGTGTGAATCCTTACCGAATAAGCAAGAAGACAAATGTACAAACGCTTGGTGCCTCTGCTTTAACTCCTCGATACTCAAGCCTTCCACAGGAATATTCCACCACTTTTTGTCTAACTTATTTTCAATTACAAATTCCTTCAGTTTCTTTTCCTTCTCTTTCTCCATCTCTAGCTCCTTAGCGAGATCATAACTCTTTTCCATGAGGTTCTAGATCCTGAGTGTTTTATTTTTGGTAGGTGAAATGAAACCATCAGGGTCCCCAATACATATATATATATATATATATATATATATATAGGTAAAAAGAGATATATGGAAGGATGGTACATTGGTTTTAAACATTTAATGTTCATGAAAAGAGTATTTTGACTAATTTACATATTTGACTGGTAAACTGGCAGTTACTTTAATATATATAGAAACTCTTTAGTCATTATTGTAAAGTTATAGTCAATAAATTACTATGGAAAATTGTTAATTCAATTGGTGAAAATTGTAAGAGCATATTTACAATTTTAATACAATGAGAATTTGTCAAACTCAAAATATATATTGTTATTTCTATATAACTTAAATATCAACTGATTTATGATTTAAAATTAAAAAATAAATCTGTGAGAGAATTATTTCGTAGGATTTTAATGAATTAAAGATTATCATTTATAAATTTCATCGCATTTTTTTATTTTCGTTTATATTTTTGAACTTTTGAGTGGTGCCAATCAAATCAACACACATACACAGAATTTTAAAAATCATGAATATGTAATTCCAGATTAAACATAAAATCACATACAGTGAGACGATAAAATTTAAATACTCAGTAAGAAGCAAGAAAATTGTGGGATAAATAAAGAAAAAAATGTGAGGGAATCAAAAGAGGTTCATGCATTCTTAAATTAAGGAACAAAGTTTTATGACAGAGTAGTACTGGTTTGTTGAAGACTGAGAAGTGAATAGGAAGAGATGAATATAGTACATCTTTGATGAGTAAGAACAGTATGAAGACGATGAATCGACGGATTAGTGATAGGGTCATTGATATTGTGGTCCAGGAGATGAGCTAGTGAGAGATACCAACCAAAACAAATAGAAAAACGTCTATGACGAAAAAAATATTTAGGTGTTTAAATCTTTTTGGTGTTAAAAAGATGAGAAGAGTTTGCGAAGTGTTATAATGTGGAGGTTTTTAAGTATCTACTGGCTGAAATTTTTTCGTTGATATTAAAAATCTCATAGACCCCAAAACTAATCCTTTTTTATCTAAGGGATTTATTTTAGTTCGTTTCGTTTATATGGAATCTTTAATTTCATCTTTCTTATGTTTTTTTTTATTTGGTAACTAGCCACCAGCCTTTCCTAAAAAGTTTTGAACATCACAACCTTTTTAATCTGTTTTTAGGTTAATTATAGCGTATACTTATTTCTATATCCCAAAAGGAATATATCTAGATGCAAAAGAGCTTAAAATAATATTTTCACATATATAATGCCACATATAAATAAGATGCATGTATGCATAAATGATTAATGTACGAGCATAACTCAAACTTTTAAACCATACAACGAAAATGCACTTCTTTTGCTGATCTGTCACTGTTAGATTGGTCGTTGTTCAATACAGAAACAACAAATAAATCATTTTACGAACATTCTACCATTACAGAATAATAATATAAATCTCATTTCCTTTGAATATTATATCATTATAGAATATTCTATCATTACGAATATTATATCATTATAGAATAATAGTCTAATTCACCCTTACATTGCATTCTCTCATTGTTGTAATTTAGTCATTATAAATCATTATAGAATAATAGTCTAATTCCCCCTTTAGAATTCTAAAAAATACCCACTATGTAATGCCACATATAAATAAGATGCATTATGCATACATGGCTAATGTACGAGCATGACTCAGACCTTTAAACTATACAAGCACAGAGCACTTCGTTTGCTGATCAGTCACTGTTATACTTGTCATTGTTAAATACACAAACAGCAAATAAATCATTTTACGAATATTATATCATTATAGAATAATAGTCTAATTCTCCCTTCCATTGCATTCTCTCATTGTTGTAATTTACCAAAATAATACATTACTAAATGAAAGGATATATAATGCTCTATTAGTGAATCTGTATAAGCATTTGGCATGCAAGAAAAAACATTGGTCAACTACGATCTTCTGAGTTCATTGAACATCATAACATAAAATAAAAAACTTGTGTCCGTACTTGCAGAAAAAGGAAATCCAAAATATAATTTAATCTAGAGAACCTTATAAAAAACTTAAATATTTAATAAATATATAAAAATGATATCTTGTAACACAAAATATTATGGATAAGTTTCAACGTTGGATTAATAGTTTACTTTAATTATATAATTCATGATACAAATTACCAATCTTTTTTCGGAATCTGATATCACCAATCCCATAACTAAATATATAAAGACAACAACATTAATTAAAATATGAAAACATTAAATCAAGTTTATTCACATGGTTTAGGTTTGCCATCATCACAATGTCCACGTCCCGCAGGATCCGAAGATGAACCACCACCGTCTTTTCCAAACCAGTGTGAATCCTTACCGAATAAGCAAGAAGACAAATGTACAAACGCTTGGTGCCTTTGCTTTAATTCCTCGATACTCAAGCCTTCCACAGGAATATTCCACCACTTTTTGTCTAACTTATTTTCAATTACAAATTCCTTCAGTTTCTTTTCCTTCTCTTTCTCCATGTCTACCTCCTTAGCGAGATCATAACTCTTTTCCATGAGGTTCTAGATCCTGAGTGTTTTATTTTTGGTAGGTGAAATGAAACCATCAGGGTCCCCAATACATATATATATATATATAGGTAAAAAGAGATATATGGAAGGATGGTACATTGTTTTTAGACATTTAATGTTCATGAAAAGAGTATTTTGACTAATTTACATATTTGACTGGTAAACTGGCAGTCACTTTAATATATATAGAAACTCTTTAGTCATTATTGTAAAGTTATAGTCAATAAATTACTATGGAAAATTGGTAATTCAATTGGTGAAAATTGTAAGAGCATATTTACAATTTTAATACAATGAGAATTTGTCAAACTCAAAATATATATTGTTATTTCTATATAACTTAAATATCAACTGATTTATGATTTAAAATTAAAAAATATATCTGTGAGAGAATTATTTCGTAGGATTTTAATGAATTAAAGATTATCATTTATAAATTTCATCGCATTTTTTTATTTTCGTTTATATTTTTGAACTTTTGAGTGGTGCCAATCAAATCAACACACATACACAGAATTTTAAAAATCATGAATATGTAATTCCAGATTAAACATAAAATCACATACAGTGAGAAGATAAAATTTAAATACTCAGTAAGAAGCAAGAAAATTGTGGGATAAATAAAGAAAAAAATGTGAGGGAATCAAAAGAGGTTCATGCATTCTTAAATTAAGGAACAAGGTTTTATGACAGAGTAGTACTGGTTTGTTGAAGACTGAGAAGTGAATAGGAAGAGATGAATATAGTACATCTTTGATGAGTAAGAACAGTATGAAAACGATGAATCGACGGATTAGTGATAGCGTCATTGATATTGTTGTCCAGGAGATGAGCTAGTGAGAGATACCAACCAAAACAAATAGAAAACCTCTATGATTAAAAAAAATATTTATGCGTTTAAATCTTTTTGGTGTTAAAAAAATGAGAAGAGTTTGCGAAGTGTTATAATGTGGAGGTTTTTAAGTATCTACTGGCTGAAATTTTTTCGTTGATATTAAAAATCTCATAGACCCCAAAACTAATCCTTTTTTATCTAAGGGATTTATTTTAGTTCGTTTCTTTTATATGGAATCTTTAATTTCATCTTTCTTATTTTTTTTATTTATTTGGTAACTAGCCACCAACCTTTCCTAGAAAGTTTTGAACATCACAACTTTTTTAATCTGCTTTTTAGGTTTATTATAGCGTATACTTATTTCTATATCCCAAAAGGAATATATCTAGATGCAAAAGAGCTTAAAATAATATTTTCACATATATAATGCCACATATAAATAAGATGCATGTATGCATAAATGATTAATGTACGAGCATAACTCAAACTTTTAAACCATACAACGAAAATGCACTTCTTTTGCTGATCTGTCACTGTTAGATTGGTCGTTGTTCAATACAGAAACAACAAATAAATCATTTTACGAACATTCTACCATTACAGAATAATAATATAAATCTCATTTCCTTTGAATATTATATCATTATAGAATATTCTATCATTACGAATATTATATCATTATAGAATAATAGTCTAATTCACCCTTACATTGCATTCTCTCATTGTTGTAATTTAGTCATTATAAATCATTATAGAATAATAGTCTAATTCCCCCTTTAGAATTCTAAAAAATACCCACTATGTAATACCACATATAAATAAGATGCATTATGCATACATGGCTAATGTACGAGCATGACTCAGACCTTTAAACTATACAAGCACAGAGCACTTCGTTTGCTGATCAGTCACTGTTATACTTGTCATTGTTAAATACACAAACAGCAAATAAATCATTTTACGAATATTATATCATTATAGAATAATAGTCTAATTCTCCCTTCCATTGCATTCTCTCATTGTTGTAATTTACCAAAATAATACATTACTAAATGAAAGGATATGTAATGCTCTATTAGTGAATCTGTATAAGCATTTGGCATGCAAGAAAAAAACATTGGTCAACTACGATCTTATGAGTTCATTGAACATCATAACATAAAATAAAAAACTTGTGTCCGTACTTGCAGAAAAAGGGAAATCCAAAATATAATTTAATCTAGAGAACCTTATAAAAAACTTAAATATTTAATAAATATATAAAAATGATATCTTGTAACACAAAATATTATGGATAAGTTTCAACGTTGGATTAATAGTTTACTTTAATTATATAATTCATGATACAAATTACCAATCTTTTTTTCGGAATCTGCTATCACCAATCCCATAACTAAATATATAAAGACAACAACATTAATTAAAATATGAAAACATTAAATCAAGTTTATTCACATGGTTTAGGTTTGCCATCATCACAATGTCCACGTCCCGCAGGATCCGAAAATGAACCACCACCGTCTTTTCCCAACCAGTGTGAATCTTTACCGAATAAGCAAGAAGACAAATGTACAAACGCTTGGTGCCTCTGCTTTAACTCCTCGATACTCAAGCCTTCCACAGGAATATTCCACCACTTTTTGTCTAACTTATTTTCAATTACAAATTCCTTCAGTTTCTTTTCCTTCTCTTTCTCCATCTCTACCTCCTTAGCGAGATCATAATTCTTTTCCATGAGGTTCTAGATCCTCAGTGTTTTATTTTTGGTAGGTGAAATGAAACAATCAGGGTCCCCAATACATATATATATATATATATATAGGTAAAAAGAGATATATGGAAGGATGGTACATTGTTTTTAGACATTTAATGTTCACGAAAAGAGTATTTTGACTAATTTACATATTTGACTGGTAAACTGGCAGTCACTTTAATATATATAGAAACTCTTTAGTCATTATTGTAAAGTTATAGTCAATAAATTACTATGGAAAATTGGTAATTCAATTGGTGAAAATTGTAAGAGCATATTTACAATTTTAATACAATGAGAATTTGTCAAACTCAAAATATATATTGTTATTTCTATATAACTTAAATATCAACTGATTTATGATTTAAAATTAAAAAATAAATCTGTGAGAGAATTATTTCGTAGGATTTTAATGAATTAAAGATTATCATTTACAAATTTCATCGCATTTTTTTTATTTTCGTTTATATTTTTGAACTTTTGAGTGGTGCCAATCAAATCAACACACATACATCGAATTTTAAAAATCATGAATATGTAATTCGAGATTAAACATAAAATCACATACAGTGAGAAGATAAAATTTAAATACTCAGTAAGAAGCAAGAAAATTGTGGGATAAATAAAGAAAAAAATGTGAGGAAATCAAAAGAGGTTCATGCATTCTTAAATTAAGGAACAAGGTTTTATGACAGAGTAGTACTGGTTTGTTGAAGACTGAGAAGTGAATAGGAAGAGATGAATATAGTACATCTTTGATGAGTAAGAACAGTATGAAGACGATGAATCGACGGATTAGTGATAGCGTCATTGATATTGTGGTCCAGGAGATGAACTAGTGAGAGATACCAACCAAAACAAATAGAAAACCTCTATGATTAAAAAAAATATTTATGCGTTTAAATCTTTTTGGTGTTAAAAAATGAGAAGAGTTTGCGAAGTGTTATAATGTGGAGGTTTTTAAGTATCTACTGGCTGAAATTTTTTCGTTGATATTAAAAATCTCATAGACCCCAAAACTAATCCTTTTTTATCAAAGGGATTTATTTTAGTTCGTTTCTTTTATATGGAATCTTTAATTTCATCTTTCTTATTTTTTTTATTTATTTGGTAACTAGCCACCAACCTTTCCTAGAAAGTTTTGAACATCACAACTTTTTAATCTGCTTTTTAGGTTTATTATAGCGTATACTTATTTCTATATCCCAAAAGGAATATATCTAGATGCAAAAGAGCTTAAAATAATATTTTCACATATATAATGCCACATATAAACAAGATGCATGTATGCATAAATGATTAATGTACGAGCATAACTCAAACTTTTAAACCATACAACGAAAATGCACTTCTTTTGCTGATCTGTCACTGTTAGATTGGTCGTTGTTCAATACAGAAACAACAAATAAATCATTTTACGAACATTCTACCATTACAGAATAATAATATAAATCTCATTTCCTTTGAATATTATATCATTATAGAATATTCTATCATTACGAATATTATATCATTATAGAATAATAGTCTAATTCACCCTTACATTGCATTCTCTCATTGTTGTAATTTAGTCATTATAAATCATTATAGAATAATAGTCTAATTCCCCCTTTAGAATTCTAAAAAATACCCACTATGTAATACCACATATAAATAAGATGCATTATGCATACATGGCTAATGTACGAGCATGACTCAGACCTTTAAACTATACAAGCACAGAGCACTTCGTTTGCTGATCAGTCACTGTTATACTTGTCATTGTTAAATACACAAACAGCAAATAAATCATTTTACGAATATTATATCATTATAGAATAATAGTCTAATTCCCCCTTCCATTGCATTCTCTCATTGTTGTAATTTACCAAAATAATACATTACTAAATGAAAGGATATGTAATGCTCTATTAGTGAATCTGTATAAGCATTTGGCATGCAAGAAAACTATTGGTCATTTACGATCTTCTGAGTTCATTGAACATCATAACATAAAATAAAAAACTTGTGTCCGTACTTGCAGAAAAAGGGAAATCCAAAATATAATTTAATCTAGAGAACCTTATAAAAAACTTAAATATTTAATAAATATATAAAAATGATATCTTGTAACACAAAATATTATGGATAAGTTTCAACGTTGGATTAATAGTTTACTTTAATTATATAATTCATGATACAAATTACCAATCTTTTTTTCAGAATCTGATATCACCAATCCCATAACTAAATATATAAAGACAACAACATTAATTAAAATATGAAAACATTAAATCAAGTTTATTCACATGGTTTAGGTTTGCCATCATCACAATGTCCACGTCCCACAGGATCCGAAAATGAACCACCACCGTCTTTTCCCAACCAGTGTGAATCTTTACCGAATAAGCAAGAAGACAAATGTACAAACGCTTGGTGCCTCTGCTTTAACTCCTCGATACTCAAGCCTTCCACAGGAATATTCCACCACTTTTTGTCTAACTTATTTTGAATTACAAATTCCTTCAGTTTCTTTTCCTTCTCTTTCTCCATCTCTACCTCCTTAGCGAGATCATAATTCTTTTCCATGAGGTTCTAGATCCTCAGTGTTTTATTTTTGGTAGGTGAAATGAAACAATCAGGGTCCCCAATACATATATATATATATAGGTAAAAAGAGATATATGGAAGGATGGTACATTGTTTTTAGACATTTAATGTTCACAAAAAGAGTATTTTGACTAATTTACATATTTGACTGGTAAACTGGCAGTCACTTTAATATATATAGAAACTCTTTAGTCATTATTGTAAAGTTATAGTCAATAAATTACTATGGAAAATTGGTAATTCAATTGGTGAAAATTGTAAGAGCATATTTACAATTTTAATACAATGAGAATTTGTCAAACTCAAAATATATATTGTTATTTCTATATAACTTAAATATCAACTGATTTATGATTTAAAATTAAAAAATAAATCTGTGAGAGAATTATTTCGTAGGATTTTAATGAATTAAAGATTATCATTTACAAATTTCATCGCATTTTTTTTTTATTTTCGTTTATATTTTTGAAATTTTGAGTGGTGCCAATCAAATCAACACACATACATCGAATTTTAAAAATCATGAATATGTAATTCGAGATTAAACATAAAATCACATACAGTGAGAAGATAAAATTTAAATACTCAGTAAGAAGCAAGAAAATTGTGGGATAAATAAAGAAAAAAATGTGAGGAAATCAAAGGAGGTTCATGCATTCTTAAATTAAGGAACAAGGTTTTATGACAGAGTAGTACTGGTTTGTTGAAGACTGAGAAGTGAATAGGAAGAGATGAATATAGTACATCTTTGATGAGTAAGAACAGTATGAAGACGATGAATCGACGGATTAGTGATAGCGTCATTGATATTGTGGTCCAGGAGATGAACTAGTGAGAGATACCAACCAAAACAAATAGAAAACCTCTATGATTAAAAAAAATATTTATGCGTTTAAATCTTTTTAGTGTTAAAAAAATGAGAAGAGTTTGCGAAGTGTTATAATGTGGAGGTTTTTAAGTATCTACTGGCTGAAATTTTTTCGTTGATATTAAAAATCTCATAGACCCCAAAACTAATCCTTTTTTATCAAAGGGATTTATTTTAGTTCGTTTCTTTTATATGGAATCTTTAATTTCATCTTTCTTATTTTTTTTATTTATTTGGTAACTAGCCACCAACCTTTCCTAGAAAGTTTTGAACATCACAACCTTTTTAATCTGCTTTTTAGGTTAATTATAGCGTATACTTATTTCTATATCCCAAAAGGAATATATCTAGATGCAAAAGAGCTTAAAATAATATTTTCACATATATAATGCCACATATAAACAAGATGCATGTATGCATAAATGATTAATGTACGAGCATAACTCAAACTTTTAAACCATACAACGAAAATGCACTTCTTTTGCTGATCTGTCACTGTTAGATTGGTCGTTGTTCAATACAGAAACAACAAATAAATCATTTTACGAACATTCTACCATTACAGAATAATAATATAAATCTCATTTCCTTTGAATATTATATCATTATAGAATATTCTATCATTACGAATATTATATCATTATAGAATAATAGTCTAATTCACCCTTACATTGCATTCTCTCATTGTTGTAATTTAGTCATTATAAATCATTATAGAATAATAGTCTAATTCCCCCTTTAGAATTCTAAAAAATACCCACTATGTAATACCACATATAAATAAGATGCATTATGCATACATGGCTAATGTACGAACATGACTCAGACTTTTAAACTATACAAGCACAGAGCACTTCGTTTGCTGATCAGTCACTGTTATACTTGTCATTGTTAAATACACAAACAGCAAATAAATCATTTTACGAATATTATATCATTATAGAATAATAGTCTAATTCCCCCTTCCATTGCATTCTCTCATTGTTGTAATTTACCAAAATAATACATTACTAAATGAAAGGATATGTAATGCTCTATTAGTGAATCTGTATAAGCATTTGGCATGCAAGAAAAACATTGGTCAACTACGATCTTCTGAGTTCATTGAACATCATAACATAAAATAAAAAACTTGTGTCCGTACTTGCAGAAAAAGGGAAATCCAAAATATAATTTAATCTAGAGAACCTTATAAAAAACTTAAATATTTAATAAATATATAAAAATGATATCTTGTAACACAAAATATTATGGATAAGTTTCAACGTTGGATTAATAGTTTACTTTAATTATATAATTCATGATACAAATTACCAATCTTTTTTTCAGAATCTGATATCACCAATCCCATAACTAAATATATAAAGACAACAACATTAATTAAAATATGAAAACATTAAATCAAGTTTATTCACAGGGTTTAGGTTTGCCATCATCACAATGTCCACGTCCCGCAGGATCCGAAAATGAACCACCACCGTCTTTTCCCAACCAGTGTGAATCTTTACCGAATAAGCAAGAAGACAAATGTACAAACGCTTGGTGCCTCTGCTTTAACTCCTCGATACTCAAGCCTTCCACAGGAATATTCCACCACTTTTTGTCTAACTTATTTTGAATTACAAATTCCTTCAGTTTCTTTTCCTTCTCTTTCTCCATCTCTACCTCCTTAGCGAGATCATAATTCTTTTCCATGAGGTTCTAGATCCTGAGTGTTTTATATTTGGTAGGTGAAATGAAACAATCAGGGTCCCCAATACATATATATATATATATATAGGTAAAAAGAGATATATGGAAGGATGGTACATTGTTTTTAGACATTTAATGTTCACAAAAAGAGTATTTTGACTAATTTACATATTTGACTGGTAAACTGGCAGTCACTTTAATATATATAGAAACTCTTTAGTCATTATTGTAAAGTTATAGTCAATAAATTACTATGGAAAATTGGTAATTCAATTGGTGAAAATTGTAAGAGCATATTTACAATTTTAATACAATGAGAATTTGTCAAACTCAAAATATATATTGTTATTTCTATATAACTTAAATATCAACTGATTTATGATTTAAAATTAAAAAATAAATCTGTGAGAGAATTATTTCGTAGGATTTTAATGAATTAAAGATTATCATTTACAAATTTCATCGCATTTTTTTTTTATTTTCGTTTATATTTTTGAAAATTTTGAGTGGTGCCAATCAAATCAACACACATACATCGAATTTTAAAAATCATGAATATGTAATTCGAGATTAAACATAAAATCACATACAGTGAGAAGATAAAATTTAAATACTCAGTAAGAAGCAAGAAAATTGTGGGATAAATAAAGAAAAAAATGTGAGGAAATCAAAAGAGGTTCATGCATTCTTAAATTAAGGAACAAGGTTTTATGACAGAGTAGTACTGGTTTGTTGAAGACTGAGAAGTGAATAGGAAGAGATGAATATAGTACATCTTTGATGAGTAAGAACAGTATGAAGACGATGAATCGACGGATTAGTGATAGCGTCATTGATATTGTGGTCCAGGAGATGAACTAGTGAGAGATACCAACCAAAACAAATAGAAAACCTGTATGATTAAAAAAAATATTTATGCGTTTAAATCTTTTTGGTGTTAAAAAGATGAGAAGAGTTTGCGAAGTGTTATAATGTGGAGGTTTTTAAGTATCTACTGGCTGAAATTTTTTCGTTGATATTAAAAATCTCATAGACCCCAAAACTAATCCTTTTTTATCAAAGGGATTTATTTTAGTTCGTTTCGTTTATATGGAATCTTTAATTTCATCTTTCTTATTTTTTTTATTTATTTGGTAACTAGCCACCAACCTTTCCTAGAAAGTTTTGAACATCACAACCTTTTTAATCTGCTTTTTAGGTTAATTATAGCGTATACTTATTTCTATATCCCAAAAGGAATATATCTAGACGCAAAAGAGCTT
Source organism: Brassica napus (assembly GCF_020379485.1). Classification (NCBI taxonomy): domain Eukaryota; kingdom Viridiplantae; phylum Streptophyta; class Magnoliopsida; order Brassicales; family Brassicaceae; genus Brassica; species Brassica napus. The sequence continues at coordinate 7,462,048 of NC_063441.1, read as the reverse complement.
AAAATAATATTTTCACATATATAATGCCACATATAAACAAGATGCATGTATGCATAAATGATTAATGTACGAGCATAAATCAAAATTTTAAACCATACAACGAAAATGAACTTCTTTTGCTGATCTGTCACTGTTAGATTGGTCGTTGTTCAATACAGAAACAACAAATAAATCATTTTACGAACATTCTACCATTACAGAATAATAATATAAATCTCATTTCCTTTGAATATTATATCATTATAGAATATTCTATCATTACGAATATTATATCATTATAGAATAATAGTCTAATTCACCCTTACATTGCATTCTCTCATTGTTGTAATTTAGTCATTATAAATCATTATAGAATAATAGTCTAATTCCCCATTTAGAATTCTAAGAGATACCCACTATGTAATACCACATATAAATAAGATGCATTATGCATACATGGCTAATGTACGAGCATGACTCAGACTTTTAAACTATACAAGCACAGAGCACTTCTTTTGCTGATCAGTCACTGTTATACTTGTCATTGTTAAATACACAAACAGCAAATAAATCATTTTACGAATATTATATCATTATAGAATAATAGTCTAATTCCCCCTTCCATTGCATTCTCTCATTGTTGTAATTTACCAAAATAATACATTACTAAATGAAAGGATATGTAATGCTCTATTAGTGAATCTGTATAAGCATTTGGCATGCAAGAAAAAACATTGGTCAACTACGATCTTATGAGTTCATTGAACATCATAACATAAAATAAAAAACTTGTGTCCGTACTTGCAGAAAAAGGGAAATCCAAAATATAATTTAATCTAGAGAACCTTATAAAAAACTTAAATATTTAATAAATATATAAAAATGATATCTTGTAACACAAAATATTATAGATAAGTTTCAACGTTGGCTTAATAGTTTACTTTAATTATATAATTCATGATACAAATTACCAATCTTTTTTTTGGAATCTCATATCACCAATCCCATAACTAAATATATAAAGAAAACAACATTAATTAAAATATGAAAACATTAAATCAAGTTTATTCACATGGTTTAGGTTTGCCATAATCACAATGTCCACGTCCCGCAGGATCAGAAGATGAACCACCTACGTATTTTCCCAACCAGTGTGAATCTTTACCGAATAAGCAAGAAGACAAATGTACAAACGCTTGGTGCCTCTGCTTTAACTCCTCGATACTCAAGCCTTCCACATGAATATTCCACCATTTTTTGTCTAACTTATTTTCAATTACAAATTCCTTCAGTTTCTTTTCCTTCTCTTTCTCCATCTCTAGCTCCTTAGCGAGATCATAATTCTTTTCCATGAGGTTCTAGATCCTGAGTGTTTTATTTTTGGTAGGTGAAATGAAACCATCAGGGTCCCCAATACATAAATATATATAGGTAAAAAGAGATATATGGAAGGATGGTACATTGTTTTTAGACATTTAATGTTCATGAAAAGAGTATTTTGACTAATTTACATATTTGACTGGTAAACTGTCAGTTACTTTAATATATATAGAAACTCTTTAGTCATAATTGTAAAGTTATAGTCAATAAATTACTATGGAAAATTGGTAATTCAATTAGTGAAAATTGTAAGAGCATATTTACAATTTTAATACAATGAGAATTTGTCAAACTCAAAATATATATTGTTATTTCTATATAACTTAAATATCAACTGATTTATGATTTAAAATTAAAAAATAAATCTGTGAGAATTATTTCGTATGATTTTAATGAATTAAAGATTATCATTTATAAATTTCATCGCATTTTTTATATTTTCGTTTATATTTTTGAACTTTAGAGTGGTGCCAATCAAATAAACACACATACACATAATTTTAAAAATCATGAATATGTAATTTCAGATTAAACATAAAATCACATACAGTGAGACAATAAAATTTAAATACTCAGTAAGAAGCAAGAAAATTGTGGGATAAATAAAGAAAAAAATGTGTGGAAATCAAAAGAGGTTCATGCATTCTTAAATTAAGGAACAAGGTTTTATGACAGAGTAGTATTGGTTTGTTGAAGACTGAGAAGTGAATAGAAAGAGATGAATATAATACATCTTTGATGAGTAAGAACAGTATGAAGACGATGAATCGACAGATTAGTGATAGGGTTATTGATATTGTGGTCCAGGAGATGAGCTAGTGAGAGATACCAACCAAAACAAATAGAAAACGTCTATGACGAAAAAAATATTTATGCGTTTAAATCTTTTTGGTGTTAAAAAGATGAGAAGAGTTTGCGAAGTGTTATAATGTGGAGGTTTTTAAGTATCTACTGGCTGAAATTTTTTCGTTGATATTAAAAATCTCATAGACCCGAAAACTAATCATTTTTTATCTAAGGGATTTATTTTAGTTCGTTTCGTATATATGTAATCTTTAATTTCATCTTTCTTATGTTTTTTTTTATTTGGTAACTAGCCACCAACCTTTCCTAGAAAGTTTTGAACATCACAACCTTTTTAATCTGCTTTTTAGGTTAATTATAGCGTATACTTCTTTCTATATCCCAAAAGGAATATATCTAGATGCAAAAGAGCTTAAAATAATATTTTTCACATATATAATGCCACATATAAATAAGATGCGTGTATGCAAAAATGATTAATGTACGAGCATAACTCAAACTTTTAAACCATACAACGAAAATGCACTTCTATTGCTGATCTGTCACTGTTAGATTGGTCGTTTCTCAATACAGAAACAATAAATAAATCATTTTACGAATATTCTACCATTATAGAATAATAGTCTCAATCTCCTTTCCTTTGAATATTATATCATCATAGAATATTTTATCATTTCGAATATTATATCAATATAGAATAATAGTCTAATTTTCCCTTCCATTGCATTCTCTCATTGTTGTAATTTAGTCATTATAAATCATTATAGAATAATAGTTTAATTCTCCCTTTAGAATTCTAAAAAATACCCAATATGTAATGCCACATATTATAAGATGCATTATGCATACATGGCTAATGTACAAGCATGACTCAGACTTTTAAACCATACAAGCAAAAGGCAATTTTTTTGCTGATCAGTCACTGTTAGATTGGTTGTTGTTCAATACAGGAACAACAAATAAATCATTTTACGAACATTTTATCATTACAGAATAATAATCTAAATCTCATTTCCTTTGAATATTATATCATTATAGTATATTCTATCATTACGAATATTATATCATTATAGAATAATAGTCTACCTTCCCCTTACATTGCATTCTCTCATTGTTGTAATTTAGTCATTATAAATCATTATAGAATAATAGTCAAATTCCCCCTTTAGAATTCTAAAAAATACCCACTATGTAATGCCACATATAAATAAGATGCATTATGCATACATGGCTAATGTACGAGCATGACTCAGACTTTTAAACTATACAAGCACATAGCACTTTGTTTGCTGATCAGTAAATGTTATACTTGTCATTGTTAAATACACAAACAGCAAATAAATCATTTTACGAATATTATATCATTATAGAATAATAGTCTAATTCCCCCTTCCATTGCATTCTCTTATTGTTGTAATTTACCAAAATAATACATTACTAAATGAAAGGATATGTAATGCTCTATTAGTGAATCTGTATAAGCATTTGGCATGCAAGAAAAACATTGGTCAACTACGATCTTCTGAGTTCGTAGAACATCATAACATAAAATTAAAAACTTGTGTCCGTACTTGCAGAAAAAGGCAAATCTAAAATATAATTTGATCTAGAGAACCTTATAAAAACTTAAATATTTAATAAATATATAAAAATGATATCTTGTAACACAAAATATTATGGATAAATTTCAACGTTGGCTTAATAGTTTACTTTAATTATATAATTCATGATACAAATTACCAATCTTTTTTTTGGAATCTCATATCACCAATCCCATAACTAAATATATAAAGACAACAACATTAGTTAAAATATGAAAACATTAAATCAAGTTTATTCACATGGTTTAAGTTTGCCATCATCACAATGTCCACGTCCCGCAGGATCAGAAGATGAACCACCACCATCTTTTCCTAACCAGTGTGAATCCTTACCGAATAAGCAAGAAGACAAATGTACAAACGCTTGGTGCCTCTGCTTTAACCCCTCGATACTCAAGCCTTCCACAGGAATATTCCACCACTTTTTGTCTAACTTATTTTCAATTACAAATTCCTTCAGTTTCTTTTCCTTCTCTTTCTCCATCTCTAGCTCTTTAGCGAGATCATAATTATTTTCCATGAGGTTCTAGATCCTGAGTGTTTACTTTTGGTAGGTGAAATGAAACCATCAGGGTCCCCAATAGATATATATATAGGTAAAAAGAGATATATGGAAGGATGGTACATTGTTTTTAGACATTTAATGTTCATGAAAAGAGTATTTTGACTAATTTACACATTTAACTAGTAAACTGGCAGTCACTTTAATATATATAAAAACTCTTTAGTCATTATTGTAAAGTTATAGTCAATAAATTACTATGGAAAATTGGTAATTCAATTGGTGAAAATTGTAAGAGCATATTTACAATTTTAATACAATGAGAATTTGTCAAACTCAAAATATATATTGTTATTTCTATATAACTTAAATATCAACTGATTTATGATTTAAAATTAAAAAAAATAAATCTGTGAAAGAATTATTTGGTAGGATTTTAATGAATTATAGATTATCATTTATAAATATCATCGCATTTTTTTTTTCGTTTATATTTTTGAACTTTTGAGTGGTGCCAATCAAATCAACACACATACACAGAATTTTAAAAATCATGAATATGTAATTCCAGATTAAACATAAAATCACATACGGTGAGACGATAAAATTTAAATACTCAGTAAGAAGCAAGAAAATAGTGGGATAAATAAAGAAAAAAATTTGAGGAAATCAAAAGAGGTTCATGCATTCTTAAATTAAGGAACAAGGTTTTATGACAGAGTAGTACTGGTTTGTTGAAGACTGAGAAGTGAATAGGAAGATATGAATATAGTACATCTTTGATGAGTAAGAACAGTATGAAGACGATGAATCAACGGATTAGTGATAGGGTCATTGATATTGTAGTCCAGGAGATGAGCTAGTGAGAAATACCAACCAAAACAAATAAAAAACAACTATGACGAAAAAAATATTTATGCGTTTAAATCTTTTTGGTGTTAAAAAGATGAGAAGAGTTTGCGAAGTGTTATAATGTGGAGGTTTTTAAGTATCTACTGGCTGAAATTTTTTCGTTGATATTAAAAATCTCATAGACCCGAAAACTAATCCTTTTTTATCTAAGGGATTTATTTTAGTTCGATTCGTATATATGGAATCTTTAATTTCATCTTTCTTATGTACAAACGCTTGGTGCCTCTGCTTTAACTCCTCGATACTCAAGCTTTCCACATGAATATTCGACCACTTTTTGTCTAACTTATTTTCAATTACAAATTCCTTCAGTTTGTTTTCTTTCTCTTTCTCCATCTCTAGCTCCTTAGCGAGATCATAATTCTTTTCCATGAGGTTCTAGATCATGAGTGTTTTATTTTTGGTAGGTGAAATGAAACCATCAGGGTCCCCAATACATATATATATATATATGTAAAACAAAAAATATGGAAGGATGGTACATTGTTTTTAGACATTTAATGTTCATGAAAAAAGTATTTTGACTAATTTACATATTAGACTGGTAAACGGGCAGTTATTATTGTAAAGTTATAGTCAATAAATTACTATGGAAAATTGGTAATTCAATTGGTGAAGATGGTAAGAGCATATTTACAATTTTAATACAATGAGAATTTGTCAAACTCAAAATAAATATTGTTATTTATATATAACTTAAATATCAACTGATTTATGATTTAAAATTAGTAAATAAATCTGTGAGAGAATTATTTCGTAGGATTTTAATGAATTAAAGATTATCATTTATGAATTTCATTGCTTTATTTTCGTTCATATTTTTCAACTTTTGTGTGGTGCCAATCAAATCAACACACATACACAGAATTTTAAAAATCATGAATATATAATTCCAGATTAAACATAAAATCACATACAGTGAGACGTAAAATTTAAATACTCAGTAAGAAGCAAGAAAATTGTGGGATAAATAAAGAAAAAATTAAGAGGGAATCAAAAGAGGTTCATGCATTATTAAATTAAGGAACAAGGTTTTATGACAGAGTAGTACTGGTTTTTAGAAGACTGAGAAGTGAATAGGAAGAGATGACAATAGTACATCTTTGATGAGTAAGAACAGTATGAAGACGATGAGTCGACGGGTTAGTAATAGGGTCATTGATATTGTGGTCCAGGAGATGAGCTAGTGAAAGATACCAACCAAAACAAATAGAAAACGTCTATGACGAAAAAAATATTTATGCGTTTAAATTTTTTTGGTGTTTCAAAGATGAGAAGAGTTTACGAAGTGTTATAATGTGGAGGTTTTTTAAGTATCTACTGGCTGAAATTTTTTCGTTGATATTAAAAATCTCATATACCCGAAAACTAATCTTTTTTTATCTTAGGGATTTATTTTAGTTGGTTTCATATACCCGAAAACTAATCCTTTTTTATCTTAGGGATTTATTTTAGTTGATATCGTATATTTGGTAACTAGCCACCAACCTTTACAAGAAAGTTTTGAACGTCACAACCTTTTTAATCTGCTTTTTAGGTTAATTATAGCGTATAATTATTTCTATATCCCAAAAGGTATATATCTTGATGTAAAAGAGCTTAAAAGAATATTTTCACATATATAATGCCACATATAAATAAGATGCATGTATGCATACATGATTAATGTACGAGCATAACTCAAACTTTTAAACAATACAACCAAAAGGCACTTCTTTTGCTGATCAGTCACTGTTAGATTGGTCGTTGTTCAATACAGAAACAACAAATAAATCATTTTACGAACATTCTATCATTACAGAATAACAGTCTAAATCTCCTTTCCTTTGCATTCTCTCATTGTTGTAATTTACCTAAATAATACATTACTAAATCAAAGGAGATGTAATGCTCTAGTAGTGAACTTGCATAAGCATTTGGCATGCAGGAAAAACATTGGTCAAGTACAATCTCCTGAGTTCATGGAACATCATAACTTAAAATTAAAAACTTGTGTTCGTACTTGCAGAAAAAGGAAAATTGAAAAATATAATTTAATCTAGAGAACCCTATAACAAATTTAAATTATTTAATAAACATATAAAAAAGATATCTTGTAACACATAATTTTATGGATAAGTTTCAACATTGGCTTAATAGGTTACTTTAATTATATAATTCATGATACAAATTACCAATCTTTTTAGGAATCTCATATCACCAATCCCATAACTAAATATATAAAGACAACAACATTAATTAAAATATGAAAACATTAAATCAAGTTTATTCACATGGTTAAGTTTTGCCATCATCACAATGTCCACGTCTCGCAGGATCAGAAGATGAACCACCACCGTCTTTTCCCAACCAGTGTGAATCCTTACCGAATAAGCGAGAAGACAAATGTACAAAAGCTTGGTGCCTCTGCTTTAACTCCTCGATACTCAAGCCTTCCACATGAATATTCCACCACTTTTTGTCTAACTTATTTTCAATTACAAATTCCTTCAGTTTGTTTTCCTTCTCTTTCTCCATCTCTAGCTCCTTAGCGAGATCATAATTCTTTTCCATGAGGTTCTAGATCCTGTGTGTTTTATTTTTGGTAGGTGAAATGAAACCATCGGGGTCCCCAATATATATATATATATAGGTAAAAAGAGATATATGGAAGGATGGTGTAATAACTCTCACGAGCAGATATAGTTTTGGTCGAGAAAATTCTTTAAGATCAGTTTGAAGATTGATCATTCAGAATTTAAATAAAAATTGACACGGTGAATTAATCTCGACGGGGCTGTCTTTTGGTCGAAAAACCATCTCTTGATGGTTCTGGTCGAGTGTTAACTATTATTGTCGATTTTTATTCATGATGGGCGAGTTTATTCAGAGCAGGACGAGATTCGAATGATGAAAAATATTTAGTCGAAACAGTCCGAAAAATATTGAAAAAAACTTAAAATTATTTCTGAACAGTCACATGCTTTGCACCTTCTAGCCTACTTGCTTCCTCAGTAATTAAGTCACTTGACCTGCACCTACTTGCTTGCCTACTTGCTCATTAATTCAGTCACATGATTGTCACCAGCTGCTTGCAGCTTTCTTCTTGGGAGGGAAAGGACAGCAGCTTGCTGTTGGAAGTGCTGAAGCTGCTCTCCAGATGTCCTTTATCAGCCTTGCTTTGTGCTGAGTGAAACTCTCACCTGAAGCAACTTCTTATGTTATAAAACACCATCTTCTCTCTTCTGGTCGTCCATAACCACAAGAAAGCAGAGAAAATATTCAGAGAAAATCAGTGAGAAAGATTGAGAGAAAAATCAGAGAAAAATCAGAGAAAATTCAGAAAACTCCTTGGATGATTTTTCTTCATCACCTTAGTTCAGTCTGATGATGTGTGGAAGATAAAAAGGTGAGATATTCAGAATAAAACCTAGGTCTTGTTTTGTTTCTGATCTGAACTGAAGCTTGATGTCTCTTTGAAATCAGTCCAGCTGTGAGCTAAGCTTGAAGAAGATAATCATATGAGTTTATCTGGCCACCAGTTGTTGTTGTAAGCTTCAGTCTCTTGTCTCAGTCATCTCTTGATCAGCATCAGATGTTGTTTAGTTAAGCTGTTGTCATTGATCAATTATCTAAGCATTTCTTCGGTTTAGATTTAATTATTTCGGATTAATAAATAAATCAATTTGCTGGAATAGAATTACCTCATCTATTATGAACTGATTGGATTTAATCTGAACTGAACTGGTCATGGTCTGGACTACACCTGAGCTAAACTGATTAACCTTGTTGTAAACCGAGCTGTTAGGAACTGATTTAAATATCTTCTTCAGAACCAAACTGTTGGATTGAAGATCATGTTATGAACTGCTCTGTTTCAGGTCAGTGGTCGAGTAAAGTTGAAGGATAAGACTGGTTCATCATGTAAAACCGTTTTCTGTCTAATTGGTTGTGGAGTTTTGCTAGATCGGTCCAGTCACTCATTGTAGCCGCTCAGACACTTGGTTTGAATTCAGATATCAAGGAGAGTGGTCGGATCAGTCAGATAATTGTGACTGTTTTGAATCTCAAGTGTACTGAAAGTGGAGTGTGATTAGCTTGAGCTCGAGTCTAGTCTTGATTAGCCAATCTCAAAGAATCAAAGGTGAGTCTAGATAGATGATTGATGAGTAGTGAATGAATATTTCTTGATTGAATGCACTGATTGTAGATGATTGATAGGCTATGTCTCTTGATCAATATTGAATTGGTGAGGTGTTTACTTAGTGTAAACGCTTGTTAAATATTGATGAATGTTCATAGAGGTTTACTCCCGAGCCATAGTACGTACTTGTTCTCAAGTACTAATATATAATATAATTAAGTATGGAAGTATTAATCATGTGAAGTCTTATTATAAACCTGTCTTCCAAAATATTCCCGTATGAATGATGATTACCGTGAATTGGTCCTGCGATATGGAACAAGGTCACGAAGACACGATGATGGGGTCGCACCCTGGAGGCCGTGTAACTGCATGCAGCGTTAGATGTTCGATCTTTGAATATCTGATGGCGATGATGGTGATGCTAACTCGCTAGACTCGTTTAGCCTTTGTGGTTTCTCGGGTCTGGTATATATATATATATAAATATGATTATATGAATGATATGAGAGTCGGGAATAGGAAGTGAGGTATATGATTAGATTCCCAATGATGGAAGGATAGGCCTTATAATTATATTAATTATGGAATATAATTCCACTGCATTCAAATGGTGCCGCTTGCTCGGGATACTATTGATATGTGTTTGGGTGTGGGATTAGACTCACTGAGTAAACTAGTTATTCATGACTCATTTGATATGCAGGTAACCAGTAGGTGAGAGACCTTTACTCTATGACGGAAAGGAACGGCATTAGCCAGCGGTAGTTTTATTATCCTTGCAGTCGTTTTGATATACTTTATGTATAAGGTTTTTTGACCGAAAACCTCGAGGTTAATCTATAAGATTTTGTAAGATTCTTTTAAATGAATAAGTATATAGTGTATAAAGAATGTTTTTAAAGTACGGGTTCCAAATGATATTAGTCCTTGTCCGGACGAACCAACTATTGGGTATTACTCTTAAGGTTGTAAAGCCTCGGGTTGTACCTAATAGGATATGTGTACTTAGGCGGTTGGCCTAAGGTACCTGGATTTATTTCGGGAACTTCGCGTTAGTCGTTTATGTACACATTGTGGCTTCTCGGTTTGGTTTCAGTTACGAGTGATCGGCTGTGCATGTTCTTGTTTAATTGTTGCACGGCTGGTCGAGTCAACTTATACTTAGATCAGATCTGGGCAGTCACAGATGGTACATTGTTTTTAGACATTTAATGTTCATGAAAAGAGTATTTTGACTAATTAACATATTTGACTGGTAAACTGGCAGTCACTTTAATATATATAGAAACTCTTTACTCATTATTGTAAAGTTATAGTCAATATATTACTATGGAAAATTGTTAATTCAATTGGTGAAAATTGTAAGAGCATATTTACAATTTTAATACAATGAGAATTTGTCAAACTCAAAATATATATTGTTATTTCTATATAAATTAAATATCAACTGATTTATGATTTAAAATTAGTAAATAAATCTGTGAGAGAATTATTTCGTAGGATTTTAATGAATTATAGATTATCATTTATAAATTTCATCGCATTTTTTTATTTTCGTTTATATTTTTGAACTTTTGAGTAGTGCCAATCAAATCAACACACATAACAGAATTTTAAAAATCATGAATATGTAATTTCAGATTAAACATAAAATCACATACAGTGACACGATAAAATTTAAATACTCAGTAAGAAGCAAGAAAATTGTGGGATAAATAAAGAAAAAAATCTGAGAGAATCAAAAGAGGTTCATGCATTCTTAAATTAAGGAACAAGGTTTTATGACATAGTTGTACTGGTTTGTTGAAGACTGAGAAGTGAATAGGAAGATATGAATATAGTACATCTTTGATGAGTAAGAACAGTATGAAGACGATGAATCGACGGGTTAGTGATAGGGTCATTGATATTATGGTCCAGGAGATGAGCTAGTGAGAGATACCAACCAAAACAAATAGAAAACGTCTATGACGGAAAAAATATTTATGCGTTTATATATTTTTGGTGTTTCAAAGATGAGAAGAGTTTGCGAATTGTTATAATGTGGAGGTTTTTAAATATCTACTGGCTGAAATTTTTTCGTTGATATTAAAAATCTCATAAACCAGAAAACTAATCTTTTTTTTATCTTAGGGATTTATTTTAGTTGGTTTCGTATATATGGAATCTTTAATTTCATCTTTCTTATCTTTTTTATTTATTTGGTAACTAGCCACCAACCTTTCCTAGAAAGCTTTGAACAACACAACCTTTTAAATCTGATTTTTAGGTTAATTATAGCGTATAATTATTTCTATATCCCAAAAGGAATATATCTAGATGCAAAAGAGCTTAAAAGAATATTTTCACATGTAAAATGCCACATATATATAAGATGCATGTATGCATACATGATTAATGTACGAGCATAAGTCAAACTTTTAAACCATACAACCAAAAGACACTTCTTTTGCTGATCAGTCACTGTTAGATTGGTCGTTGTTCAATACAGAAAAACAAATAAATCATTTTACGAACATTCTATCATTACAGAATAATAGTCTAAATCTCATTTCCTTTGAATATTATATCATTATAGAATATTCTATCATTACGAATCTATCCTATACTAAAAGGGTTATATGAGGAGTAGGGAGGCTATCCACGTCCTCAATTAAAATCAGCCAATAGGGTGTCTTGAAATTCGCCACGTCAGCAAAATACTCTCTCAAATCTATTTCTAAACTCTGCGTTTAAATTAAACTCGGTTTCTGCTAGGTCATCTTTTTTTTCATCAAGCTTTTCGTCTTTCTTCGTTGAAGTCTCACGGACTCCTCCATCCCGAGTGCTGCTTCTCACGCCGCCTAGGACCTGTCTCGATGCCGCTGCGTCTCTGCCTCCCCTCTGGGCCTCCAACGACTCCGTGCTGCATCTCCTCCTTTGTGAGGGGCTCTGTATCTCCTCCTTTGACTCATTATACTATGCAACTCCAGATTTATTTTCCTTCTCTATCTGGAGTCTGGCAATGGTGGTTGAGCCTCTTGGATCTGCTCTGCTCTGAGGTATTTGCAGATTTTCTGTCCCTTCGTTTCATGATTGAGATTTTGATTTTGATTATAATTTTTACTTCTCTCTTGCCTTTTCGTGTTTGTTCAGATTGAATCTGATTATATAATCCATTATCAATCTGTTATATTCGTGTCTGATTGGGAATTTGTTAGGTTCTGATTTGATTTATCTGATATTCTTATTTGAGAGTTTGAAGATAGGCATGTTGTTCTATTGTTGATAAATGACATAACAGTAAATCAGATTTCATATTCGCATAGAACCTACGTTGATAGGCATGTAGCCATCACAAACATCACGAAGAAACCATATAGGCAAATAGGATTTGAAAATGAAAGCAGGAATAGGCTAACAGTGGAATTAACTTGCTACTGACACTCCTCAAGGAAAAAAAATGTGTCCTTGCAAGTTGCAACCATCAAAATTGATAAGTTGCATAACTTCATCACTGTGAATAGATGTTGAGCATTTAGTGTTCTGTTTTCTCTTGACAGTGACGTGTCTGTGACGTTGAGTCTGTTTGACTGGCAAGCTATATCTTTTCACAACAAGCTAGAAAATCTTCGGTGATCCTAAGGTTGTTAACAAGTATCAACTCCAAGATTGTAGGAGGTATTTTTGTTTAAATGGGATGACTCTAATAGTTCTTGGCCCTAACGAAATCAATATTTTGCAGGGCATCTGTTCTTGAACGCCACATCAGGGACCCATATAATTTTCGACAAAGAGATTAATTTGATCTCAGTTTGTTAGTTTACTTATCCATCACATAATTAGTGAATTCATGCACAACACTGTAGGCTGTTTTCCATTGACATTGGGATTACTCCATCATCTTCATTACTGAGGGGCTACACTAAGCTTGAGCCTCTAACCATAGCTTGAATGAGTTCATCATCACTGCCCAGCCACAGGTTATATAGCAAGCTTTATTTGTTATAATTCTTCCATGACTGACTCTGTACGTGATCCCAAACTTTGTAAATGCAGGATATCGCCTTCATATGCACCGGTAGGGGCACTGGGATCAAGATGGACAAAGGCTGGTGTTATGTCTCTTTCTCCATGTGTACAAAGAAGCTTTAGCGGACTGTATCATCCTTCACTTGTGTCTTGTGTGGCCTGAAACAATACTAATGTTGTTGGTGTGCTAAGGTATATTGGATCCTTTACCTTTTATTAGATTTGGAATTAAGAAACACACACAGAGGCAACAATATATTTTATAAACACTTAATTATCTGCAACGTATTGTGTGTAGATGAGTATTGCTGATGAGACTGCTGAGGGCCTGTTTGTTGGCTTCGATGGGGTAATACTAAATTGCATCTCATACGTGCATATGTAGCATCATCCTACAGTTTCCTCTGGATCTTTCATCAGCTCTCACATTTAAAACATGTAACTTATAGGCTGGAGAGGGAGTTAACTCAGAAGAAGAAGAGGCTCGGTGGAGAGCCAAGCGTGAAGCTGCAGAGAGAGAAGTTGCTAGAGTGAGAATGAGACAAGAGTAAGCACTTGCTCTTGGACTGTTTATTTCCCGTGATAATATAGATTTTTGTAACGTTCCTGAATGGATAAAGAAAAGGGAGGTGGTTTGAAAGCAATACCAATATACTAACATTGTATGACTACTTTGATTCACTTGGATGCTAGAAACAGAAGAGTATAGCTTAATCACAAACTTTCCAAGAACGGTGTATGGAAGAGACAAAGAGTCGATGTCACTGAAAGATGCAGGTTTGCATCCTCAGGCAAGTCTCTTCATTGAGATAAACTAAGTATGGGATCAGTCTGTTTCTTTCTCCTTAAGCCACTCTTTTTCCAGTTTTTTTCATCTCTTTTAAAATAATTAGTAGTGTTGCTTCAGTGATCCGATGAACAAGATAACATATATACACATATATTCAGATGTTGTGTCACATATTTGATATATTTAGTTCTTAAAATGATGAGCTTTTGCATTGTATTTTTTTTTATTCTCCTACACAGTTTGAATTTATTTCCTGAGCTCACTTAAACTGTACTTTTTAAAATCTTTTCTTGGGTTGTCTTTCCCTAATTTTTTCTTCATGCATGATCCTCATCTGGTATCATTAGCTAAATTTGATTCTTGAACTAGGTCTTGAAATTTTAATGGAAAGAAATAACATAAGTTGTCTACATGGCCAGATTACGGCTGGAACTCTTATCCTTCAGGTCTCTGATAAGCTGTAAATACTCATCAGTTGCTTATGTGGAAGGAGAGATGAGAGAAGCAAAGAATTGAAGAGAAAGAGAGGGTTTGACATTTATGGGAAGCGATGGTATAAATAAAGAGATAGAGTGAAAGAGATCTTCATCGATCTATTATCTCATAAGTTTTAATTGATAAATCGTATTCCGCGAAAGTGAGATGTTGAGGAGAGAGTCACTTGAGATACATTGTATTATGTGTTATGGATCAATCGAGAGTTGGTTCATAACAGTCTCTACTTAACAAATTTTTTTGTTTGTTTTGGAACTGGTTGTCGGCCAAATCCGCATTGTCCAAGGCTCACGAATGGAAAAACTCTAAACACAATAAACAAATGTGCCTCTCCTAACAGTACGGGTGTTGCGAGTTCCAAATCTCAATACTCCTATCTTTCACACAAATAAGACTGATTCGTCACTTCTGGCTACAATTATATATATCCTCTGCAAACTTTGAACAAGAATAGAAATTAACGTCCTACAAACTTTCAGTTTTGAATTATTGCCTATGCACTATCTAGCCCTTGAGTAATTTGCCAATAATGATTTCAAGAATTTTAATCATGTTTTTCTTCCTCCCAACAAGCTAGGCATTTCGAATCGTGACTGTGACCAGTTTCACAAATGCGTCACATTCGTCTTCTCGAAGTGGACTTTTATTCAAATGTCACCGTCCTCTCACATACGAGTTCTTGGAGCTTTGTTTTCAAAAGTTTAACATGTGTGTTATAGGTTTATACGCCGTTACTTTTCTGATTTTATGATAAAGAGGTTTAAGACAGAATTTTTACATAAACTTCGGTTATGATCTGGTATCTATATCTATTTATTTCAAGTGTTTATGCACCTCCCTACAGGGAATCACCGACTGTTCCAAAACAATCAAACAAAAATTAACTATATGATTTTCCTACTTATTTCTACCCAGAAAAAAACTAATATCTTAAAACATGAACGGTTGTTATTGCAAAAATCAAAACAAAATTATTAGTTTGATGGGATTTATTGTTTTCAAAGTCTAACATATCTTAATATAGAATAAATACTTTTAAAATACACTAGATCAAGATGAGATGGTCAACATTTTAAGAAAAACAAGTGAAGAAAGATGACTGAAAATAATAAGAGAAATTCTTGGGTTCACCCCCTAGGTGAATCTATAGGTTCACCAACCAATGAAAATTGGTTATTTTATATACAGATTTTTTCAAAAAAGGAAACAAAATATTTAGAATTTACTTTTTAAATAAAAGGATATAAAATAAATAAAAAAGTATAATAACAATAAAAAAATGATTTTTTTTAATATTGTTAAAGCCGTTCATACTAAATACTAAACCCTAAACTTTAAGCATGAAACCCTAAACTCTAAGCATGAAACCCTAAACCCTTAGATAAACACTAAACATTAAACCCTAAACCCTAAACCCTTGGGTAAATCCTAAACCCATGGATAAGCTCATAACCCTTGGAATATCTCTTTACCTAAGGGTTTAGGATATATCCAAGGGTTTAAGGTTTAATATTTAGGGTTTAGAGTTTAGGGTTTAGTATGAACGGCTATAACAACATTAAAAAATTCTTTATTTACAGCTGCTATTATTTTTTATTTATTTTTTATATTTTACCTAAGGGTTTAGGGTTTATCCAAGGGTTTAGGGTTTAGTGTTTAGGATTTAGCGTATAGGGTTTAATATGAATGACTTTAACAATGTTAAAAAAATTCGTTTTTCATTGCAATTAAATATGCTCAACGCAAACACACATAAAAATGAGACATAATATTTGAATATATTTAAATAAATAATTTAAATATATTATATTCTTGATGTTTTTAAATTACTTAAAAAGAAACTAAATTATTAAAAAATTAATACAAATAAAACTAAAGCAATATTTTGTAACATCAAAATAATAAATGAATAAAAATATATTATGTTAATAAAATAGATTTTAGATTTTAAAGACTTCTAATTCATGTAATATTACAATATTCAAAAAAAATTATTAAAATTAATATTTTACCATTAGATATATTAAAATAATATTCTAGATCGATATTCAATTGTCAGTTTTCAACTATTACACGTAAAAAAATATCATGAAGTACGCTTTTTTTTTTGAAAAGGGGGTTTTCTATTTTAAGTATGTTATTGGGCTATTTTTTCTTTTCGTGAATTTATTCGACATGAGATTTCGATCTTTTAAACTAAGATATTTTATGTTCTATACATAATTATATTTTTTTTACATAACTCTAAAATCTCGGACTTGATTCTTCATATTTTATTAGTTAATTGTGTTACATATAATTTAAATACTTACTTCAAATTTAAAATACAAAAAAAATCAAATTTAAAATTAGTTATATATAATTTAATATACAAAATTCACATACAAATAAAAATAATAAACGTAATAAATTTAAAAATATTATCCGCGCGTAGCGCGGAGAAAGGATCTAGTATTAATAATAGTCTAATTCCCCCTTCCATTGCATTCTCTCATTATTATAATTTAGTCATTATAAATCATTATAGAATAATAGTCTACTAGGTTAAGAACCGCGCCTTGCGCGGGATGAACATTATAAATATAAATTATTTGGTATATTATATGTTTATAACATATTATCAGATAATAAATATATATTTTATAATTAAAAAGTCATTATCTACTATTTATATAATTAAATTGGTGCGAACATATAAATAAATTTTATAAATCGAAAAAATATTTTTTTTATTTGATATGATATATAATTAAATTTAAGTGATAGTAACATATATATATGGTATATTTTAATATTAATATTTATTAGATGAAGCTTTTTGATTATATTTTTTTATCATTTCTATCTGTTATAGCAAAAAGTCTAAATTAGTGATAACAAAATTTTCAGTGTGGGATTAATGGTTTAAGTAATTTATAATATTTTAAAAAATGAAGTTGTCAATATTTTTCAAATTGTTTATCAAAAAAATGTTCAAAGTAAATTTCAAATTTAAGATATTTATGTATTTTTATATGGCATATAGTTTAATTTAAAATGATACATATATTTATATATCTTTTATTTTTGATAGTTATTAAATGAGACTTTCAACTTATATTATTTTTTAATTATTTGTAGAATGTCATAACAAAAGTTTTAATCATAGATCACAAAATTTGAATGTGAAACTTTTAACAGTTTTAGTACTTTATAGGGAAATTGCCACAAATACCACATTCATAGTAACACTTTTCATGTTTACACTAATCACTTTTACCCTCACTTTTAATGAAGGGTAAAATACAATTATACCTTAGGGTTAACTATTCTAGACTTAGGGTTTAGAGTTGAGGGGTGTGGAAGGGTTTTTAGAATTTGAAATTTATGATTCTAATAAATATATAAATACTTAAAAAAACTATATAAAAAATTTTAAACATAATTTTCGTTTTTCAAAAAGAAATTTGAAAAAAATAAAAAAAAAAAAAAAAAAAAATTTATAAAAAAATTCAAATTTGAAAAAGTATAATTCGAAAACAAAAAAAAATTTACATTTATTTTATTTTTTTATTTATTTTTTTATTTATTTTTTTTTTATTTAAATAATAATTTATTATATATATAAATAACAATGGCATAAGAGTCTTTTGTCACTTAATGAAGAATGTATTTTTGAAAGTGTCTCATTAGTGGTGGTAAAAATGAAAAGTGGTACTATGAAAGTGGTAAACATGTAATTTTCCCTAATTTATACTCGTTTTTAAAAATTCAAAATATAATATATAAATAATTTTTTTTAATTTTTATTATATGGTTACTATGATTGTTTAATTTATTTTAATAGCTTAAAATTAAACAAATATAATTATAATACACACTTTTTTTTATCAAATCTTTATTATTCAAAATCATTAATTGTCATATATACTTTAGCCACATTAGGCAATTCCGTAATCTTATTTATGGAATTAATGAAGCACATTAATAATGTATTTATTGTGGTTTAATAAAAAGTTTATTATATATTTAGATGGACCAAATTATTTCTCTAAGGATTCTAAGAATCGTTTTAGTTATGACACGTGGCTACAAAAAAATGTTGTAATGCTTCTCAAATAATATATAGGGGATTCCCCCTTTACAATTCTAAAAAATACCTAATATGTAATGCCATATATAAATAAGATGCATGATGCATACATGGCTAATGTACGAGCATGATTCAGACTTTTAAACTATACAACCACAGAGCACTTCGTTTGCTGATCAGTCATTGTTATACTTGTCATTGTTAAATACACAAACAGCAAATAAATCATTTTACGAATATTATATCATTATAGAATAATAGTCTAATTCCTCATTTCATTACATTCTCTCATTGTTGTAATTTACCAAAATAATACATTACTAAATGAAAGGATATGTAATGCTCTATTAGTGAACTTGTATAAGCATTTGGCTTGCATGAAAAACATTGGTCAACTACGATCTCCTGAGTTCATAGAACATCATAACATAAAATTAAAAACTTGTGTCCGTACTTGTAGAAAAAGGCAAATCCAAAATATAATTTAAACTAGAGAACCTTATAATAAACTTAAATATTTAATAAATATCTAAAAATGATATCTTATAACACAAAATATTATCGATAAGTTTCAACATTGGCTTAATAGTTTACTTTAATTATATAATTCATGGTACAAATTACCAATCTTTTTTTGGAATCTCATATCACCAATCCCATAACTAAATATATAAAGTTAACAACATTAATTAAAATATGAATACATTAAATCAAGTTTATTCACATGGTTCAGGTTTGCTATCATCACAATGTCCACGTCCCGCAGGATCAGAAGATGAACCACCACCGTCTTTTTCCAACCAGTGTGAATCCTTACTGAATAAGCTAGAAGAAAAATGTACAAAAGCTTGGTGTCTCTGCTTTAACTCCTCGATGCTCAAGCCTTCCACAAGAATATTCCACCACTTTTTGTCTAACTTATTTTCAATTACAAATTCCTTCATTTTGTTTTCCTTCTCTTTCTCCATCTCTAGCTCCTTAGCGAGATCATAATTCTTTTCCATGAGGTTCTAGATCCTGAGCGTTTTATTTTTGGTAGGTGAAATGAAACCATCAAGATCCCCAATACATATATATATATATATATATATATATATATATATATAGGTAAAAAGAGATATATGGAAGGATGGTACATTGTTTTTAGACATTTAATTTTCATGAAAAGAGTATTTTGACTAGCTTACATATTTGACTGGTAAACTGGCAGTCACTTTAATATATATAGAAACTCTTTAGTCATTATTGTAAAGTTATAGTCAATAAACTACTATGGAAAATTGGTAATTCAATTGGTGAAAATTGTAAGAGCATATTTACAATTTTAATACAATGAGAATTTCTCAAACTCAAAATAAATATTTTTATTTCTATATAACTTAAATATCAATTGATTTATGATTTAAAATTAATAAATAAATCTGTGAGAGAATTATTTCGTAGGATTTTAATGAATTAAAGATTATCATTTATAAATTTCATCGCATTTTTTTTATTTTCGTTTATACTTTTGAACTTTTGAGTGGTGCCAATCAAATCAACACACATACACAGAATTTTAAAAATAATGAATATGTCATCCCAGATTAAACATAAAATCACATACAGTGAGACGATAAAATTTAAATACTCAGTAAGAAGCAAGAAAATTGTGGGATAAATAAAGAAAAAAATCTGAGGGAATCAAAAGAGGTTCATGCATTTTTAAATTAAGGAACAAGGTTTTATGACAGAGTAGTACTGGTTTGTTGAAGACTGAGAAGTGAATAGGAAGAGATGACAATAGTACATCTTTGATGAGTAAAAACAGTATGAAGACGATGAGTCGACGGGTTAGTGATAAGGTCATTGATATTGTTGTCCAGGAGATGAGCTAGTGAGAGATACCAACCAAAACAAATAGAAAACGTCTATGACGAAAAAAAATTTATGGGTTTAAATCTTTTTGGTGTTTCAAAGATGAGAAGAGTTTGCGAAGTGTTATAATGTGGAGGTTTTTTGAGTATCTACTGGCTGAAATTTTTTCGTTGATATTAAAAATCTCATAGACCCAAAAACTAATCCTTTTTTATCTTAGGGATTTATTTTAGTTGGTTTCGTATATATGGAATCTTTAATTTCATCTTTCTTATCTTTTTTTTTATTTGGTAACTAGCCACCAACCTTTCCTAGAAAGTTTTGAACATCACAACTTTTTAATCTACTTTTTAGGTTAATTATAGCGTCTAATTATTTCTATATCCCAAAAGAAATATATCTAGATGCAAAACAGCTTAAAAGAATATTTCCTCATATATAATGCCACATATAAATAAGATGCATGTATGCATACATGATTAATGTACGAGCATAACTCAAACTTTTAAACCACACAACCAAAAGACACTTCTTTTGTTGATCAGTCACTGTTAGATTGGTCGTTGTTCAATACAGAAACAACAAATAAATCATTTTACGAACATTCTATCATTAGAGAATAACAGTCTAAATCTCCTTTCTTTTGCATTCTCTTATTGTTGTAATTTACCAAAATAATACATTACTAAATCAAAGGAGATGTAATGCTCTAGTAGTGAACTTGCATAAGCATTTGGCATGCAGGAAAAATATTGGTCAACTACAATCTCCTGAGTTCATGGAACATCATAACATAAAATTAAAAACTTGTGTTCGTACTTGCAGAAAAAGGCAAATCAAAAATATAATTTAATCTAGAGAACCCTATAAAAAATTAAATTATTTAATAAACATATAAAAATGATATCTTGTAACACAAAATATTATGGATAAGTTTCAACATTGGGTTAATAGGTTACTTTAATTATATAATTCATGATACAAGTTACCAATACTTTTTTGGAATCTCATATCACCAATCCCATAACTAAATATATAAAGACAACAACATTAATTAAAATATGAAAACATTAAATCAGGTTTATTCACATGGTTCAGTTTTGCCATCATCACAATATCCACGTCTCGAAGGATCAGAAGATGAACCACCACCGTCTTTTCCCAACCAGTGTGAGTCCTTACCGAATAAGTTAGAAGACAAATTTACAAAAGCTTGGTGCCTCTGCTTTAACTCCACGATACTCAAGCCTTCCACAGGAATATTCCACAACTTTTTGTCCAACTTATTTTCAATTACAAATTCCTTCGGTTTGTTTTCCTTCTCTTTCTCCATCTCTAGCTCCTTAGCGAGATCATAATTCTTTTCCATGAGGTTCTAGATCCTGATTTTTTTATTTTTGGTAGGTGAAATAAAACCATCAGGGTCCCCAATACATATATATATATATATATATATATATGTAAAACGAGATATATGGAAGGATGGTACATTGTTTATAGACATTTAATGTTCATGAAAAGAGTGTTTTGACTAATTTACATATTTGACTGGTAAATTTGCTGTCACTTTAATATATATAAAAACTTTTTAGTCATTATTGTAAAGTTATGGTCAACAAATTACCATGGCAAATTGGTAACTCTATTGGTGAAAATTGTAAGAGCATATCTATAATTTTAATACAATGATATTTTCTAAAACTCAAAATATATTGTTATTTTTATATAATTTAAATATCAACTAATTTAATGATTTAAAATTAATAAATCTATGAGGGAATTATTTCATAGGATTTCAATGAATTAAAAGATTATCATTTATAAATTTCATCGTATTTTTTATTTTCGTTTATATTTTTGAACTTTTGAGTAGTGCCAATCATATCAACACACAGACACATGATTTTAAAATTCCTGAATATGTAATTCCATAACTTAAAATCACGTACAATGAGACGTTAAACTTTAAATACTCACTGAGAAGCAAGAAAACTGTGGGATAAATAAAGAAAAAAATTTGAGAGAATCGAAAGAGGTTCAAGCATTCTTAAATTAAGGAACAAGGTTTTATGACAGAGTAGTAAGGGTTTTTTTGAAGACAGAGAAGTGAATAGGAAGAGATGACAATAGTACATTTTTGATGAGTAACAACAAGATGAAGACGATGACTCGACGGGTTAGTGATTTGGTCATTAATATTGTGGTCCATGAGATGAGCTAGTGAGAGATACCAACCAAAACAAATAGAAAATGTGTATGACGAAAAACTATTTATGCTTTTAAATCTTTTTTTGGTGTTTTCAAAGATGAGAAGAGTTTGCGAGGTGTTCAAATATGGAGGATTTTAAATATCTACTAGCTGAAATTGTTCCACTGATATTGAGAATCTCAGAGACCAGAAAACCAACCATTTTTTTAGCTTAGGGATTTAATTTAGTTGATTTCGTATATATGGAATCTTAAATTTCCTCTTCCTTATATTTTTGTTTTTCTTCATTTGGTAATTAATCACCAACCTTTCCTAGAAAATTTTGAACAGCACAACCTTTTTAATCTTCTTTTTAGGTTAATCATAGAGTATAGTTATTATATCCCAAAAGAAATATATCTAGATGCAAAAGAGCTTAAAAGAATATTTTCAAAATTTACTCTTGCACAGTTGCACCGAAGCTTTCTCTATAATGCTTATATATCTATATATATAAAGTAAACTTTGTTCTATTCTTATGACATGTAGGAGAAGGATCTGTTGACATGTGTCCACATGTTTTTTCTTTTTGTATTTTAAATCATTTTTCTTTTAGATTATTACGATTTGTCCCATTACTTTTTAATTGTGCACTATCTAATCCTTCTCACATTAAGTATCATTATAGTTTGAAAATCTATTTTATTGGTCACTAAAATTATAAAAATAAGTAAAATAGTATAAACATATTTTAAATATTTAATTTATTCACAGCTAAAAATAGCATAAACTTTCATATTATTATTTTTACTATTTTCTATTAGTTCTTTTACAAATTATATATTTATTTTACTATTAAAGTTATAAAAGTACACTTTGTTCTACTCTTATGACATGTGGAAGATGGGTTTGTTGACATGTGTCAACATGTTTTTTCTTTTTGTATTTTAAATATTTTTTCTTTTAAATTATTACAATTTGTCACATCACTTTTTAATTGTGCACTATCTAATCCTTCTCACATTAAGTATCATTAGAGCTTGAGAATCTATTTTATTGGTCACTAAAATTTTAAAATAAGAAAAATAATATAAATATATTTTATATATTTAATTTATTCACAACTAAAAATAGCATAAACTTTCATCATTTTATTATTTTTACTATTTTCTATTATTTCTTTTACAAATTATATATTTATTTTACTATTAAAGTTAAAAAATAACCAAACTAAAAATAAGAAATTAGAGCACAACACAAAATTTAAACCTAAAACCTCCATTATCACTGGAAAAACAAAATGGCATAGTAACACTAATTCAATAGAGGCCTAGAACTGAAAGAAGATCAAGAACGATGACTAACTTACCTCATTGTACCATAAAGTGTCTTGTCTAGAACAAGTAAAAAAAAAAAAAAAAAACGAAAGATCAAATCTGAAACAAAGCAATTCCCCGAACAAAAATAAGTGCGATCAAGCACCAACGCAAAGAACCAAGAAAGCGGACCAGAAGGAGAAGAATAATCGGAAGGCCAAAGTCACCAAGAAGGAGGAAGATACATGCCTAAAGTACTGGATGCACAACCACTAGCAAAAAGGTAAGAAATACCTCACAAACTAAACAAGAATAGACAAGGTGCCCATGCAAGTGAAGAAACACAAAGCTCTGGATAGAAGAGCAAAAAGCTCCAAAAGACTAACTCTGCACATCTATACCAAAGGAAACATGAGAAGAAGAGAAACAATGTGAGAAAAGAATAATTGAAACCAACCACCGTGAAATCATAAAATAAGCTTGAGACCAGAAATAACCTTCAAAGCCCACATAGCATACACGAACGAAAACATTATCCAAACCTGGAGTGGTAAGCATGGTGAAACGGAGAGCTACAACAGATGCGAGCAGCGATGAAAGCTGCAACGAAATGAAAAAACATAGAGTGAAAGGGAGACAACAAAATCAACAAAATGTGGAGCTGTCCTAGAGCTATGATAGAGAGCATAGAAGTCAGATCTCCAAAAATTAGATCTTGAAAACCAAGACGAGCAAGGACTATTGACGGTAAGCCAACGAAGAGAAAGCCAACATCAAAGACGACTAAAATCTGACCCAACCCAAGGAGATGCAGTTCCTAACATTAGCCAATATCTAAGGAAGAAGAGGAGCAACCAATATTGACTCGAAAAGCCTACAACGTTGTGAGAAACAACCACACAACTGGAAACTCATAAAGTCGTTTTAAAACAAATTCCGTATAATCTCACCGACGAAGAAGGCGCGGAAGAACAAGAGCATGAGGTGAATCTTTTTCCGGTGATGGTGAGAAGCACCACACACTAGAAAGATAAATGAAAAACAGAGATGGTAATGGCTCAAGGTCAAAATATGGAGAGAGTAAAAAAACATCTTAAAAGTTATAATGTTCAAAAATATGAAAATAAAATAAAATACAATTTTGACGTTGAAACCATTAATCTTAAAATCGACAAATGTCTAAATGCAAAGTTATTGAAATTCAATATGCTTTTACATTATATGCTCAATTCACTACTAACAAGTACTATACACACAACAACACATTACTAGGGAAAAAACACATAATATATTAACCTATCAGCTACTACTACATAACACATTAAAAACACTAAATAATTCTCTTAACAAATAAAAACGACCACAAAATTACATTATCCAAAAAGTCGATCTTAATAACAATAAAATAAAATAAAATAATGGTGGACTATCTAATCCTTTTTCGCACTAACTATTATTATGTAAATGTGCACAATGATTTCGGGATCGATTCCCGGCATATCTACAAGGGACCAGGCAAAGCGGTCGGAGTTAGACCGGAGAAATCAATCAGTCTTCGCCTTAATCCTGCAGAAATTTTGGAGCATGTCTTAAGGTTTCTGGTCGGATCTCCTTCGATCAGCGGTCGTCCATCTCTTCAACCTCCATCTCCTCTGTATGCAAGGTAGGCTTCTTCTGTAATTTCTATGATGATTTTGTTTTTCCCTTCAAGTTCGTTTGATAGTAGGACCGGGAATTTTTCCAATCACCCTTAGTTTCCTTTATGCCCCAGGGGCTAGGAAATCTAACTATCTAAAAGAGTTTTGAAGGGACGGTCCCAATATCGTGAGCGTCCAAGTATCATGTTGTAAGACGACTTCCAGTCGACTACCAAGAATTTGGTGGTGTTGATTCCTTCAGCGTAAACAGGAAGAGAGACCTCTCCAGTAGTATGTTTAACCTCTCCGCTTGATACTACGATTGGGGTGATATTTCGTGTCAAAGAATCTTCCTCCGACCCCAAATCATTGAAGGCGGTTAGGAAGACGATGTTGGTGGAACTCCCGATGTCTACCAATATTCTTTTTACCAGACAGTTGGCTACAGTGAGCGATATAAACAAAGGGTGGTGGTGAGGGGATATGACTTTCTCCTGCTTTTTGGCCGTGAAAATGATTTCATCTGTTTCCAGGAGCAAGCGGTTGAATCTTCTGAATTCTAGACCATTTATGGCATTTCTAGTGCTCTTCTTCGCGGCCACTTGAATTATGACATTTACTTCTGACACACCATAGATGACGTTGATTACCCTATCATGTCGAGGTGGTCAGGCAGGAGCAGTTCCCGCAGGCTTGTTAGTTGTCTCCTTGTTGCCGAGAATTTTAGCTCTTACAGAGAAGAATTACAAGAAGTGTCCTTTCTTTAGCAGTTCGTTAACCACCATCTTTAGTGCGATGCAATTTTCTGTTTTGTGATTGTGGTCACTGTGGAAGTCGCATCACCAGTTTGGATTCTGGAAAGAATTTGGTGCTTTCACCTTATCAGGCCATTTGACCTGAGGACTCATTTGCCTTAGAATATTGACCAATTACGGCTTTGAGATGGAAAGGTGAGAGATATATGGCCACATGGACAATGTTATCCCTTCGGTTATCTTCAGGGGTCGATTTTGATACCTACACCAGTTCTTGCTTCTTGCCTATTTGCCAGGCTTTTAATAGGATTTCTCATCTCGGTTCTTCTTGTCTTTTCTGGTTCTTCTTCAGTGGGAACTTGGATCGACTCGCGACATCGTCTTCCCATTTTACATGGGCCCAGGCACAGGATAATATGTCTTCCATAGTTTTGCACTGATATTTGTTGAGTTCCTTATATAGGTCTCCATCACGTAATAGGCCTCTTTTGAAGGTTGAGATTACGGTGGAGGCATTTCATCTTGGGATGGCTACGTTTTATTTGTTAAAACATGCTATAAGGCTGCGCAGGGGCTCGGCTCGATGATGAAGGATCTCATAGAGGTTGTCAGTCGTCTTCTCGGGACTTATGCTCCTTGCGAATTGCTCTACAAACTTGTTTGGCACGGTTTTGAAGGAGTGTATCTACCCGTTGGACCATTGTAAGGCAGATCCTATCAAGGTTGATATGAGGTCCTTGCACATAATGGCTTCCCTTAGCTCTTTTTGGATTGCTACAGTGATAATTTGTTGCTTGTACTGGGCCACATGGTTATCTAGGTCCTTGGTGCCATCGTACATCCTCATGTTGGGAAAGAGAACTTCTTGGCATCTCTACTAGCGCTATCTTATCCGCGAAGGGAGTGTCAGCGTAAGATTTGGGGTCGCTTCTTCAGAATGGGAGGAGCAACTGCCGGGAATCTTTTTACCATGGAGTGGATGGCGTCAAACTTTTTGGAGAACACCCACTCGAGGTAGGGGGTCACGGGGGACTTCTTTGCCATTACTCCTTCTGGTATCTCTTCATTCCATCTCGAAATCGTCGTCTTCTATGAAGTTGACTCGATTTCGCCTTGCAACATCAGTTCCCATAACGGTATCTCCATTCAGTGGTGGAGGCAGTCCGGTATTTGGGTTCACTCGTCAGAAAGACTATTAGTTACTTAATGAAAAGATAAAAAAGCGTATCAATTTATGGACCAATCACTTTCTATCAATAGTTGGTAGAATGCAGTTGATAAAATCGATTCTCCTGAGCATAATAAATTTTTCGATGACTGGCTTCAAACTGTCGGACCAATGTATTAAACAAATTAACAGTCTTAGTTATGCATTCCTCTGGTATAGTCCTTCCTTGAATGTGAAGAAAGCAAAAGTAGCATGGGATGTGCTTTGTCTCCCAATGTAGGAAGGAGGGTTGGGTCTCAGATTTTTCAAGGAGATGAACAACGTTTTCACTCTGAAATTGTTGTGAAGATTCATGTCTGCACAACCTTCGCTCTTGACTAAATGGATTCAAACGTATTGGATTAAGGGAGACACGGTATGGTCTATTAGGAGCACAAAATCTGCAGGATCATGGATGTGGAGAAAGCCTTGAATTATAATAGAGGCCTTGCAAAACAAAAATAGTTTCATAAGATGAAAGTAGGAAATGGTAATTGGACCTCTTTTTGGTTTGACTCTTGGTCATCAACAACTTTGCCTTGTAGGAAGTATAGACTGTCGTACTGCTTTGCCTTATTTGCAAGACGGGAGACCGTGGATACAACCACCAGAACATTGTAAATATTAGGCATCTTGCCTGGGTCCTTAGAATGTTTTTATGATATCACAGAAGCTCGTGGCTGCATTGATCTAGGGGTCAGTTTGACTGCAACGGTTTTTTCAGCTTTGCTTTCGAGAAGAAGAAGGCGAAACCATCGTATGGACATTCCAAACATTATTGAATCAGCCATGGAAGAATAGAGAACGAAGCTTTGAAATGGTGAAGATTTTGCTTTTTGAAAAAGTTCTATTGATGTGTGTATAAACCAATTTTTTTCAGTACCAGAAACACTTGGAGTCTAATCCACCAGCAAGAAAAAACTGTCGAGTGGAGTAAAGAACTTTGGTTCAAGCAAGACACCCCAAAGTATGCTTACTTCACTTAAGTAGCAATACACAACCGTTTATCAACCGGAGACTGCATGCTCCTTTGGTCTTCTAGAACAAACTAAGCATGTGTCTTCTAAAATCTACTAGAAACCCGAGATCATTTGTTCTTCTCTTGTCTCTTTTCTGCTGATTTATGGTCTCAGCTGCTCAAAGACTTTGTTCGTGGGAGCTTCACAATATTCTAGGCAGAGATAATGGAGTTTATCAACAACAACAGTCTGGACTTTCTCACCACATTCCTCACCTGATACGTTCTCTAGCTTTCGATACACTCTTTTTGGAATGAGAGAAACGACAAAAGGCATGGAGCAAAGAAGGCATGGAGAAACTCCTACCACTGTGTATATAATGGTATGAATGGTTGATAGAGAAATTCGAAACAAATGTCTTTCGTTTAAACAACTGGGAGATTTCAAATTTGTGGTGTTCTCAATGTTACTTTCTACTAGATAACACAAAGTCTTACAAGTTGCAGTTTTCTTCGAACATGTAGTACAAGTTGCGAAACATTATTATTTTTAAAATAAATTTAACAAAAATCATCAGTATAATGGAATGGAAAACAGTTTTTTTTTTGTTACACTGTATAAAATAGAGATGTAGGACCAGAGCCGTTTAATAGTACGTGCATGTAAAGCGGTCGAATAGGATCCGAAAAAATAATTGAGACGGTCCTGTGTAGGACCCATCGAAAATATGGGCGGTGAAATTAAGCCGGAGACCTTGTTGACCACCAGATGTTTCTGGTCCGTACAGATTAGCGGCGGTGGTGATCCGTGTGCAGCCACGTTGCTCAACTGTATGATTTATTTCTGTTTGGAAAATTTGACACACGATGTTTGCCAATAAATCAATAAATTATTTGGATGACAGAACATATTTTTCTGGTCTAGCTTCAAGTAAGTTACTAGATTCTTATTCAACACAAGATTATTTTTTATTATTTAGTGTCCCAAAAATATATCTTATTATATTTGTAAATTGTTTTTTTTTTGTATTCAATGAACACATTTGATAAAATTGTTGGATTTTAATATGTAACTACGATAAGACAATTTATATGAAAATTATTTAAAAAATATCGTGTAGAAAAATAAAATTTATATTCTTAATCGAATAAATATTTTTGGACGTTAAGCAATTTTTTTAATAACTTTTTTGTTAATTACATAAATTTTTTTTTGATGAGCTGATCCCATTTTTAAAAATATTTTAGGTCAAAAAATTACTTATCGCATAAGAACCTAACGTTTAGGTCGAAAAGTCTCAGGCCTACTATTTGGTTACAATGAAACTATGGTAGCTCGATTTGATATCATGATTTATAAATTTAAAAGTTAATTATGGTTATGAGAAGTTTACGTTTACGTGCCAATCCTATCTATCTTTAATATATTTTTTTCATTTTTGTGTTACTTTTTTCATTTTGGTTAATGCTCGATATAAATATTGATTTTTGAGTTTATTCTCATTTCGTTATTTTGTTGTGACCTGAAATTTAGAAAATGTTTAAAATTTAAAATTATTAAAGAGATACATACTTAAGTTAAGATCAACGCCTTGATCAGAATAAATATTTTATATTTTATATTTATTAATTATTTTATGTTTTCTGCATATTATGAAATAATAAAATAATAATTATAAATTAAATAGCTAAAAATCAGTTACAATTATGTAATAATTTGGCGTATGCATATAAATCAAACGACTGCTATTTTTTATTCGCAATCATTTTATGGTAAATAAATCAAATTAATCAATTTTATTTATCGTATATGATATATAATTTAAATTAAATGATATTAACATAGATATATATAGTATACTTTTAATATGAATATTAATGAGATTTCTACTCATATTATTTTATGATTATTTGCATATTTGTGTAACAAAATTTTACACCAACGATTTTTTTTATTGTAGAATGTTGGTGTAGCGAGATACAGTTACATTCTCCACTGATGTTGCGAGATACAGTTACATTTTTTCGCCGTGGATGAAGTTGATGGGAGAAGATAAACAGTGTCTGTTTATTTTGTTCTATTCTATTCGCATATGGAATAGAAATGTAAAACAATATGTGTTATGTTTGTTCTATTCTATTCGCATATGGAATAGAAATGTAAAACAATATGTGTTATGTTTGTTCTATTCCTGTTATGAAATGCGATATATTCTGCTACTCTTCTATTTTATCATGTTCCATTCCATTTGATGATTACTAAAGAGTGTTTTATTTTGTTAAGAAATCTAGTTTTTGAACAAGTAAATATCGTGCTATGATCTAGATTGTGTAGTTTAATATTACATAATATAATTTAATTTTACATAATATATGTAATTTTTTAGACTTTGATATTTGGGTTTAGGATTTATATTTGGGTTTAGGGTTTATATTTTGGTTTAGGGTTTAGTGAATATAATTTAGGGTTTAGTATTTAGAAGGTGAGGGGATATGGTTGGGAGATCAGCATTAACTTCTTCCATGAAATCATAGATATTTCATCATTTTGTTCCATTCGGGTTTAGTTTATGAAAGATTGGGGTTGACATTGGATTAGGGTTTATATTTAGGGTTTAGGGATTAAAGTTTAGGGTATAGTTGGGTACAGTTGGGTCATATTAACCTTTTCCATGAAATCATAGATATTTCATAATTTCACCAATATATACCATGCTATTTATTTTGTTACATTCTATTTGGGTTTATGGTTTATATTTGAGTTTAGGGATTAGTGAATATAGTTTAGGCTTTAGTATTTAGAAGATGAGGAGGTATAGTTGGGATCAACATCAACTTCTTCTACGAAATTATAGACATTTCATAATTTTACCAATATATACCATATTATTTATTTTATTTCATTCTATTTGGGTTTAGAATTTATATTTGGGTTTAGAGTTATGTATTTGAGTTTAGGGTTTATTGATTAAGGTTTAGGGTTTAGTATTAAGGGGTTGGGGTGGGATTTGGATAATGTTTAGTATATATGGGTTAGATTTGGAATAATGTTTAGTATTAGAGTATGTGAGTGAGGTTATAAATCTGTTTTATTTCGGTGATGTGGAATAGAACACTAAAACATATGTATGTGGTCATAAATATGTGACGTGGTTCCTTATATTCACTCAGATGTGATTTAAATATTAGCCATACTTCAATTTGTTTACGTCATCTAACTTTCTATCTTTCACCGGTTACTTGCACCAACCAAGGGTATTACCGGATCAAATGGGCCTTAAATGTTAGTTACCCAATTACGTCAAAATCAATGCTATTCTCTTAATTTCACTTCAAATTTTGGCTATTTGGCTAATTGACCCTAGAATGTTTAAGGGTTTCAATAGTTTATAATCATTAAAAAAATTTATATTCCAAAATTAAATTATTATCTTTTCAATATATGTTCAATGCATATATCAAAATATAAGTATGTATTTTCAAAATTAAAATATTATCTTTTCACTTGATTAGCAACTAAAGAATTCAATTCTTCTAGTAATTGTCATTAACTGCAACGAAAGGCATTAATTGTATTTTTCCTTAACTACCGAAAATATCATATCAACTTATGGTTTGCTCCCAAAGTTTATAATGTAGTAAATACAATATTTCCAAACTTAATTGAGCTGAATTTGTGTATCAAGCAATTATATTCGATATATAAGCACTTATATTAGATTACCTTAACTAACTAAAATATCATATCAACCTATGCCTTGCTCCCAAATTTTTCAAAGTAGTAAATACTATATTTCCATATTAATTAGTCAACCTACAGAAGTTATTCGATGCGCGCCGAAGATAACATTGGTCTTATACCGATTTGATTATTTAATTGTTTATAGTACGGTTAAATTGAAATCAAGATGCCAAATAGAACTATGATTTACAATAAAAAGAAGTTAAACTTTTTCGGTTTTCCAATTAAGTTCAAATATGACCAGCTTGTGATTTGGTTACGTTTGGCTGTCAATTACAGAAGCTATAAATTGCTACACATTGTAATGCTATACGACTAAATACATAATTTCTAATGTTTTTTATACAAATTAACATGTTCAGCAACAGTCTTTATATAATTTACTCACATTCGTCACTACTCATACTACAAATATATGATGATATGTATGATGTTGTTGAATTTTAAAAAATTGCTGCTAATACCAAGATAACCAAGGAGAAGTAGAACAAACTATTAGTTTTGCATACAGAGTAACTTGATGGTATAATTGACTGACACAATGCGTTACTTTTTTGACATATTGTAAGACACTATGTTTAGTACAATTTAGGGTCTGATTGGTAATGGCTGTAGCTTTAAATATTTTGCTGTAGAAAAAAATCTGTAGACTTTTTGCTGTGGCTTTAGATTTTATTGCTGTAGAATTTATTGAAGCACTAAAAAATTGCTTTGGATATTTGGCTCTGCAAAGCACTTGTACAGTTATAGGTTATTTTAAGAGCTGTGGTTTCAAAAAAAAAATTAAAGCTTGATTGCTCTAAATTTAGTGCTGTAGAAATAAATAAGACTGTGGACAGCACCTACAGCAACTACCAATCACCCCCTTAATTTATCTCCAGATCCTGGTTGTTCTTATTGTTAGAGATCCCCAACAGCAAACAAAGCTCCAAAAAAAAGATCTATATGTACGATGAAGTTCATTACTCGATCATTTTAGGTGGACAATCATATTACACAACATATCAAAACGACATACGATGGGTCCTTTTTTAACATACTCGGATTTTTTTTTTTAAACCCCTTTAAAACGATAGACCAATATTTATGTTACTGTCGCATAAAGTATTTTTCTAGGAAGTTTCATTTTAAACTGTATCATTCCTAAATGCTTTATAATTCTTCCACGTCAGCCTTCAGGAAACTTACAAAACTACCACATAGGATGGAGTCATTTTTTAATTATTACAAACTTAAGGTTATAACTATTTAAACGATTCTCAATTTATATATAAGGGATTGATTTCTTTGCTTGATTGTTGTAACTTTCATTTTTTAGTGTATATAAATAAATGATTGGTTTTCTGGTCTTCTCACAACTCAATCCCAAGAAAGTACTTCATCTCTCCCAAATCCTTTATATCAAATACTGATTTCATAAACTCTTTGGTGGCTCGGATTCCTTCCTTATCAATGCCTGTTATGATGATGTCATCCACATACACAAGCAAAACAATGATACCTGATGGAGTATTGAGAGTAAAGAGAGTGTGATCAAGCTCGGACTTCCTGAAGCCTCTACCATTCAGTGTTGTGCTTAGCTTATTGTACCATGCTCTAGGTGATTGTTTCAATCCATAGATGGCTTTCTTCAGTCTAAGAACATTTCCTGGCTTCACCATTCCTTCAAGACCCGGAGGTGGGAGCATATAGACTTCATCTTCTAGCTCTCCTTGGAGGAAAGCATTCTTCACATCCATTTGCCAAAGATCCCACCCAAGATTGGTTGCAACTGATAGTACAATCCTAATGGTATGGAGCTTTGCAACAGGTGCAAAAGTATCAATGTAATCCTCTCCATAGGTTTGTGTGAAACCTCTTGCTACCAGCCTTGTCTTACGCCTATCAATCTTCCAATTAGGTAAATACTTGATGGTGAAGATCCACTTGCATGACACAGCTCTCTTCCCCTTAGGCAACTCACTCTCATACCATGTATCATTTCCAATCATGGCATCAGCCTCATCATTGACTGAATCCCTCCACTCTTGAATCAGCATTGCTTCTTCATAGCTTCTTGGCACATAGCTTTCATCTAAGCTTACCATAAAGGAGTAGTGTTCTTCCGGAAACTCAGCAAAGGAGCACACAGCTTGGGAAGGATGTTCCACAGCCTGGGCATTATATAACACTCTCGTGTTTACCCAGTTTCTTGTGTTTGCCCACTCGGAAGCATCCCTCCTTACCCGTGTGCTTCTTCTCAAAGGAACTTCTACTTGTTCCTCAACAGCTTCCTCTTGTATCTGGATTTCTTCTTCAGCTTCCTGACCTTCATTCTGAACTTCTCTTCCTGATTCATCTCCACTTTGGACAGGAGAATCTGAGTCTTGATCTTCTAGACCTCTAGCTTCATCTGAACCTTGATCTTTTAACCCTTCAGCTTCAGATTCACTTCCCCCCTCATGTTCAAAGTGGGTTGGTTCTTCAGCGGCCACTTGAGTAGGCTCTTCCCGCCTGCTCTGATCCTGGGACACGCCAATACCGAGTTCTTCTAGTATGTTTCTCAAACTAGCAGCTCTATCTGATGGTTGAGACAGCCCTTCAAGCTCCTCCCAATTCTTCTCTTCATAATACCCTTTATCCTCCATGAACTTCACATCCCTAGACACCAAGACTCTTCTAGCAGTGGGATCAAAGCACTTGTATCTCTTTTGAGATGCGGAATAGCCAATAAGCATAGCCTTGGTGCTCTTTGCTTCAAGTTTGTTTCTCATCTCTCCTGGCACCAGCACATAACACACACACCCAAATGTCCTCAAGTGATCTAGAACTGGTCGACTCTTGTTGAGTACCTCAAATGGAGACTGATCCTCTAGGATTCTGGTTGGTATCCTGTTG
The DNA here is from genome assembly GCF_020379485.1 of Brassica napus. Taxonomy (NCBI): domain Eukaryota; kingdom Viridiplantae; phylum Streptophyta; class Magnoliopsida; order Brassicales; family Brassicaceae; genus Brassica; species Brassica napus. The sequence goes on along the minus strand of NC_063441.1, from coordinate 7,426,839 downwards.
ATTAGATAGCAAGCAGTCATCACAACATCACTCCAAAATCTCTTAGGGACATTCTTGTGGAACATCATTGAACGAGCCACTTCCATGAGGTGTATGTTCTTCCTTTCAGCAACTCTATTCTGTTGTGGAGTGTAAGGACAGCTAGTCTGATGTAAAATCCCATGTTGAGCTAGGTGATCTTTGAATGCATGGCCTATGTATTCCCCACCATTATCTGACCTGAAAATCTTAATCTTGACATGATAATGGTTAGTAACATAGCTTTGAAAATTTTTAAATGCATCAAGAACCCTATCTTTTGTTTTGATGAGTGTTAACCAGGTGTATTTGGATTTTTCATCAATGAATGTGACATAATACTTATAATCATCCCTACATAAACAATGTGCAGTCCAAACATCAGAGTGAATCAAATCAAAGCAATTCTCATAAATAGTGGATGATCTTTGAAACACTGTCCTACAATGTTTTCCCAAAATACATGCCTCACAATCATTATTTTTAAACATGATACCTGGTAACATAATGCTTAAAGCCCTAACATATGGATGTCCAAGTCTAGCATGCCACAATGCATCTTTACTTAAGGAAGAAACAGAACTAAACGAGAAACAAGAACTAGAGATGGGACTAAGATCTTCGAACATATAAAGGTCTCCTTTGGTTGCTCCTTGCCCAATCAACTTACTGCTTTTAATATCCTGAAACTTAACATCATCAGGACTAAAGATAACATTGCATTGAAGATCAGTGGTGCACTTTTTGACAGATAAAAGATTAGAAGTAAACTCAGGCATGTAAAATGCTTTTGAATCCTTATCAAACAATTTTAGTTTACCAATTCCTCTAATAGGAATTCTATCTCTATTAGCAATCATAACATATCCATGAGCCGGTTCTATGTCTTTAATCAGGTTATTATCACTAATCATATGATGAGATGCACCAGAATCAATGATCAAAGGTTTATGCATGTTTCTAGTAATTTCAGTCTTTGATGGTTCATTTTGTTTTATCAGGTTTCCTAGTAATCCTAACATCTTACTAGTTATACTAGGCTCACTAGCAGTAGTGTAGGCGCTTTTAAAAATGTCTAGTAACTTATCAGTATTACTAGGATTACTAGCAGTAGTGTAAGAGCTTTTAAAAATGTCTAGTAATTTATCAGTATTACTAGGTAATGTATGAGCAGTATATGAGTATCCAAGGGTGTTTCCGAGGGTGTTACTAGACTCCTTGAGAGCTTTGAAGAAGGCTTCAAGGTCAGCTCTCTTGAACACCTCTTGATCCATACCCTTTCCAATCAGTTGATGAGACGCCAAGGCTCTACCTTCACTTTCACCCACCTTAGTGCCTGAGCTAGCTCCGGATGAACCAGCACCATTTGCTTCAGCAGAAAGATGAGCCTTTGCTTCCCTATCCCTGTTGACGCCATGATATCACTTAAATTACCCTAATAAGTGATCTTACTCTCTCAAATAAGAGGTTCGATTGTAGTACTTAGGGATCGAATCCACAGAGAGCAGGGGCACACAATAGACCATAGAAATCAAGGTTAAGCTAGGTAATCTATATTAAAACAGTAAATAAAGCAATGTGAACAAGGCAGTTGTTCGATTAATTGAGGTTGTAAACAGTAAGGAGAAATAGCTAGACCTAGGGATTTATCAATCAAGAGATTCAAAACTACAATTCAAGGATGCTAATAGTTTATAGATTCATTCTAGAACTCGATTTTAATAAGTAAGTAATCCATCTCTCAATGCAATTACTAATCAGATGTCTAAGTCTCTGTTCCAGCTTTCGCATGCGAACAAGAAGTGAGTGTCGATCGATGTTATGGTCTGAGCATCGATCGATACTTCCTCAGACAAACATTAACGATCTAATCGATTATGTTCAACTAGACTCTTAGACCAAATTCTCATGTGCGGCTAAGTATCTAATCCAGCAGGATTCGGGTTCTGTTAATTGACTGCACTTTAGTGCATCATAATTGTCCTATAATTCTAGGTTCAAACAATCAGTCATACTTTCATGTGAATAAAACTATTCCAGATCCTAGTATTAAAAATCACCCTGGTGTAGAAGTTCTATAGATAACCTAGCAATCCTAATTGATTATCAGTTTGACATTAAGCTCATGAAATCCCTAAACCTAACAAGATGAATTACTCAGACATGATAGAAGAAACACAAATCATAGTCTGAATAATATAATAGGATAGAAAGCAATAATAAAATCAATAGAGTTCCAATCAATCTCTGAAGGAGAATTGATCTTCTCTCCAACCCTAAAACAAGAAAAATGGTGTAAAGAAAGCGTAGCCGTCAACAATGGCTTAGAAATGACATAAGTAGGGTTTCTGGTCGTCCAAGGGCATTCTGGTAATTTGTGGTTACTTCTGGGCTTCACGCAGTCATAAAATATACGAGGCCCACGATCTGGGATCTCCATCGATCGACGTGCAGAGTGCTGCATCGATCGACGTGGCTTCCTATTCTCGGCAGCTTCCTCCCGCGAGGCAGACTGACCACTTTTCAGTAAAACGAACATAACTTCTGCTACAGGATGCTGATTGACCTGAGACCGGTGGCATTGGAAAGCTAACTCAAAGCTCTATCTTGTGCCCAAATATGGACTCAATATAACGGTCGAAAGGTCTCCATCCATAGCTAAACATCTGACGCGTCTGTGCAACTCTGCACCTCCAAAGCCTCCAAAAGATTCCAAAATCATCATATTTCTCTTAAACGTCCCTGAACCTGTAAATACTCTAAATAAACTCTAAAACATAATAATTGTATCTTAAAACACTTTAAAACACTTATAGACCATGATTAAAAATGGGTAAAATATATGGTCTATCAACTCCCCCAGACTTACCCTTTTGCTTGTCCTCAAGCAAAACAGACGGGCAGTCTCTCTAAAAGAGGTTTTGAAAACAGCAGAGACTCACATGATTTAAAACTTAGAATCAGCACATCTACAATATTGCAATCCACATCTAAGAAGTCCTAATCACAGAAGCACATTATACTATATCCTAGCTTAGCAACCAAATTGACCTAGCCAACATCTTAGAAAATCATGTCTGACATTCCCCTCTACCAACCTCATTTCTTAACATAAATAAATGTGTATGCTTTACCTTGGGAGTATCGATCACAAGACACATGGACTCTTACCCCAACAGGTATCTGAGTAAACAAGTAGTCTTGTTCTGGTTTCTTTTACTCTATATCTCCCTCCGCTGAATCCTTTTTATCTCAATTCCAATGAACAAAGATGCTGATGCAGTCCATCTTCTTCACCTTCTTTTCGATTTTTTTTTTTATTATTATTTTTTTCTTAACAAAGTGTAAGCGAATAGTGGGGTCATCGGTAATGTACATACCCCACGCTTCCAACAATGTGTGATCATTCTATTAGAGTAGAATAATGGGGTCATCAGTAATATACCTACCCCTCTAAACCGCAAGAAATCATCTCAATCTTTTATTTTATTTTATTAGGATGCCAAAGGGAGGAGATAAGGAAACCAAATTCACTCAGACTTTTACCTTTCAGACCTGAAGGAGGAATCCGATCCAGTGTATACCAAGCCCCAAGACAAGCAGTTAAGTCAAATTAGGTTGGAGGTCAGCTTCGGTTCCTTCAAACAATCTCAGCAAGTGTGAACATAGTTGACAGGTTGTTCCACTTTAGTATCTTTAGTACTATCTGCAATCAGTAAGTCTAGAATGGTGCTAAAGAGTGGTTAGATAACAAGCATGAATCTAATAAGTTCATTATCCCAATCTTGACTCAATAAAAACAGTTTAAAAATGTTTTAAATAAGATTCATAAAGGTAGATAAACGTTAGTAATCCTCCAGACTTAAATTACACTGTCCTCAGTGTAACACAGTCGGTGGTAAGGTGAAAATCAAAAAGCAGAAGTACAAAATTTAATAAGTAAGAACGATATACCTGACCAGATTAAGTGTCGATCGATGGAAAAGAGTTACCATCGGTCGCTGCAGGTGATGTACTGTCGATCGATATCGACATGCTCTAATTGGTCGATATTCAAGGCAATCGTCTACTCGGGTCCCTATTCTAAATATCTAACTCAAACATAATATTAATAGAACTTTCCCCAGATTTAAACAACACTATGAATAGTGTTATACAATCTAAGATTGGTGGGAAAATAAACTATAAGGACGATATTTAACAAGGCTCGCGGGTATACCTGCCATTGATTTGAATAATGATCAACACAATTAAATGTTGATGCAGAACTCGTCGATTCTTGTGCAAACTCATCTTCTTGAGATCTTTTCCTATAACCTAACATAGATAAAATACTAAAAGCCAGTAATATATAACTAATAAAACCAATTTGGTAATAATAATTTATTTTTTTTTTTCGATGAACAGTGATTCCTGGTTTTCTGCTACAGTATCGTAGTTACTGTTCACTTTTTTTTTAAAACCTGAAATCCTTAGAAAACAAGAAAAATCAGTAATAAATGAAAATTAAACCATATTTAAAACAAACCTAACTGTGGGTTGCCTCCCACTCAGCGCTTATTTTAAGTCATTAGCTTGACTTCGGGAGATCTGATTTAGTCTGGATTAGCATGTGAACTTAGTCCAAAACAAGTCTCAGTGTCCCTCTTCCTCATTTTGTTGATGCAGTTGATGAAAGCTCGTGCTGAAAGTTCCCCTTTTTCTTTCATCTCTGAATCACATAACACTCTAACCTTGGTAAAAGGTTTATGACTTCCTCTGCAGCGCACTCTACACTCAAGACTTCCCTCCTGAAATTGTGAAGGGACTAGTGACAGGAAATCAGCATCTATATTCTTTTTCCTCTTCTTCTTCTTTATGTGCATGGTCCTTCCCCCAGACTTAGACTTTTCTGTCATGGCATGTTCTGAACTATGGGGGGTGTCGACCGATGCTGGAAGTTTTGTGTCGATCGATTCTGAAGGCTGCTTGTCGACCGATGCCGAAGGTTGATTATTGATCGATGCTGATTCTGGTTTTGCTGGCTCGCGAGTTGAATCAGCTGTGTGCTTTATCGTCAGACAGCTCTATGCAAGAGATAAAGTCCTTGCTTCTGGTCTTGTCCACAGGATCGTAGTAGACTCTTTCATCAATGTTAGTCAAGCACATCATATTCTTCTTTAGATCACAAACTGCTCCCACTGTAGCCATGAAGGTTCTTCCAAAAAGAAGAGAAGATGGCTTGCCTGATTTAATCTCCAAAACATGAAAGTCCACAGGAATAGTGCAGTCTCCTATCTCCACCTTAACATTCCTGATCATGCCTGCTGAGTTTGCATTGGAGTTATCCACGAAAGTGAAACTATACTGAGAATGTTCCATCTTTAGACCTAATAGGTCAGCAGTGTCTATGGACATGATGCTAACTGCAGATCCAGTATCGCAGAGGGCGTTTGGCAAATCATGGTTTTGTATAGAGCATGGAATCAGGAACTTTCCAGGATCTTGTTCCTTCTTCAGAGTCCTCTTAGGCTTACGGCAGACCTTGTTGAATAGTTGCTCAATGTCCTCATATGTCTCTCTGCTCTCTCTGAAGAAATTACCAAGTCTATACTTATATTATGCATCGTCGAAAGACATATCCTTAGGAACCCTCTTCACCCTCTTGTGAAATCCATCAAGTTCCACTTTGTTAACTTCTCTCCTGAGGTGTTTGGGAATAAAGTGTTTCCTAGATTTGACTCTCTTCTCACGTTGAACTCCTTCTTTCGTTGCCTGCGTTTCCATCACATGTTCATATCCCCTTTGGTGATGATCAATCTCAACGAGAGAGGTTTCAGCTAATGTTGAGTGCTCTTTCTCTGTTGCGTCTTCAGTTTGCTGACTGATCTGCTTTGTTGTCCCTAAGCAAACTGATGTCTGAGATGAATTTTGAGTGGCATTCAAGCGGTGTGCATCAAGATTTGGCAAGTGTACTCGGTACGGCGTGGATGGAAATCGATCGATTATCTGCTGCTCTTGTCGATCGATGCTCACATGTTCCTGTCGGTCAATTCTCTCGTGATGTTGTCGATCGATTCTTTCAGCTTGTTGTCGATCGACGTTATTTGGTCGGATGCGAACTAGGGTGGGAGGATGTGGGTGTCGTGCAGCGAAGTCGGAGTGGCTCTGAATTCGGACAGTCTTGTCTGATCCAAAAAGTGGTGTCGATTGATGCTTGTCTGATGGTGTCGGTCAACGCTCAGGCGATGATGTCGAGCGATGTGTAGATGTTGGTGTCGGTCGACACCAGTACGAGGTTCCCATAGACATAGAACTTTCGACTAGAAAAGCATCTTCTTTCCGCTTCTCCTGCTCAGGTATTTCCCCAAATTCATTATCTAAGATGGAAATTCTCTGGTGTCCTTCAATGGCTTGATCAACAGTGTTTTTGGACACGGGATGAACAGTAACTTGGTGAACAGTATCGCGATGAACAGTGCCGCGATGAACAGTAACTGCATGAATAGTGTCGCGATGAACAGTAACTGGGTGAACAGTGTCAATCGACGCGGGATGAACATTATCGATCGACGTTGGGGAAACAGTGTCGATCGATGTTGGATGAACAGTATCGATCGATATCGGGTGAACAGTACCCGGATGAACAGTACTTTTCTTTTGAAAAGTGTTTCTTGCTTCTTCACAGCTTCTTCAGTCTGAGAAGCTTGGGTGTATAGCATCTTGACATGGGTATCTAAGGTTTCTAATCTTTCATTCACCTCTTTGCAGAGAGAATCCAAATGCAGATTCAAATCCTCAGTCATCTCCTGCTGTTCTTTCAAGAGCTTCTCTTGTTTATGAGGCCTTCTTCGAATCTTGCTTTCGAGATAGGTTTCCATCCTTGATAGCCAAAATATCTGAATATTTTGACGTATCATCGGGCCAGCTCAACCCATGAGCTTGGAGAATTCTCATTGGTATTCAGTATCTTAGCGAACTCGAGGGTCTCGTTTTGGGGATTAATGAGGTTTTGTTCTCATATTACTTATCTTCTCTTAACAGTGGTGATGGTAGATTATATCTTCATTCCTAAAATAACAACAATATCATTCAGGTTATACCAAAGGATTTTAGGAAAGTCCACCCCGTGTTTGATAAACACTGGTCTGAGAAATGTGATTTTATGGCCCATCCCAGTTTTTCCACCTTTTGGCATTTTGCTGTTAAATGGAGAGTTAACTATGTCAATTTCGCAGTTTTTCTAAGACTAATTTTGGTGTTTTCTTGCAGGAGTGTTGCATCATTGATATCACTCAAATTGTCCTAAGGAGTAATTTCTACTCTCTCAAATAAGAGGTTGAGTTATAGTACTTAGGGATCGAATCCACGGGGAGCTAGGGCACACAATAGATCTAAACAGTTTATGATTAAGCTAGGTAAATTATAGTAATAGTAAATTTCTGGGGCGAACAACTTAGTTGTTCTAAAGAGACTGAAAGTTGTTTGATGGAAGGATGGTTGCTAGACCTAGGATTTCTATTCAGGAAATCAGGATGATAGTAGTATAGAGGCTAGGGTTTTATATTGGATCAGTGGCGGAGCCAATGTACAATCAGGGGGGTCAATTGACCCATGTCAATTTTTGAAAAAAAAAATTTTACTTGTATTTCCAAAGAAAAATCTGACGAATTTAGCTTATTGACCCTTGCAAAATACATTTGTTATCACATTGACCCCTCTAAAATAAAATTCTACCTCCGCCACTGTATTGGATATTCAAGAACTCAAACTATCAACTTTCGTTTGTTTAGATTATCTATTGCATGGATCTTCAGATCTCAATTGTCGTTTGTTGATCTGGAGAAAGTGTCGATCGATATTATCAAAGGATAATAGATCGATACACCTTTCAGAACGTCGATCGATGCACCTATAGGGTTGTCGATCGATGTTCCTTCCAGCAAGCTTTATCGAGCGGGTTTGACTTATGTTCACTAGGTTTCATAGATCATCTTCCGTTTGTTTCTAGCAATCCTAGCCCAATTCAAATTATTTCAGGTAACAGACCATGCTTATGTTTCGCCTAATTATCATAATATCATGGTTCTAGTTAGCTACTCTAGAACGCAAGCAATAAGAGAAATTCAATTGATCGATATCGCTAACAACTTAGCAGTTCTATATTTTGGGCTAATCCCTCATAATTCTATTTGAACCCTAAACATAGCAGGTGGATCTATTCAGACATGATAGTTCTCACAGAAAATCATAAAAGGAATATATATAGTATAAAAAGCAATATGAAAACCAAAGCCAAAACCAAAGGAGTTCCAGAAGGACTGTGAAGGAGTTCCAGAAGGACTCTGAAGGATTTCCTCCCTTTCTCTCCTAGCCTAATACTGGATAAAATAAAGCGTAGCCGTCAGCAATGGCTTAGAAAACACATAAATAGGGTTTCAAGTCATCCATGCGTATTCTGGTAATTTATAGTATCTTCTGGGCTTAATTCGGGCTTAAAATATAGTCAGCCCACGTTCTGGCATCACTGTTGATCGACACCAAGGCTGTGTCATCGATCGACGTTCCATCCGTCTCCTCGACAGCTTCTTCTCGCGAGGCAGACTAACCACTCTTCAAGAAAACAAGTTTTACTTCATATCTAACCGTTGGATTGACCTCAAACCGGTGGCATTGAAAATATAACTCAAAGCTCTATGTTTTATCAAAATATGGGCCCAGTCTCACCATGGGAAGATCTCCATCCATATCTAAACATCTGACGCGTCTGTTCAGTTCTGCACTCAAAAGGCTCTAAAAATCCCCAAATCACCAAAGTTCTCCAAAACGTACATGAACCTGAAAATACTTTAAAACATACTCCAAACCCATATAATATAGTCTAAAACACTCATATACCATGGCTAAAAGTGGGTAAAATCCATAGTATATCAATCATGCTTCATCGTCAGAAGAAAGACTATCGAGAAAGTCCTAAGCTTCCCATTTAGCAAAGTCAGATACCTTTCTTAGTGATTAAAGAGGCTTTCGAGAGTTGCAGCTCTTGGGGTAAGTCTGCATACTCCGTTTCTTTACTTCCGCTATCTTATTCCTTCCATATCTTAACTCTGCTTGTTTCTAAGGAAGATGTCAAGAACTATTGGAGTGGAAACGTTGGCAGCGTATAAGAAGCCTATGGAGGGAATCTCGGTGAAGAGGGTGGCCTCCAGCCACTACGTTCGAGATGATGATGTGCAGATCACGGGCAGCAGTGCTGGTAACTAGTGTAAGGCTGTCGGCGCCCATGATCTTCTCGCCTCAGGTAGGAAAAAGTCGAAGGTCTCTGGCGTAAGCACCAAAATTTCTCAGTCGTGTCCCGAGAGTAAGGTTAAGGTGTTGTAAAACCTAAATGCTATGGTGTTTCCATCAGACAACATGTCTTTGTTGGAGGGTAGTCCTTCTGATGTCGCTTGATCTCTTCATGGTGATTCGCTCCAGGTAAGTTTTATCTCCTGCTGCTTTGTTATCTTAGCAGCATATATCTATTGTTGACTCAGAACTTGCTCTTTGTTGCATGTAAATTTTTTGTGAGTCAGAAATCTTTCTTTCAGAGTCGCATATGGAGTAAGTCTCTACTTTTGATAGTCGTTTCTGATTTTTGTGTCAATGCTTATTACCCTTCTCTTTTTTTGTTATATTTTAGGAAACAGGTTGGAAGTCTCCCCAACGATTGTTTTTGATGAATATCAGAGGATGAAGGTGTTAAGAAGGCGTCCTCACCCTTGTGTCATACCGATTGTAGATGCTCATGTCTTTCCAGTTGTTGATGCAGAGGAATACAATTGTTGGGAAATGATAAGATCTTATTGTTGTGAGTTATGATGACTTGGCCAAGGGTCCGAGAGAGGGAGATTGCAAGATGAAATCTTTTTTTTCGAAAATGTTCAGGCTCTAACCAGGCAGCAAGAATCCACGATTCCGTAGGCCAGGGTTGTTGGACCCAATTTTGGTCCATATGCCAAATGGGCCAGCACCAGTCTGGGCTGTGCGATGCGGAGCGAGTCAGAGGCCCATTACGAGCAAGAAGAGACCGATTCAAGAAGCTGGAGATCGCGGAACGGTTGCAGAGATCACGGAGTCAATCCGCTATAAGAAAAGATCGAGCGATACAGAGAAGGACACGTTAAAAGCCTAGAGAGAGCTACACCCATACATCGACCTTGTTTTCACCTAGCTTTAAGTCTTTTCTCTTGTTGATCTCATTTGTAACATTCGATCTCATTTCATTCGTTGTACTCAATCTTATTCAACAATAAAATCCATCTTTGCCAACTGGAATCTAATTATATTGTTGTGTTCTAAAGATATCGTTGCCTACATAGTCTTTTTCGTAGATTAAACTCTCGATCACTATCAAATATGTAGTGTAGATTTTAGGTTCTACAAGGGTTACTGCTCGTTAGGAGCTTATGCAGGAATGACTGGATAAGCGGGTTGAGAATTGGAACCCTGAGGAAGAATTATGTCAATATCAGTTGGTGACAAGGACTAGTATTGGCACTGGAGACCTTTTCTACCATGTCAGTTCCTCATCACTAGATAACAAAATTTTGACGTCGTTCAAATATTTAACCAATTTTGGTTCAAAATTGGTACTATTTTTCAGATCGGATTCGGAGTTTTTGCACAGTCTTAATTGAGGTGAGCCTATTATATTTCATTATGTCGACTGGTGCTTAACTTAGTAGAATGGTATAGATGACTTAGTATTTGTTGGACGATTTTATCGTTAACGAGTGACAAAATGTTATTTGACAAGTAGTAAAAAAATAATAGAGTTATTATTGGGTTCACCCCCTAGGGTGAACCTCTAGGTTCACCAACCAATAGAATTTCATTATTTTAAATCCGATATCTTTTAGAAAAGGAAACAAAATATTGTCAAGATATATTATGTTTTTAAAATAAAAAAGGTTAAAAAATTAGAAAAAAATAGTAGTTAGAGAAAAACGAATTTAAAAAAAAAATATTTTTATCGTCATCAGCAAAACACTAAACCCTAAATCCTAATCCCTAAACCCTAAATCATAAACCCTATAAACCCTTGGGCAAACTCTAAACCCTTGGATAATTCATACTCTAAATCAAAAACACTAAATCTTAAAACCATAAACCCTAAACCCTTAGTGTTTTTGATTTGAAGTTTAGGATTTATCCAAGGATTTAAGCTTTACCCAAGGATTTAGGATTTAGGGTTTAGGGATTAGAGATTAGGATTTAGGGTTTAGTATTTTGTTGAAGACGTTAAAAATATATTTTTTTAATTACTACTTTTTTAATTTATTTATTTTTACCTTTCTATTTTAAAAATATAATATAATTTATAGCTTGAGAAAATATTTTGTTTCCTTTTTTAAAAGATTTCGAATATAAAATAACACAATCCTATTGGTTGGTGAACCTAAAGGTTCACGGGTGAACCCAAGAATAAGTCAAAATAATATAACACGTTAATATGATGATAGTAGTTACTCTTCAAAAATCATAAAAGGAATATGATAGAGAACATATATCAGCATACTTTCGACGAGTGAAACCCTATCTGTCGTCAAGAATCAAATTCCTCTTTCTGATGGTCGTCGTCGTTTTGCACGACCATCGGATCCCTTTGTTCCTCTTTTGCTCCTCTTCCATTCTCAATCTTCCTTTTCTCTTATTAATGCAGCGGGATAATCTTTGTTTTGGGCTCAGATCGGGGTTATTGGTTCAGAACTGTTCTTGGGCGCGTGATGACGACTGTAGGCTCTTTTCGGTTACTGATGACTTGTTTCTCTAGCCGTTTTATGGAACTGCAAATGTGCTTTAGGTGAGGGGCGATGGATGGTCATCGGTGGTTCTTCAGCTTGTTCTCCCTCACCTCACCAAATAATGTTACTTTTGTGGTGTTTATGCTCATATTTGTTATGGAAGGTCTTGTACAGACCTATTCGTTCAGATTTAATCGTTTTTTTTGAGACGTTGAAGATGTCGTTGCAGAGAGTTTTCCATTCTGGTTTATCTATTAGATTGCTCTTATTGGTTTGACATCTTATATCAGTAAATTTATGGGCTCTCTATTGGTTTTTGGTTCCTAAGCTAGTAATGTTTTCGGGTTCTTAGTGCTGGTGTGAACTCTCACATGTCTTTTGCTCCTGGTTTCCTTTTGTCTTTGGTGGGATTTAACGGGTTTGACCTCATTTATTTCCAAATCTGTTGAGATTGGTGTGTTCTTTGCATGGTTTTTATCGAGGCATAGCTTGGGCTTAGTGAAGTGTGTTGTTGTTGTATCCGGAAGTGGGTGTGATTCTAGAGTGGTTCAATCTTCTCGGGTTAAAAGTATGGGTTTTTTGGGTTGGAGATGTGTGCTCTTAGTGTTGGTAGAGATTGATGTTATCGTTTGGTTGGGCATGAACGACAACGGTAAATCTCGTTCAAAAGCGTCGAGGTGTTGGAAAGTTGCATGCTTATTGACTTATTATCATGGTGGGTATTTTTAATTCGTTATTGTAGTTACTAGATTTTTTAACCGCGCTACGCGCGGATAAGATATTATATGTATTTCTCAATTCTAAAAAATAATGTATAATATTGTATTATATTATTTAAAGAATATAAAATAAGACCACATAATATAAATATATTTTTTATATTTTCTTTGTGAAAATCATTATGTTGTTTGATTGTTGTACTTAATTCACATATTTGCATAGATATTTGTAATAGATGAATAACTATATTTTTATTATCAGTAAATAATATATATTTATTATATAATATAAGAAAAATGAAATTATTTACTTTTTAACAAACTTGTCTCATGTTGGGGACTCGGTTATAGACATATCATATTCGAATGAAACATTTTTACACTTATCAATCTTCTTAACAATCAAGAAACAAATCTGAATATCAAAACAATATCTCATACGATCTCTTTGTGGAATAACTGCTCTGAAGAAATTGAATTTATGCATCAAAAAGGACTCGAAATGGATGTGCATATGTGTTATCTAAGTCAGCTTTACAAAAAACTATTTATAGTTCATATATCATTTATGTCCATCCTATTTTTTTGTCCATCATTTCTTAAACATCTTGAAATAAGTAATGCTAATTAATAATAAACTTTTTACTCACAAAATAAAAATCAAATTTGTCTAATTATCGCTTAATTTGTCTAACTGATATATGTATTTCTCAATTCTAAAAAATAATGTATAATATTGTATTACATTATTTAAAGAATATAAAATATGACTTCATAACATAAATATATTTTTTAAATTTTCTTTGTGGAAATCATTATGTTGTTTGATTGTTGTACTTGATTCACATATTTGCATAGATATTTGTGATAGATGAATAACTATATTTTTATTATCAGTAAATAATATATATTGATTATATAATATAAGAAAAATAAAATTATTTACTTTTTAAACAAACTTGTCTCATGTTGGGGACTCAATTATAGACATATCATATTCGAAAGAGACATTTTTACAGTTATCAATCTTCTTAACATTGAAAAAATAAATCTACATATCAATACAATATCTCATACGATCTATTTGTGGAATAACTACTCTGAAGAAACTGAATTTAAGCATCAAAAAGGACTGGAAATGGATGTGCAGATATGTTATCTAAGTCTGCTTCACAAAGTACTATTCATAGTTCATATATCATTAATGTCCATCTTATTTTTTTGTCCACCATTTCTTAAACATCTTGAAATAACTGATGCTAATTAATAATAAATTTTTTGCTGGAAAAAAATCAAATTTGTCTAATTATCGCTTAAATATTTTATTAATATGGTCTAAGAAGCTTTTAAGTGATATCATAGTTTAATTTATTAGTTTTTTTTGTTAATTTTTAGAGGTTTTTGTATTTAAGATTTTTTTCCATATTAAGCTTCTATTTCTTTCACAGAATTGATATATATATATATATCATAAAAATTACCATCAAATCAGTTTTACTTATTTATTATTTTGTTTTAACGAAAATACACTTTTTAAATAATTTAATTTAAAATAAAATTATATATTAATTTGCTGTATTTTAACAATTTCATTGATTTAATTAATTTGCTTTGGTGGATAACTTAAAAAGTTTTCATATGAATCGGAGAAAGCAAGCTTATGTTGTTATATTATATTTATTTTGTGTATATAGAATCTATATACAATGCTAGTGTAATAAAGAAATAACATTATTTTTTTGTAACTTCAAAAAGATACATTATTACAATTTGAAATGAATCAAAATTGAATAAAATGGTAATTAAATATTTGTAAATCTAATTGTTTAGTTGGATTCTCATGAAAAAAAAATCGATTGGTTAAACAAATGTTTCAAAATTTGTTGTGGTATTGTTTTGTCTATAAATTATAAAATTTATTGAATTAATATATTTAATTATTGCATCCTTAAATAATATTTTATTAAGACATTAGAAAAATATGTTTTGAGTTGTTTTGTCAAATTGTACAAAAATCTATGCTTTTTCATATTTGTAACTTCAAAAAGATACATTATGACAATTTGAAATTAATCAAAATTGAATAAAATGGTAATTAAATATTTGTAAATCTAATTTTTTTTTATCTTGTTTAGTTGGATTCTCATGAAAAAAAATCGATAGGTTAAACAAATGTTTCAAAATTTGTTGTGTTATTGTTTTGTCTATAAATTACAAAATTTATTGAATTAATATATTTAATTATTACACCCTTAATATCCTATATGTTATAGTTGTCTTTCCATAGATTTTTGTGTTTGATGTCTTGTTTTTCCTATGTATTTTTTTAAATTTAAATATTATCGGATTGAAAAAATATTAGGATAATACTTAAGAATGATCATTAATAGTATAGATAAATGTAGCAAATTAGAATATACAGTTTGCACTCTTTGCTTACCTTATCGATTAAGATTTAGAAGTCCACAATAGGCCCAAATATTGGCCCATAGAGACTCGAAAGTCCACGTAATCCAATGCCATCCGCTTCGTCGCGACAGCGGTTATGTTTCTTCTTTTCCGGGTTCGAAACTTGTAAGAACTGTCTGGTTTTTTTGTTTTATTCTAATTAATTTTTCATGGGAGAGGAAACAAAAATTAGGGCAAAATTGCGATGGACTTTTTAAACTGCTTCTGATGCGTCTCTCTTTGATTCTGGGAAAGAAATAGGGTATCATTTGATCTGATGAAGGACCGGTCAGCGAAGAGGAAGGTAGTTGTACGGCACTTGCCGCCTTCTCTTTCACAGCCCGATCTCTTATCCCAAATCGACTCTCGTTTCGGTGATAGCTACAGTTGGTTCTCCTTTCGTCCTGGAAAGTCCAAGTAAGCGTTATTTTATTACTACTTACATAGGATGCTAAGAAGACGATCGGTTTTGTCCTGGGGAAAAAAAATAGTATCACTAGAGGAAGATGATCGATGCTGTCTACATTTAGTTGCTTTTAGTGATGTGTCTATCTTTCTTTTTTCCCTGCTTCCACAGCTATAAGACGCAGAAGCATTCACGGGCCTACTTTGGTTTCAAGTCCCCGGAAGATGTTTATGAGTTCGCTGCATTTTTCAACGGCCATGTCTTTGTTAATGAAAAGGGTATTTCACTTTTAATCTGTCTTCCGTCTACTGCAATGCATGTATTCGGTTTATTTATTCGGAAATGTGATTAATGTGGTTTAGGTGCTCAGTTCAAGGCCATAGTCGAATATGCGCCTTCACAGCGTGTGCCCAAACCATGTGACAAGAAAGATCCTCGTGAAGGCTCTATTACCAAAGACCCTGAGTACCTTGAATTCCTTAAGCTCATTGCTCAACCTGTTGAGAATCTCCCCAGTGCTGAAGTCCAGTTGGAAAGAAGAGAAGCCGAGCAGTCTGGTTCGTCTTTTCCCTTTGCAATCATTTTGATATATATATATATATATTTTTTTTTCTCTAATGAATGAATAAAACTTACTAACCAAAATTACTTTTTAGGTGCTTCAAAGCCGGCTCCTATTGTTACACCTCTTATGGAATTCATACGTCAAAAACGTGCTACTGTGATTGGATCTCAGGTACGGTTACGTAGAAGGAAACCAGAGCTATTTTGTAGTTTTCAGAATATCTGTTGTTGATCTATGGTTTCTGTTCAAGCCAACAGGGTTCATTAGATGTTCGAAGAGGAGGCAGAAGATCCCGAGCAGTCTCGGCAAACAAGCCAAGTTCAAGGCCTTCGAAACGAATCTCTGAAAAGAAGAAGGTGTGGTCTCTGACTTTGTAGGAGTTTATACTGCATAGTTCGTTCTAGTCTGCCGTTTTACTCATATGGGAACTAACACTTGTGTCCATCTTCAATCTATTACTTTTCTTGATAGTATGTTGAAAAGGACAATTCAAAAAGCGTCCGCAGTTCCAAGCAAGATAATTCATCTACAGCCTCTGTCATGGATAGCTCTCTCCCAGGGATTTCATTGATTATGGAGTCCGGGAAGAAAAAGATCTTGCTCCTGAAAAAAGACCGAGACACTCCTGTTGTAAGCTTTTTTTGGCTCTTTAAGAAAGTTCTAGCCTTGATCTCTTTATCGTCCAGTATTTTGATGGTTGCAGACAGAATCATAAGTCAACGTGTGTTTTAAAATGGCTTTTCAGAACTCTCCACCACAACCGGAACAGCAGATGGAAACTAATCTATCCTCGACCTCAAGACAGAACCAGAAGATTGATGATGTTGGTGGGAGATTGATCAAGGGAATGCTTGTGAGAAAGGAGCCGCGACCTAGCCAGTCTTCAACTTTGGTCCAGCCTGAGCCAAGAGTGGAACCCTCAGAAGCAGAAAACTACAAGCGTCCTCCTCGAGCAGGTTATAAGGGACTAGGATTAGGCTTTCTGTCTCCATTTTACCATCCCAAGTTAGGCTGATAATTTTAAATACAGATGGTATATATGCAGGGAAAGACTATCATGTTTCTGGTACCAACACTGAGAAGCAAGAGAGGCGTCCTAGAAACAGGGACAGACCTGATCGTGTTGTGTGGGCTCCTCTCCGTCGCTCTGACGGGTCCAATAACTGCGAGGACCAACCGTTACCTTCAGCAGGTTCTGTTCCTGTTGTTGACCAATGTTTAATTTGTATGGTCGTGCTCCATGACATCTCCTCTCATGTTGTGTATGATCTTACAGCAAACAATGGAGAAGTGAAACAAAGGACGTTGTTGCAAAGATCTGGAGAAGTGGTGAACTCCTCTGATGGACACTCTCTTGAGAATGGTTAGTTCACTTGAAGTTAAAGGATGCATAACGTGCCTTGTGTTAGTTATATGATCAAGAAAAGTGATGTTGAACTTCCGATTTTATTCAGGTTCAGGTAAATATTCTAGTCGCCGTGTTGGATCTCGCAATAGAAAAGAAGACGGCTTTGCAGTGACCGGTGAGGGCAAATCATCGCGTAGAGGAGGTGGTGGTGATCCCACTTCATATGAGGCAAGCCAAGCTAGAGTTTTCCACCACGCCTTGTAATTATAAATTTTTGTAATTATTTTTAAAAGACTCATTTTACTGTGCTGCAGAAGCAAAAGTGGATCCAAAAATCATCATCGGGTACTTGATATATTCACTCAACATATGGTAAGCTGCGTTGAGTATTGTTTACTTCATAAATTATTAGATGGATTTGTCATCACAGTGTTGTAACCTTTCAGGCTATAAACATCAGCCAATTCCAATGGAATTTGTCTTTGAACGGGAATCTATACATCTGAATGGAAATGGAAAGTAACAACACTATCAGCATCACTCGGGTTTGTCTGGACTTTTGGTCCATCGTCGTAAGTCGTAGTAATCATCTCAGGATTTATGAGTTTGAGACAAGAAAGACTCCGTAACTACTGCATTTGAAGGCTTCTAGCGGTTCACCGTACCTACATCCCCTTTTGGCACTGTGTTACAGACAAGTGGGTGAGAAGTGAGAACTTACTCCCGAGTCTAAGTAATGAAATAAAGTCAAGAAGTGTATAGGGAGCAGGAAACACTGTATCGGGTTTTCTTTTGGGTTTCCTTGGAGGTCTCGGAACGTGATTTTCAGGATTTCACCATTATTGTTTGATTACTGTGTAGTAATTTTTTTACTGCTTAATATTTATCTCGTTGAAGTGGGTTTATTTCACCTGATTGTTACATTACTTATTCCACCAAAAGAGTGTCACGTCACCAAGATATTAGTATCACATACATAATGCGTATCTCAGAGTTGGTTTAAAATACTATAAACTGGGATGAGATCCATTCTTTGCAGAGATATGCATAAAAATCATATTTTCAAAATATGGTTGTTTAATCTGGATTTTGGTCTAGCCTAGGCTCAGTTTTTCAATATTTTAGTTTATAAAAATTAGATCTTCCTAGAAGTCACTTTTTGATTTCTACTGACATAGAAACGGAAGCGGATACGTGGAAGCGGAAGCGTAAGGAAGCGCAGAAGCGAGATCTTTTAAAATATTAGGAAGCGGATACGTGCTGGAAGCGTATATCCATATATATATATATATATATATATATATATATATATATATATATATATATATATATATATAAGATTTTAATAAAAATTAGGACTAAAAATTATATGAATTAAATTTGAAATAAAGCATTTAGTCATTTATAATAATTTTGAAATGATTTTATATTAAAACTGTAAAAATACACGTAAATTAAGTTTACAAAAATATATTATATGAATTATTTTCAATACTTCATAAATAATTGACACAATATATTTCAATATGTGTTATATCTTTAATAAAATATCTCAATGCATAAAGATAATTTATAATATTAGTTTTAATATTTGTATATTTCTAACTCTATATTCATTACTATTATTTTTTTATTTAATATAGATTAAAAACTATGGTTTTATATTGATTGATATATATTGCAATTTTTTTTTAAAACAGAAGCGTGATTCCAAATGGAATCGTAAGCTTCCAACGTGTTAAAAAAAAAAAAAAATTTAGAACTGTTTTGGAAGCGAGATTCCGCAAGCTTCCACAAGGTTCCTATTCCGATTCTGATTCCGAAGCGAGAAGCGGACGGCCGATGAAGCTTCCGTGCAACATAGATTATTAATATAGAGCTTCTCAGAAAAATTGTTATAATTCTATTGGTCGATTTTTTGAATTTTATTTTTCATTTATTTTAATCAATCGCTTATGTAGACAAACCCAAAACTATTGTCGATTTCGTTAAGCCCATATATAGCTAGGGGATAATAATTATCGATTTAGTTTAGCTTTGGGCAAGATTTAGAACTAAGACAAATATTAAAAACTTTCCTTATTATTCAAACAGTAAACTTGCGCATGTTGATATCATATTAATTACATTTGCTTAGAAAATATTTTAATGTTTCTAATTAGTAGGGGTGGACGTTCTGGTACACGTTCGGGTCGGGTATTTTGGATTTTCGAGTATTTCGGTATAGAGGTGTAGAACCCGTTTTGTACTTCGGGTCGGGTTCGGGTATTTTTAGTTCGGATTCGGTTATTTCAGATCAGGTTCGGATATTTAGATTTTGAAAAAAAAAATTTAAAAATTTCATTTCTCAAGTTTCTTATATTTAAAAATATAACTTTCAGTTAACTAATTTTTTTTTAATAGATTGAATGGTTAATAGATTTGGACATAAAAATTTAAAACTAAAAAGGCATTAATTTAGTTATTTTTTAAAAAATTTTGGATGTAACTTTTTGTTAATTTTTTAAATAAAAACTTGACATGCATTTTCGGATCAGGTTCGGGTGCCACTTCGGATATCGGGTCAAGTGCCCACCCCTACTAATTAGGTTGTTTGTTTTTATAACTTACCTTTCTAATATGGATTACTTGCGCAAGTTGAAATCATTAAATATGCAAATAACTTATTGACAAAATTTGTTTTTAATAACTTATCTTTCTAATATGGATTACTTGTGAAAGTTGAAATCATTAAATATGCAAATCACTTATTCACAATATGGATTACTTGCACAAGTTGAAATCATTAAATATTATCAATTTAGTTTACCCTTGGGCAAGATTTAGAATTAAGACAAATATCAAAAAATTTCCTTATTATTCAAACGGTAAACTTGAGCATGTTGATATCATATTTATTACATTGCTTACAAAATATTTTAATGTTTCTAATTAGGTTGTTTATTTTTAATAACTTACCTTTCTAATATGGATTACTTGCGCAAGTTAAAATCATATCATATGTAAATCATTTTTTGACAATACACATTTAATATATTTCTTTAAACGATTTCATTATTTATTGTGCAAAATATTGTGCGTCATTAATATGAGAAATAAATCGACTGTATATATATAGGAGATACCCAAGGTCTTAAAACACAAACATTCTCTTTTCATTCTTTAAAGTATTATTCACAAATCTCTCCTCTCATACTATTAAGGTATTACGACGATGATGCTTATGTGCTAAGAAAAATGTGTTTAGACGCAAAGGCTCCTCATCTTTCATTGACTCTGCCACCCACTTTGCCTTGGAAGTTCAATAAACATGTAAAGCCTAATAAAGGACTAACCCGCCAAGGCAATGGGAACTCAGAAGAGCTACGTTGTGTCATTGCTGTTATTCGACAGTATGTTTTCTTAGCATATAAATCACCTTTATCTCTTCTATACTTCTATCTGTTAAAATTTTGTTATTACATGACAGTGGCGATCGAACTCCAAAACAGAAGGTGAAACTAAATGTTACAGAGGAGAAACTGTTAAACCTGATGCTGAAGTACAATGGTGGAAAGCCAAGAGCTGAGCTGCGAGAGGCTCCAGCTTTTCTGTCATCCATCTTTTATCAGAGCCTTGATTCATTTTATATATTTTTTTTTTGTATACAAAACTAAAAAGTGCAGTGCAGTTACAAGACCTAGACCTATTAGATGCAACAAGAATGTTAGTTCCCCGTACAAGGTAAAACCATGAACTTAACTCTTTGTGTCTTGTCTCCAAAAAGCATGTCTGAACTATCCTTTCCATGTGTTGAATAGTGGTAACGACAATATGGTCTTCCTTTTTTTTTATATGTAGACCAGGTCGTGAGAGTGATAGTGATCCAGAAGACCTTGAACATGCTGAGAAGCTTCGCCAAGTTAAAGCAGTTATTGTAGAGATTCTTTAATACTTTCTCTTTTTTTGTTGAATATAGTCCGGGGAAAGTATTACACAGTATCATTTAGTAATACTATCTTATAACTTTTTTTTTGTTGAATATACTATCTTATAAGTAAGCTAGCATTATGCATTTTTTATTTAATTCATGAGGTCATTTTCAAAACAGTAAAAAAACATAGAAAATTAATAATCGAACCAGCTACCTTTTTTTATTAGACCGGATATTAGTTCCACCAATAATCGTGGTCAACTTACCAACATGGTGCATATATGTCAAATTGACAAATCTATGTTTAAGTAACCCAACCTGTAAGGGATTTAGATTTTTTTTGTGAATCTCGTGGACTGATCTATCGCAGATTGGGGTTCATAGGTGAAGTTTCAAGAAATTGTTATAATTTGATTGGTCGATTGTTTTTAATTTTTATTTATTTAATTTAGATCTAAAAATTTAAGATAAGTCTAAGTCATTTAACATCACTTGCCATATAACCTAACGAATATTACAAATAACAATTTATGAAAACTAATTCTCGAAATTATAGAAAGATTAATAATGTTTTATTTATTACTTTTAATATTTATAAACTATAAAATACAATGAACGAAATTTTATATAAGATAATTATAATAGTTTTATACTCTACTTGATGAATTATGTTCGAATATAATTTTTACTAGATGATAACCCGCACCCTGTGCAGGGTGAGAAGATTTAAAGAAATTATCACTTTGAATCAATAGGTATTAGAAAGTTAATAGTTTTAGAAAGAAATATTACATGTTATCTAATAAGAGATTCAACGAAATTGTGTATCTCTATTATAAATTAAGCTTGGATTTTAAAAAAAAAACTTGTGTATTTGTTTTGTTTAATTGAAGTATATTTTTGTGGAAATGAATCCTAAGAGTAAGCAAAAAACTTATATAAAATAAATTATCTTCATGCTAAGAATTGTGTATGTCTATTATAAAGTAAAGATAAAACGAAACAAAGGCAATAAATTATTGTTTTCATACACTAAATTATAAATATAAAATAAAACGAAACATAAGCAATATAATAATAAAATATGAAAGAAACAAAATATCATATAGGAGACTACTTTACGGATGAGGAGATGTAACTATACATGCTTATATTTATATATGCAAGACGCGGACGGAGAGAAATTATAGCTATTTGCCATAATTATTTCCGTAAAATTTCTGTAAAATTTCCGTAAAATCAATTAAAATTGTTGTCCAAGGCAAAATATTTACATCCCTTTTATATTCAAAATATTGAATTTCGAAAATTTACTTTGATTGTTGTTGTGCAGATTTATTGTAATAGTATAGGAAACGAACTGAGATTCTAGTCAACTAAATTAAATTCAAAATTAGTTGCCTTTTTATATTTCCTTAACATACGAATATTTTTTGTTGCCTTTTTCACTCCACATCTGCATTATTGAGTCGCGCCTTCCTTTTTTACCTTCTGTATGTTACCACTAATAGACATGTGTCATAAATTCCCGTTGTTCTCGGCAATTCGGATTATAATTCATATGTCACAAATCCGATCGAGATCTAAATAAATCATATTGTATAATGTATATGTCCAATGGCATTTGGTTGTAATTATTCTAGGTCACAAAGGGTTATTTTAAAAAGCTAGTGAGAGTGCATTAGGTGATGACACATAGGAAATGACACTCATGTAATAAACACATGAGGCCAAGGTTTATTTCTATGAATGTTCCTCCTTTAATAAGAAAGGGATTACAAATCCAAAAATGTTTATTAATATTATTTTTAAATTATTTATCGTTGTTTAAAGAATAAATTTATCATAATTTTAAAATAATTTATAAAATGCTTACAAAATGCAAGGCAAAGTTGCACTTTCAAGAGTTAAGTCGAGATCTGGATTAAAAATCCTAATAAGTGGTAAAGAAGAAAAACCGCAGACAAAAATATTGAATGTTGTCTACAAACAAGTTGGTCAGAATATTTCGTAGTCACGGTACGTAATTTTAATCTACTTTTTTTTCAAATACAAAATTTAAAATAAATAAACTGTTGCAATTATTTATTTTTTGTATTTGCTAGATGGGTTGTGATGAGTTAGGAGACCGATGACGGTATGTCAATTTAATATTATTTCATGTTCAATAAAATTTAGAAATTTATAAATCTATCAAATAATGTTAACCCGTCAAATTGCTTACAAAATTTATTTAATTTTTTGCAAGTTTCTAATTGAATTTGCTTTCTTTATCGAGAAATGTACTTCATAATTTATATAATTTATGGACAATATTTTGATTTTTATTATATTTTCTTTTAATATGTCTACATAAATGTTTATTTATTATTTATGAAAAATAATATTATTCACCTAAAATAAAGAATTACGAAACATATACAATACAATTCTAATTAATGATAATATAAAATCTGTTACTTTTAAAACTATACACTATTTATTCCATTTTTGAATGAAAGTATCTTCGTAAACACACAAAATATTTTGTGACGTTGCAATTATACATACACACAATATCTGCCTCTTCATACTGACGTTACTGTGTTCCCTCTCGTGAGGTACGGGCCGAGAGAGAACACAGGGTGCGGGCCGGTCATGTTCTTATGCCCACACAAGTGCGGACCGGTCACCTAGTACCATATTAAATCATATATGTTTTAGTTTGGTTCAGTCGGTTTTTGGTTTATTAAATTTTGCTTTGGTTTCAGTTTGGTTTTTTGATATTTTGGTTTACAAAAATTAAATACCATATTAAAATTAAATGTATTTTGGTTTGGTTCGGTTTATATACTGTCGATTTTTGGTTTATTCAATTTTATACCAAACAAACTTAAACTATATTTTATCTTTTATAACATTTTATCAATTTAATTTTGTATGACTAAGAATCAAATTTATTAAATACTACTCTAATTTTTAACTAGAATGTTTTTCTATTATATTTAACTATTAAAAATAATTTTTAAATAAACTAGTTGTTATAGATTCATAAGATGAAAAGAATAAAGATTAACAATATACTAAATTTTTAAGAAAAATATATGTCAAAAAACCTTTACTTAAGTGTAACTAATTATTCATATTAACGTCTCAAATATCAAGATCATATAAGTAAAATAAACTACATGTATATAATTATATTATGTAATTTACATAAGACTATACTACTATATTTTAATTAATCAGCTTATTCGGTTTATATGGTTTAATATGTTTATATATGGAACCATATATATATATACCAAGGTTTCTAGAAATAACATATATTCAGTTTATACGATGTTACCAATTAATTAATTTTTCTATTTCGATTTGGTTCGGTTTTAGTTGGTCATGTTTAACGAATTGAACACCCTTAATTCAAATGACTAAATCTTAGATAGTTTGCACGTGTTTCTTGTACTAAATCGTACTTAATATAATCAAAAGGGTATTTTGTATTTTATAATTAAATCTAAAAATAATTTGCAAAAATAGATCTCATTTCATAAAGTACTAAACCAAAGGCTTTTTTTTTACTGATTTGCTAGTTGGAAAGATGATTGTATCGTTGGTGATACTTATCATTTAAATATGACTAGCTTATTGGTTAACGTCGTCTATAATTACCATTAACAAATACAATTTATATTTTTCCATATAAATATTTTCAATTTTTTGCCGTTATTGGTTAATCTTTTTTTTTAAGTTCAAACCTTGGAAGGGACTTCACCTCTCTTTTCAATAAATCGTATTAGTTAATGGTAATTATAGACGACGTTAACCAATAAGCTAATCATATTTAAATGATAGTTTTAGTCCATAGGGAGAGGAGACTGAACTAAGAGCTACAGTAGGGATGGGCACACCTCCTAAACAAGAGAGGCAAGTACTCTCGAAGAGGAGCTGGGGGTAAAAAATTTGTTCCTGATTGATAACTCCATCGTATAGGATTTCAACATCTTGAAGTCTGCCTGAATCAAAGTTTATGCCTGCTCTTAACAGAGGATTGCCGCGGAGATCCGGTTCAGCAATGCGAGCAAGAGCAGACCTTCGATCTCTCGAGCTGGTACGGCCTTCATTTGATGCTAGTTCAGTCAGGAATTCCAACCGGTCTTTGAGAGGGCGTGGGGAAGGCGTATGAGACTCTAAGGATTTCGGATGCTGAGGGTGAATACCTATAGACTCGCATTTGTTGAGACACCAGTTTTCCACTCGACAAAATCCAAGAGTCACCTCTACCCACCCTATGATAGACCTTCCTAACTCGGGGCTGATGAGGGGGCTATACTGAGCAGGATGACGGTAACTCCTTTGATCATCATGTCTATGCTTAACAACTTCGGTAAATAGTAGAGCAATGCGCTGAGTAATCCCCAGTTTCATGTCCCCTTTGGTGGAGGAACATTGTGAGATCTTCGGAGACAGTCCTTTTCCTCGTGGATTAGAGAAAAATCATGCCAAACAATGTTTCTAAATTCTTAAGATATTTAAATTTAACCGTAGGGATCTCATCCGTAAGGAGGAGAATCTTCGAGGTCATAAGCAGAGGAGACCATCCATATTAACTCTAACCCAGGCTTCTTCCATTTCTCTAGCATCAATAAAGCTAAGCTCCTTGACAATTGTATGAATTGTATTATTGTTCCAAAAGTGCAAGGGAATACCCATAGATTTTATCCAAAAAGAGATGATGTTAAGAAAGCTCTCCTAGACAACTGGTTCTCAACGTTGTATCAGAGCATCCAAATGTAGTGATAACGACCCTTTATTCAGAACCAAAAGAAGATCAGCTTCAAAGTTAAAGCGAAAATGAAGCTTCTCTGGTCCCAGCTCTCAGCCCACCACTCTTTCGACAAGATCCAACACTTGTGGTAGAAAGTCAACAATGGCTCAGGTTTTTGAAACAGAGGGTTAGTAATCCGACCAATAAGCGTGAGTCTATTTGCCTCAATAATCTCTGAGGTATCACTTTCAGCGATCCTGATAGAAGATCTCTTAGCTGGCCGCACTGGCTCAGCTGTCCATTTCTCCTTTTCATGGCGAAAAAATCTTTGAGACACAGTTGAGACTTAAACTGGTGAGTACAAAGAGAAGACATGAGTTCTACAATGGAGAGGGTTACCATAAACTAAAACCACGGTGGAAAGAACGGATAACTCAGTTGGATGAGTGCAAGGAAGGATTTGAAAAGAGGTTATAACAACTTAACGAACACCAGCACTTAGAAACCTATGTTTTTCATGGGGGAGAAATCCGACAGGTGAAAAACCATTTCGTGAGGAGAGAAGTTCAGGGGCCGGAAAAAAGCTTGAGAAGCGCATGAGGGACCATGACTGACCCATCACAGCCGTCGGGGGTTGAAACCAGCAAGGATTGGGCAAAAACGGTATTAATAGAATAGTTTTTTTGATGTCAAAGAAAATTATATGAATAATCTAAAAATATACGTATTAACTATTTTTAGATATCAAAGTGTGTATTAAAATTTCATATTTTTTTGTATTTTTAGTTTTTCTAGTATTTTGGGTTTAGGTATATTTTGGTAAATATATTTACATTTTTAGTCATTAGAATATATTTTGGTTTTGTGGGTATTTATAAGTTTATGAGACTTATGTGTATATTTTGTAGTTTTTACGTATTATAACATTCCATATTTTCATCTATATTTTGAGGGTTCCGGTTTATTTTTGGATTTTAAGTTTTTTAAGTTTTTAGAGTTTCAGAATGTTTTTCAACTTTTCAGATACATTTTTGGGTTTCAGGTAAGTTTTTAGATTATTATTTTTACGTGTGGTAGATTATTCAGCACAGACTGGATATGTGGGGTATCTGATTCAGCAAAAGGTGTATATGGAGTATTTGATTCAGTATAGTAAGTTAGTAACCAACATTATTTCGGTCAAACTGATTTTGGTTTGAATGTGATAATTCAAATTGTTTATTTGAAAATAAATAATTATTTAGGATAAAATTGACACTATCAAAGTTGTTATTATAGTTCATTTTGTTTTCTACCAAAATTTGTAAATGGAGAGACAACAAACCTTCATTTTGCCACATTCACATGTAATAATTTGTCCAGAATAAAATCAAGTATGTTAAGAAAGAAAGTCAAAATCTGTTAGACATTCCCAAAATACTTCTCCTGTTCATAAGAAATAAATGTTTTAAAATATTCCATCCGTTTCTAAAAGATACATGTTATATTTTTTTCACACTTATTAAGAAAATATTTAAAATTATATTTTCTAATACATTGTTTTTAATTAAATATTCCCAATAACTTTTAACCAATGAGATTTTATTAAACACAATTATATTTTTTAAAAATACAATTTTTCATTAATTAGTGTATTGAAAATGTAAAAAATGTATTATTTTGAAACAATTTTTTTTCTTCTAAAAAATAGATATTAAAGGAACAGAGGAAGTATTTTTTTTAAAAATGATGCTTAAGGTTTCAATGCAATTTAATAATGGTAAATCATAAATTTCATTAAATTTTTTTTAATGTTATTGGTAAAATTATGAAAAATTGATAAAAACAGAAAATAATACTTTTGTTATCAAAATTTATTATATTTTTTAATATACATAAATAATACATGAACATAGATTTCTTAGAAACAAATGGAGTACCTAACAAAGTTCACAAAAAAATGAAACATTCAACAGTGTGAATCCGTATCTTTACGAGATCTGAAAGAGAGAGGAAATCTCTTACCATACAAAAATTAATAACTGTATTGCGGTGGTACAAAAATTCAAGAAACAACTGTATTTGTACTCGCAATTAATAACCGATGCTTCCTCACCTACTCTCTCTCTCCTCTCTGGAAGTAAAAGTAACAAGTCTATTGCTTGATCCCATCTAGGGCAACAGACTCTTTAAGCTTTGACTTTTCTCGGGAACATGCCATTTCTTTGAAACTCCTCCGTCCTGTGAAACTCGAATTCAGCTTCTGGTTTGGAAAAGATGGGTAACAAGATTATCTCCATGATGAAGAAAGATAGAAAAGATGGATCCAAGAGCATGAGAATGAATCGTTCACAGAGAAAATTGCTTGCCGAGGAAGAGATGTTGCATCGACGAGCTCTTTCCATTGCGATTCGTCAAACTCAGCTTTCTCAGAGATTCGACGGATCCATGTCTAAACGGGTCGGGTCCACAAGCACCAGGAAACAACGCACCCTCTCCGACCCTTTTTCAAATGCCAAGCAGGTCTCACTACTACCTGAACCATAGTTTTCAATCATTTCTAGAAAAAAGTTCAGATCTTTTACTCAATTTTTATATGATTATGTCGTTGCCTTTTTGGTTTAATGATTGTTGAGAGCTTTTTAATTTTTATATATGAGAAGAAAAGGTCATAACAAAAGTGGAGAGGAGGAGGAGATTCTTTTGTTAAGATTCGAAAAGAGATATTGAAAGTGCCCAGAGATTCCTAATTAATTTATCTGTTGGATAATGCTAACTTTATCCAGAAAATAAATGTTGTTTACTCTGATACCGACACTGGATTGGGACCAGATAAAGCTATAAAGCCTATGAATGTACTACTGATATACTTTGTTATTGTCTGAAAGACATTCATTATTGTGTAAGAATTTGCTTGTCTGTCACTGTACAACTTATGCTGCTATGACCAGAAGAATGAGTTTAGAAGAGAAGCTCCTGGATCGCATAACTTTTGTTGGAAAGTGAAATCTTCTTCAGTGATTGTCATTGCTTTATAGATTGATGCTGTTACGTACTGCTCTGAAATTGATTTAAATGAATGATCTCATAGAAGCTTATTATTTAATGATTATGTTTTCCTTATGCTTTCTTCAGGTACCAGAATTTTCGTTAGAGGGCTTGACAGTGAAGAAATTCATCCTGGTGCACGGTGAAGGCTTTGGGGCATGGTGTTGGTACAAAATTGTTGCTTCATTGGAAGAGTCAGGACTGTCTCCTATTACAGTGGACCTCACTGGATCTGGATTCAATATGACCGACACAAACACTGTCTCTACCTTGGAGGAATATTCAAAACCACTGATCGAGTACCTTGAAAATCTCCCTGAAGAAGAGAAGGTTTTATACTTTGGCTCTCTTTGTTTGAAGGTTTATTCAAAAACCAATGTAATGAGATAAGAGTTTGTTGTCGTATGCCAGGTTATTCTGGTGGGTCATAGTACTGGAGGTGCGTCCATTTCGTACGCTTTAGAGCGTTTTCCAGAGAAAATATCGAAAGCTATATTCCTATGTGCAACAATGGTTTCTGATGGCCAAAGACCCTTTGATGTTTTCTCTGAAGAGGTAACAGATCTATTATTCACTAGAGAAAATGCGATGTCAGTCTTTGTTTCTTATGCTTACATTTGTGAGAAACTGTCCTACATTTGCTGCAGCTTGGTTCTGCAGAGAGGTTCATGAAAGAGTCGCAGTTCTTGATCTACGGGAATGGAAAAGACAAGCCCCCTACAGGGTTCATGTTTGAGAAACAACACATGAAAGGCTTGTATTTCAATCAATCACCCAACAAGGTACTCTCCAAGCACACACACACACATTCTAGTTTCTTGATATCACATTGATTCTGGTTTATGGTTTTCAGGATATAGCATTGGCGATGATCTCGATGCGACCTGTACCACTTGGACCAATGATGCAGAAGGTATCTCTGACCGCAGAAAGATACGGGAAAGGGAGAAGATTCTACGTTCAGACGCTGGACGACCTTGCGCTCTCACCAGACGTTCAAGAGAAGCTAGTGAGAGAGAACAGCCCCGAAGGAGTCTTCAAGATCAAAGGAAGTGATCATTCTCCTTTCTTCTCAAAGCCTCAGTCTCTCCACAAGATCCTTCTCGAGATTGCACAGATTCCTTAAGAAACATCTTAACGATTTCTTTAGAGGAGAGGATATTGAAATATAATCTGAATTGAGAATACTTGGTTCATTGGGATCATTTAAGTTATTATAACCTTTTGTATACATTTTTTTTTTTTTGAATCGATCCACAGTTCATAATTATATGACTTGAAGATAAAAAGTGGTTGAATACACAAATGGTCATGTATTTGAAGATCTTTAGAGATGCGCATACAGAGGAAGACGAATTAACAAAACTCTTGTTACTCCAAGTCTATAATTCCGAAGTTGGAGAGAAGGATTTTAACTTGGTCGACAAGGTCTGAGCCTGTGGCATACTCTGTAAGCATTCCAACCGCGAAACCAAACATAGCCCACCTGCAAAACAAACAAAGAGATATATCTCATGTCCAAACAGAACCAACTAATTCTTGAATCAACCACACAGTTCTTGTACGTGTTCATAGTAAGAAACTAGGAAACAGCAGATGGGCATAAGTTCCTGAGACAAATGCGCAAGCAAAAAATTGTGACAAATAATCATATGACAGAAGTCATCAAGTTTGAAACTTTGAGCTCTGTATGTCTGAATTTGAAGGTTATGCTGCTGATGGAGAATCATAACGACCAGTAACCAGAGTAACCCACCAATCAAAACCGAGAACTGAGATCATGTTTTACCTTCCATTGGAGATCTCGTTTTTGGGTTGGAAACCAAAGAAGGGACCTTGACCAGCAGCTTCAAGCTTCTTCTGCTTAAAGTATTCCTGAAGCTCTTTGGCCTTCTGTCTCTGAAACTCCACCGTAACTACACCCTTACCATCAACAGCCACCGTTTTCTGCAGGGGCGGGGATGGAGGAGGAGAAGAAGACGGTACAGGAGGAACAGGCTTTTGCGGAGGTGAAGGCTCGCGGAGAGTAGGAGGAGCAGAGGGTCTTCTCAATGGACCTTCTGCCTGAGAACATCTGATGACGAAGACACATGGCTTAATCGTTGAGAATCTGAAAGACGACGAAGTTGTGGAAGAGGAAGAAGATGGATTAAGAATCCTGATACACTGAATAGGTGAAGCCAATGACATCTTTCGTTAATGGGGTTTTTAGTTGAAGAATTGTTTGATGGGTCGAGCTGTTAGTGTTTTTGGCAATCTCTGTGTGGATGAGATATGGCCAAGTCTCGGCATTGTGCATAAAACGGCTTTTCGTTATGGCTTTTGTCAAATACTGTACTACCTTTTGAATCATCCCACGAGCGTCTGACAGCGCGTGAAAGGAACCAAACTATTGTTTTCATTTTTTATCACAACTTTTTTTTAACAACATAAATTTATTAATTAGATCATAAACAAATTATAAAAATACATACAAAATTGTGAAAACACAACAAATATAAACTAATGAGAAAAATAATAGAACACATGAACTATCTTCTTGAGAAGGTGATTCTCTTTGAGAGGTCTTTATTAATAGAGTATCCACTCTATTAATTTTTTGTGATCTTATAATATTTTTCGGAACACTGATTCTCTTTGTTATATTACATTAGTTTTATTATAATTTAGATATATATATATCTTCGGTATATAATCTAATATGTTGATTTATAACCATAAGAAATAAAGATTGAAAAAACTAATTTTCAATGATTATATAAATATCGCCATACAATAAAGAGATTAAACCTTCTATTTTGCATTGCCATCTCTTCTTTAATGTATTCCATGATTTCAGCAATATATTTTGATATCAAATATATTGTATCAAAATATAATGAAAAGTTCTTTCAGTGACATCAAGCTCCTTCCTTTCGTATCTAGATCATGAGGAATCCATGGTGATATTTTAGAAGGACGTTGTTTCTATAACAACTCTGATAGGATTTGTTTCAAACATAGGATATGCCACACACTTTCATGGTAACCACTAGAAACTTTCATGGCTATGACAATGACATACCTTAGTGGCTTCCATGGCCATTGTTTCCAAAATATAATGGTTAGGATGATATCATTACCGGATTCTGAAATCAACACAGTCTTGTCATCGACCATGGCCCCATAATCCATGTCGGAGATTGCACCTTCGAATTGCAAAGAAGTGAAACTACACTTCAATCCGTCATAAGAAAATATCTTCTCCACAAGAAAGAAGAACAATAGATATATAATCATCAAAAAGATCACACTTTAATCAGAACTACTGGTTGAGCGATTAAGATATGAAAATCTCATTCTCCATTGCAAGTAACCATTTCAGGATCGCTCATTTATAACCAAAATTTTTATTTATTTATTTTTTGTCGACTTCTTCACTTCATTGAAGATAAACCCATAATGGGTATTACAGTGAATATTAAGATCCAGGTTATCCTGCCTACTTTCTTAAAAGCCCATGCATTACGACACGTGGGCACGCATAGACATGTCAATGGAGTGAGTTAAGTCAGATTGTGACTTGGTGACTCCACTGCTGGAAGACGGAACCGCCATAGAACTTCACCTACATATTTTGAGTGGCTACTTTCCGTTCACCTTTCTTCCTCATCTACAACCTTCATATGCTTGTAAAAAAGAGTGTACCCCCTTCTCCAATATACATCGGCCGAAAGAACTTTACCCGTCTCAGACTGACGGTATAAGGCACGATATTACCCTAATCCAAAAAGAAGACTGATGAAAAGAAAATAATGGTAGATAATCTCAGAAAACCAACGAAATCCGACCTAAACGACCAGAACTTTATTCATCAATCAAGATAGAGAAAATAAATCTCATGAAGATCGGCTTTGTATTTGATTAAAGCACATCAAATTTTGCCAAAAACAAAAAGATCCGACATGCGGAATGATATTTTGATCAGGTGATTGAAAGATATATGACAACAAAATGATAAAATATGTTTTATTCCTTCTGAATGATTAGATTGTGTTAAGAAGGAAGAAATTTGAGAGAGAATTCTCCCTCTAGAGAAGAAGAGAGACCGCTACCAACTTTTATATTTCCAACTTTGATTTATTTATTTATCTATTAGGTTTGTATACATACTTTTATAAATAAAGTAAATACACATTTTTACTTAATTTTAGTTTTTGTATTAACTGATCTTTAGTTTCAAACAAGATGCATTAATTAAAGTCTAAAAAAGTTAGTCTTTAAAATACAAAATCTAAAAAAATAATCTCTATATGTAGAGGGAGTAGTAATTAAACTCAGATTTTGACAAAAAAAAAGTAATTGAACTCAGAATAAATTTAACATTTTGATGCAGCGTACTGTCAGACTGATTTCTCTTAAACCTGAACGTGCGGCTTTAGAACTTACTTCCTCGAGTGTTTGCTAAGTCAGCCTCATCCCGAACTCGACCAGAACTTAGAAAAAAAAAGTATGGACATTTTAGTGAGATGTTAGAGCCTTTAGGAAGTGTATTTCTTATTCAAAACTTGATGATTTACAAATGATGATCTCACCCTATTTATACAAAAATCACCTCCTAAATGGATGGTGGAGATTAAACCGAATCAACGGCTCTGATCTATTTCTTCTTATGAAGCAACTTCGCTTGGAAGTGCCCTCACCCTTAAGTACTTACTAGACTTTGATCCGCGCAGGTGTGCGGATGTATTTTTTCAAAAATATGTTTCTATTTGTTTTTCATATCAATAATATTAGGGCTGGGCAAAATACCCGAATCCGAAGAACCGATCCGATTCCGATCCGAAAAAATAGTACCAAACCCGAAGCAAAATTGATTAAATATCCAAATTATTCAAAATTTTGGTTTTTAGAGAACCGAAACCGAATCGATCCGAACCGAAGTATTTCGGGTACCCAAATATATTTGAAATGGATTTATATACTTATATATTAATTATTTTTAGATTTAGTGTATATAAAAACATCTAGAATATATATGATACTTTTAAACTGGTTTAAATACTTGAAAATATATATAAATAGTCAATAGTAAATATTTAAAATAGTAAAAATATACTTAAAACACCAAAAATATTTAAAATAACTATTGATTCTTTATCCAAATATTTGAACTAAACTAATTTATATGTTAAGTTTAGGTATCATGACATATGTTATTCATATTTATATTTAATATATTATTTTGTTTATAGTTTTTGAAAAATTTAAAGTATATAATGAATTTTAAAATTGTAAAATTAATTTAAATGGGTTATCCGAACTCGAACTGAACCTGTGAAAATCCGAAGCGACCCCGAACTGAAATTTAGAAATATTCGAATGGGGCTAAAATCTTTGACCCCGGAAACCCGAAACCTAAACAGACCTGGACTGAATCCGATTAGGTACCAGATATATAGTTTCTGATAATATATTGGACTTTCAATTTTTCTTACAAATATAAGTTCATTACTTTTTTTTAATATACTGATATCCATGTTTCCGAACAAACATGTTTTTTTTTAATTGCAATCTATGTTTCCAAACAAACCTATTTTTTTAAACTACAATCCATATTTCCAAACAGACTTTTTTTTTAAAACTGCAATTCATGTTTCCAAACAATTTTTTTATAAAAAAAATACTATCTATATTTCCAAACAAACCTAATTTGTACTTGAGTTTTAATAAGATATATATCTTTTTTTTAACACTTTGTTTTATTGAACTGATTTGAAACATATTACATCATAGAAGAATACGACAAAAGGATAATGATAAACTAATGATTCTTCTGCAACAGAAGCTCGTGAGGATAATCATCATTGATGATATATTAACCATATCAAACTAGTCTTATTATAGGATACGGTAGATTAGATATCTTAAGTATTCTAAATACTTTCTCCACTATTTTACATTACCCTTACTTAGATATTTTACAAAGCTTAATACTTAAGAAAATACTAAGTTTAGATGGGCATATTCCTCCTTTGGCCCGACCCACTTGCTTGCTGATCCATGGATGTTTTTGGCTTGTAAATGGGCCGTGACAGTATGATAAGTTCTGGAGTAAGCAACAACGAACGTTTTTCAGTTTTTCTTGTTTTACGTAGTAATTGTTTTTTTCTACTTATAAGTTGACTTTTCTATTATTACTTTTGAGGATGACAATTCTTTTACTATTTTGATATCGACGGACTATTTTATTACTAATCCAGATGTGGTCTTAGAATTCAGACCAGAATAGAACAACCAACAAAAAGTAAACTCGTATGAGAAGCTTGAGCATTCTTGGCTAGTCTGCTGTCCGGTTTTGCATCCTTGGTATGTATGTGATCTTGAAGTCATGGAATCTTCCTTGAATAGATGTTAGATCTGCTAGTTCTGTAGAATAGCTTGGCCATGCTTAGATCTTGAATCATTGAAATTACATCCTTGCAGTCTGTCCTAAAGTGTTGACATATTGTGTGTGGAAGCAAATTATCCATGGACGATATAAGAGCATCTAATTCTGAATGTAAAGGTCACAATCGCCTATCCTTGTTTCTCAACTCTAAGAATTGTTGTTTTTCATATTCATTTGCCATACCCAACCATATCCACTATATTTTGATTATGAAGTCCACGATCTATCTACCAAACAAATCCTTTGAAAGCATAAGACTTGTGTATTTCGTGTCTGGAATGCATCACTTGGGGTCTTTGAATTCGCATCAAACCAAGCATTACATTCACTTTAAGCATGTCTAATTAGCTCATGCGGATATCTTGTGATTCATCTGAAAAGTTTATCATTATGGGCTTTCCAGAAATACCAAATAATACATGGATATTGATCTCTTTCTAACTCTGAAACTTCTGTTTTATTCTTTCTCGACAACAAATAATCCATATTAGAATACACACTTTATATCGGAAAAATGTTCGCTCCACCCCAAGCCGCAACATTGCTGCTTGTTGGCCCATTGCTTGATTATTGGCTGACTGAAAAAGGAGTCGAAATATATGACTACAACTTGGTCTCCGTTGTAAGCGCCATGAACATCAATAAGATTCATACCTTGGTCTCATTGGAATTTGATTCAACTTGGTCTTCTCATATTTCTTCTTGTTAGCAGATTCTATACACAGTCACTTGGATCATAGGCTAAATCACAGTCACTAAAATTGCCTTAGCCGTAATTTTAAAACAAACTAATACGGGCTCAAAGTCCAAATGAAAATAAGTAAATTTGAAATTGAAAAGTGCGGTAGAACATTTACATTAACATTTTTATTTTTATAGGGTGTCACTTGACACCCCTATTAACCACCTGGGTCCGTCTCTCACACAGTTGTATCGTTGCAAGCGCTGAGACACATGAAGAAGATCTGGCGTTGATAATTTTTCTATTTCTTTGGTAGAGAAGGTCTAAACTTGCAAAGAAGCTATTCACTACCAACAACCCGTCAACAGAAACTTGGAGGAGCTGCTTCATATTCTAACGACAACGAAGACAAAGCCTAGTTGTATAAGTAGTAAATGATCAGTGGTTACAAATAGTTATCTAATTTCAAATATTTAAATTTAAAGGAATCTATATATAACAGTGGTTACAATTTTTTTCTTAAAAAAATAACAAAATTTAATTTTTTAAATAAACACTATAAATAAACTAAAATAAAATTATATAAAACTTAAAATACATAGATTTATTTCAAGTTTTATAAATTACATCTAAAATCTATGTATATTAAGTTTTATATAATTTTATTTATATTTATTTACAGCGTTTATTTTAAAAATTAAGTTTTCTTTTTTAAGAAAAAAATTGTAATCACTGTTATATATAGATTCTTTAAATTTAAATATTTGAAATTAGATAATTATTTGAGAAATGTCATTTTATAATTAGATTGAATAATTTATAAAATATCATTTTCGATTTTATCACATGTATAACAGTGTAAAAACTTAAAATACAGAAATTACTGATGCAATTATAATTTCTATTAAATAAAATGTGTAAACAAAAATAATTTTTATCTTAGATTATACAGATCCCAATCTACATATATTTTAAATCTAATAAGCAAACAAAAGAATTGTCGTAGCACAGTGGTAATAAGTAAGTTTGCTTCTTATCTACGGGACTTAGGTTCGGCCTATGTAAAGATACGACATAAATTGTTGAGGTTGAAAATGACCATTTTCCCGTCAAATATGTTAGGTAGTTAGAGAAGTATAAATAATGGACTGGTAAAATTAAGAGGGCTGGGCTTTTAATAGATTGTACAGAGGAGATTAGCGTACAACTCTGTTCGTAGAGAGTCGGATTCCTATTTTACAGAGAAATACATCACTTTAGTCTTTACTAGTATGATAGTATCAGTTTATCGTTGGGACTGATTTTCGCAATATTTACAAAGGTTTCATACAACGGGCATTGTAGGCTTAATTATAGTCGCACAAATACGTTACTACATAATATTGAATTAAAGACATTTGTTGATAACATCAAGTTTTCAGATAGAATGAGCTTCTACACCTTCTTGTAAGACTAACTTCTTCAACATATCAATAAGATGATCAAAGTCATCTTGTGATCTGATTAGACTCAATCTCACAAAACTTTCCTCTGATCCAAACACTTTGCCATCACGTCCTGTTATCTTGGCCTCTCTGAATATCTCATAGCAGTTTGCGTCTCCTGGCCTTTCACACTTCACCCATGCATAAGCTTTCAAATCAAACAAATAAATTTAAAACAGACCAATTCTTCTTAAAACAGAAAAATCTCAGCTTTCTTTTTTATTCTTGCATGAGAACAAAAACTTACAAGGAGTAAAGTCTCTGACTTTCTTGAAATAGTTGCAGTACTCAGGTTTGATTTTCTGGAGCGAGAAACGTGTAGAGAGTGACAAGACCTTGTTCACTGTCTCCCATCTTTTCTTCAAAGTTTCATGACCAAAATGGAATATATTATCGCCTCCATCCCTAACTACTACGTTGAGCAGTTGAAGAACATGAAGCTGTGTTGTCCTAGAAACTCCCATGCTACTCAAAGTGATATATCTTTTCATATTTTCATAAACAGTTTTGTCTTTTACCAAACCCCACCTGCAAAAACAAAAACACATGTGAGCTGTTGGGACCAATCCAAATCTTTTGATACATTTTTTATTTATTTTTGTTTACCCGAATCTAGAGCCAGCATGACCTGTAGTCTTGGAGAGACTAAACAAGCTCAAATCTTCATCAGCTGGAACAGTTATAGGGGAGAAATAAGGCCAGTAATAGGCGTAATCATGAATTGTTTTGACATTAGGACCATCAAGAACCGCTCTTTTCAGCTTCCCATCTGGATTATTCGGAGATGTCACTACCTCTATAACTTGTGTGGTATTATCATTGCGCTCGCTATTCTTCCACGCAAACGCATCTCCTTCAAACTTGAGATGTACTGAGTCAAAGAACTCCGCTTGCTCCTTGTACATCTACACACACAGAATGGTCAAAACAACCAATATGTTTGTTTACATAAAGCCATAACAGAGCTTGCTTACAGCGTAATATGGAACTGAAGCCAAAAGCCTTGCGGGTCCTGATGATGATGAGTTTGTCAAAGACAAGGCATGAACAGCTGCTGCAAGCAATTGTGTGCTTCCACTTCCAAATATTACAAACCTGTTATCTGTAACAGCGTTTCCCACCACACTATGCAGTTTCCTGATGACCGTCTCAAGCGCTTCCGACATATATGTCCCATCTTGATAGATATAACTCATCCTGTGCCATCCCGAGACCAGAGCCGCGCTGCTCTCTGCTTGTCGCATCCAGAAAGGCTCTAAGAACAAAGGGTCTCCTCTTCAAAACCCGAAAAACAAACAAGAAATACACAAAGTTAATAAAAATGAAAAATAGATTAGTTTGGTCATACTGTCGAAACAATGGATCCAATCATAGGGTTTTTTTGCATACGAGTTAGCGTTGACAGGACAATCTGAGAGAAGAATAGAACAATCTTTGCCTGTATAGCAATTGTTGCATTCACAAGAAGGTTGCTTGCCGCCAAGGACTCCAATACCGTCCACGTAAGCTCTTCCATGGCCTGAGCATGACACAGAGGCTGCATCCTCTGCTTCAATAGCAGCTCTACTGGTCCAAGTCGGATTCCATGTGGTTGAGTTTCTATAAAGAATATGAATAGTAAATACAAGATTCGTGATGATCGACACTGTAATAAGAAGCAGCTTCTTCTCCATAAACTTAATAAAAAACGACTAGATTCCAGATTACTGATAAGTATCAAATATCAGTACCAAGAACCAAAACAATTGTTTAATACTATGAGTCTCTAATAAGAATGACCGCTTAGCTTGTTATTTTATAGCATTTCCAACCTATTTATATAATAAGAAGCAGCTTCTTCTCCATAAACTTAATAAAAAACGACTAGATTCCAGATTACTGATAAGTATCAAATATCAGTACCAAGAACCAAAACAATTGTTTAATACTATGAGTCTCTAATAAGAATGACCGCTTAGCTTGTTATTTTATAGCATTTCCAACCTATTTATATATTCTGTAATAAATTCTATTATAGAGAGAAATTCTGGTCGAATCATTTTGACTTTTTAATTCTAAAATAATCTAAAGATTGTTACTTTTTGAAATAATATTTACTAGGTGACCGGTCCGCACTCTGTGCGGACATAAACATGACCGGCCCGCATCCTGTATTCTCTTTCGGCCCGTACCTCACAAGAGGGAACATAGTAACGTCAGTATGAAGAGGCAGATATTGTGTGTATGTATAATTGCAACGTCACAAAATATTTTGTGTGTTAACGAAGATACTTTCATTCAAAAAATGAAATAAATAGTGTATAGTTTTAGAAGTAACAGATTTTATATTATCATTAATTAGAATTGTATTGTATATGTTTCGTAATTCTTTATTTTTAGGTAAATAATATTATTTTTCCATAAATAATAAACAAACATTTATGTAGACATATTAAAAGAAAATATAATAAAATCAAAATATTATCCATAAATAATATAAATTATGAAGTACATTTCTCGATAAAGAAAGCAAATTTAATTAGAAACTTGCAAAAAATTAAATAAATTTTGTAAGCAATTTGACGGGTTAACATTATTTGATAGATTTATAAATTTCTAAATTTTATTGAACATGAAATAATATTAAATTGACATACCGTCATCGGTCTCCTAATTACTCATCACAACCCATCTAGCAAATACAAAAAATAAATAATTGCCAAAGTTTATTTATTTTAAAATTTGTATTTGAAAAAAAAAAGTAGATTAAAATTACGTACCGTGGCTACAAAATATTCTGAAAAACTTGTTTGTAGACAACATTCAATATTTTTGTCTTCGGCTTCCCTTCTTTACCAGTTATTAGGATTTTTAATCCAGATCTCGACTTAACTCTTGAAAGTGCAACTTTGCCTTGCATTTTGTAAGCATTTTATAAATTACTTTAAAATTATGATAAATTTATTCTTTAAACAACGATCAATAATTTAAAAATAATATTAATAAAACATTTTTGGATTTTGTAATATTTAAAATAGTTATTATATAATTATATTCGAACACAATTCATCAAGTATAGTATAAAACTATTATAATTATCTTATATAAAATTCCGTTCATTGTATTTTATAGTTTATAAATATTAAAAGTAATAAATAAAACATTATTAATCTTTCTATAATTTCGAGAATTAGTTTCCATAAATTGTTATTTGTAATATTCGTTAGATTATATGGTAAGTGATGTTAAATGATTTTAGACTTATCTTAAATTTTTAGATCTAAATTAAATAAATAAAAATTAAAAATAATCGACCAATCAAATTATAACAATTTTCCTTGAAACTTCACCTATAAACCCCAATCTGCGATAGATCAGTCCACGAGATTCACAAAAAAAATCTAAATCCCTTACATGTTGGGTTACTTAAACGTAGATTTGTCAATTTGACATATATGCACCATGTTGGTAAGTTGACCACGATTATTGGTGGAACTAATATCCGGTCTAATAAAAAATGGTAGCTGGTTCGATTATTAATTTTCTAGGTTTTTTGACTGCTTTGAAAATGACCTCATGAATTAAATAAAAAATGCATAATGCTAGCTTACTTATAAGATAGTATATTCAACAAAAAAATGATATAAAATAGTATTACTAAATGATACTATGTAATACTTTCCCCGGACTATATTCAACAAAAAAAGAGAAAGTACTAAAGAACCTCTTCAATAACTGCTTTAACTTGGCGAAGCTTTTCAGCATGTTCAAGGTCTTCTGGATCACTATCACTCTCACAACCTGGTCTACATATAAAAAAAGGAAGACCATATTGTCGTTACCAGTATTCAACACATGGAAATGATAGATCAGACATGCTTTTTGGAGACAAGACACAAAGAGTTGAGTTCATGGTTCTACCTTGTACGGGGAACTAACATTCTTGTTGCATCTAATAGGTCTTGCAACTGGACTGCACTTTTTAGTTTTGTCTACAAAAAGAAAAAAAAATATAAAATGAATCAAGGCTCTGATAAAAGATGGATGACAGAAAAGCTGGAGCCTCTCGCACCTCAGCTCTTGGCTTTCCACCATTGTGCTTCAGCATCAGGTTTAACAGTTTCTCCTCCGTAACATTTAGTTTCACTTTATGCTTTGGAGTTCGATCGCCACTGTCACGTAATAACAAAATTTTAACAGATAGAAGTATAGAGGAGATAAATGTGATTTATATGCTAAGAAAACATACTGTCGAATAACAGCAATGACACAACGTAGCTCTTCTGAGTTCCCATTGCCTTGGCGGGTTAGTCCTTTATTAGGCTGTACATGTTTATTGAACTTCCAAGGCAAAGTGGGTGGCAGAGTCGATGAAAGATGAGGAGCCTTTGCGTCTAAACACATTTTTCTTAGAGCACAAGCAGCATCGTCGTAATACCTTAATAGTATGAGAAGAGAGATTTGTGAATAATACTTTAAAGAATGAAAAGAGAATGTTTGTATTTTAAGACCTTGGGTGTCTCCTATATATATACAGTCGATTTATTTCTATTAATGACGCACAATATTTTGCACAATAAATAATGAAATCGTTTAAAGAAAGATATTAAATGTCTATTGTCAAAAAATGATTTGCATATGATATGATTTTAACTTGCACAAGTAATCCATATTAGAAAGGTAAGTTATTAAAAACAAACAATCTAATTAGAAACATTAAAATATTTTGTAAGCAATGTAATAAATATGATATCAACATGCGCAAGTTTACCGTTTGAATAATAAGGAAAGTTTTTAATATTTGTCTTAATTCTAAATCTTGCCCAAGGGTAAACTAAATCGATAATATTTAATGATTTCAACTTGCGCAAGTAATCCATATTGTGTATAAGTGATTTGCATATTTAATGATTTCAACTTGCGCAAGTAATCCATATTAGAAATGTAAGTTATTAAAAACAAATTTGTCAATAAGTTATTTGCATATTTAATGATTTCAACTTGCGCAAGTAATCCATATTAGAAATGTAAGTTATTAAAAACAAACAACCTAATTAGTAGGGGTGGGCACTTTACCCGATATCCGAAGTGGCACCCGAACCCGATCCGAAAATGCATGTCAAGTTTTTTATTAAAAAAATTAACAAAAAGTTATATCCAAATTTTTTTTTAAAAAATAACTAAATTAATGCTTTTTTAGTTTTAAATTTTTATGTCCAAATCTATTAACCATTCAATCTACTAAAAATAAAAAAATTAGTTAATTGAAAGTTATATTTTTAAATATAAGAAACTTGAGAAATGAAAATTTTAATTTTTTTTTTCAAAATCTGAATATCCGAACCCGATCTGAAATAACCGAATCCGAATTAAAAATACCCGAACCCGACCTGAAGTACAGAAATACCGAACGGGTTCTACACCTCTATACTGAAATACTCGAAAATCCAAAATACCCGACCCGAACCCGAACGGGTACCCGAACGCCCACCCCTACTAATTAGAAACATTAAAATATTTTCTAAGCAAATGTAATTAATATGATATCAACATGCGCAAGTTTACTATTTGAATAATAAGGAAAGTTTTTAATATTTGTTTTAGTTCTAAATCTTGCCCAATGCTAAACTAAATCGATAATTATTATCTCCTAGCTATATATGGGCTTAACGAAATCGACAATAGTTTTGGGCTTGTCTACATAAGTGATTGATTAAAATAAATGAAAAATAAAATTCAAAAAAATCGACCAATAGAATTATAACAATTTTTCTGAGAAGCTCTATATTAATGCCATGTCAGCAGAAATCACTAAAGTGACTTCTCTTTTAATGTATAGGAGGATACTCTAAGACAGCCGTTTAAAAAATAGTTTAAATTTTAATTTTTCATAATTATCAACAAAAATATTTTTTCTTTACTTTAAAATAAAAAAAAATTAGTTAAATGACGACCCTTTAATTTTTTTCTTACGAATTATGAAAAAAAATTTGTTAGTTATATATAGTTATAAAAAACTTCATAACTTACTTACATATTGTTAGAGTAATTGATTTTGGGTTTAAAAATCAGCCAATTATAATGTTTGAACTGATTTTCAAAAGGTTTTACATAAATATATGTTTTAAAATTTAACATTACTATATGTAAAATGTGGGACTAATTTATAAATTATGTAAATAAAACATCTTAATTGTAAAATAAAAATAAAATATTCATTTAAAACAAATATATATATACATTAAAGAAGAACACACTCTATTATAGAGAAAAAAGATGAAAAAATACATTAGAGCAACCACAACGCTGTATTTATCGAATCCTTAAGCCCAAGTCCTTATGGGTTTTCGATAATAATAATAATAATAAATGGGCTCGGATTGAGAAGGATTAATCCTTATGGAAGAGGTTTTCGATACCCAATCCTTATCGACGTGGCATTTGAGAGCAACCACAACGCTGTATAATCTCGTGTTTTTTTGTGGTAAAAAATCATCTCGGTGAAGGAAAAACAAAAGCTCAACGGCGATTCCGATCCTCGGCGAAGATCTGGT
Source organism: Brassica napus (assembly GCF_020379485.1). Classification (NCBI taxonomy): domain Eukaryota; kingdom Viridiplantae; phylum Streptophyta; class Magnoliopsida; order Brassicales; family Brassicaceae; genus Brassica; species Brassica napus. Next base: position 7,382,754 of record NC_063441.1, on the reverse strand, counting down.
AAATCAGTGGGTTCCTCTCTTGATTCGTGGGTTTATTCGATTAGGGTTTCTTCTTGGGGAGATTGATTTCGTTCTCATTTGTGTTTTCTATTTCATATATGGATTTTGAATCGATTAGGGTTTCTTCTTGGGGAGATTGATTTCGTTCTCATTTGTGTTTTAGATTTCATATATGGATTTTGAATCGATTAGGGTTTCTTCTTGGGGAGATTGATTTCGTTCTCATTTGTGTTTTCTATTTCATATATGGATTTTGAATCGATTAGGGTTTCTAGTTGGGTCGCGACTTTGGGTTCGGTTTAGGTGTATTCGAAACGATTTGGGGATGTTTTTGATAAACGGTTTTCAATCGATTATGGGGTTCAAACCGAAAATAATTTGATGGTTTCAGAGATGGATCGGGTGCTCATACATTTGTTTGTAATATGTTTGTTATGTGTTGCTATTAATCTGTTCATGTCTTTTGTGTTTGTTTGTCTTATCCTCATTGCCTCAACATTTTTTTTTTCAGGTTTAGTCATCATGGGACAAGATTATTCATACACGCAGCCTTCTTCATCAGACGAGCTTGACTTGACGTATCTTCTTGAATCAGAAGCTCAAATTTACAAGGATGAAGCTGAGAGTAGTTTGTACATTGCAGAGTCGTTTCAGTACACACCTTCACCCGAGGCTGACGATGGAATACCGACGACTTGCTACTGTGGTTCTGAGCCGGAAATTGCCACATCTCACACGCATAAAGATCCAGGGAGAAGGTACTACACCTGCCCCAATGTGGATGATGGGGAATGCCACATTTGGAAATGGTGGGACGTAGCTGTTACGGAGGAGATGACTGAGGTTAAGAGACAGATGAGGCTGCTTAAGGATCAAGCTTTTCAGTGTGATCAGAACGTGGTTAAGCTACAGAAGACAGTTTGTGAGGTACAGAAGACCGTCTGCGAGCAAAAGAAGAGCGTATGGGAGGTCAAGAAGCCCTATATGAGGATAATGGTCTCAGTCCTGACCGTTCTTTTAGGTTTCGCGGTCATGTATATGTCTGGTAAGTATGTGTACTCTGCTTTGGTTGTTGTTAAAGCCATTTTGTATAACGTTGTGACTGTTTGATCTCATGTATTTGCAGGAATAAGTTCGAAGAAGTAAAGCAAAGTCTACAAAAGCAGTCTCTTTAATTAGGTACAATACTAAACCTTCATTGTCTCTTTTGTTTCAAATATAAATGCAAGTAGCTACCAAATATAAATGCAAGTACCTAAACCTTCATAGTCTCTTTAATTAGGTACAATACTAAAACGTTGTGACTGTTTGGTGTTTAAAATTTTCAACGTCTCGGATTTGATTGGTTTTAATGTTTTCCAGCTTTACAAATGGGTCTTAGGTTGATTTGATTGGTGTTTAATAGAACTAGTTAGCTTCCCAACTGCAACTTTAAATGTCTCTTAGTTTAAGCTCCCCTACTTAAGTTAGCTACCACAATTCTGAGTTAGACAAATCTGAAAACATGGCTGCGAACAACACAAGTTATGTTAACCTCCTGTTTAGTCAATCTCAGTCCCCAGTGGACCTTGATTCACCCGAACCTTTTTGGTTCGGGACCCAAGGTCCTGATGCGTCTCCTACTGTCGAATCTGCTGTGGATTCTCCTGTTAGGAAGGAGAGGAGGCCTTGGTCTACTAAGGAGGACAAAATCCTAATCGGAGCTTGGCTTAACACGAGTAAGGATGCGGTGGTGAGCAATGAGCAGAAAGCTGCTAGGTTCTGGAGCCGCATTGTTGACTACTACAACAAAAGCCCTCAACTGGTGGGAACAGTGCCTAGAGAGCTTGGTCAATGCAAGCAGAGGTGGGCTCGGATTAACGAGCAAGTGTGCAAGTTCGTAGGCTGCTATGACACAGCACTGAGGGAGCAGAGTAGTGGGCAAAACGATGATGATGTCATGATAGCTGCTTTGGATAACTTCTCCAATCAGTACTCGGTCAAGTTTAGCATGTAACATGCCTGGAGAGAGTTGAGGCATGACCAGAAATGGTCCTCTACCTATTTGGCTAAGGGGAGTGGGAAGGAAAAGCGCAAAGGGGTGGAGGTTGTTAGAGAAGAAGAAGTGGTTAGACCCGTGGGGGTCAAGGCAGCTAAAGCTGCTACGAAGAAGAAGAAGAGTGTTGCAGAAGAGTCCTTGTCCCAAATACAAGCCATAATGGAAATGAAAGATAAACTCTCTAAGCAGAAGTTGCTTGACCGTCTACTCGCCAAAAAAGACCCTCTTACTGAGATGGAAAAAGCTCTTCAGCTGAAACTTATGTCTAATATGTTATGAGTGTAGGTAGTAACATGTCGAGTAGTTAGATGTTACAAGTACTTATTTGATGTTTGTTGTTTACTAACGCTTGTCTTATTTGTTGTAGCAGGTGTAGAAGTCACGGGAGTGTCTGTCTGGAGTAGTCAGAGTCTGTTGGTCTTTATCGCATTCACGGGAGTTTGAAGTTTGTCACGGGTGTGGAGGAAGTCACGGGTGTCAAGTTTCACTTCTATAAGTGCAGCTGTTTTATCGTTTTAGTTTATTTCTTGTATGCAACTTTGATCTCTTTCCCTACTTATAGTACTTGTAATGTCTATCAAATTCTGAATGCTTCTCTTTTAATCAAACAAACTCTTCTCTATTAACTCTTTCAATCTCTTTAAACTTCTTGGTTCAAGCAAAATATCACAGGTAGAAAGGTGAGAAGGTAAAATCATCTCTTTAAACTTCTTGGATCATCAACATTTTATTTTGATCTATACTTACTTTCCATTAAATCGAATACAAATCATCAACGTTTGTTAAACATGTTTAGTTTGAATTTTTAATTATCTATGAAGCAATATGCAAAATTCAAAGGAATCAAAGTAAGGATTATAAAAAAATATCATGTTTTGTTTCTACTAAAATTTTAATTTTTATTTCTTTCTTTCAGTTAAACATACCATAATTTTTTTTCAGGAGATACTAAAAAAATGTCATCATTGTCATCCGATGAAGTTGAAGAAAGATTGGACGAAATTATCGACGATATCATAGATGAAACCTACATCAACATTTTGGAAGCCCAACCCTCTAAGCCGAAGAAACGCGCTTATATAGAACGAGACCGCGAAATCGGACACAACCGATTATGGAATGATTACTTCAGTGAAGATGCGAAATTTCCGCCGTATTTATTCAGACGCCGTTTTCGTATGAACAAAGAATTATTCTTGCGTATTGTCCATCGCCTCTCAGAACACGTTCCATTCTTTCAACGAAGAAGAGATGCAATGGGGAGGTTTGGTCTTTCACCACTACAAAAATGTACAGCCGCCATTCGTCTCCTTGCTTATGGTTCTGCAGCTGACGCGGTTGATGAATATCTCAGAGTTGGTGAAAGCACGGCAATTTCGTGTTTAAAGCATTTTAATGAAGGAATAATTCAGTTATTTGGTAATGAGTATCTACGAAGACCGACAGAAGAGGATCTTCAGCGACTACTCCATATTGGAGAGATACGCGGGTTTCCGGGGATGGTAGGAAGCATCGACTGTATGCATTGGAGGTGGAAAAATTGCCCAACGGCTTGGAAAGGACAGTACACCCGGGGATCAACAAAACCGTCAATTGTGTTAGAGGCAGTAGCTTCACAAGATCTTTGGATATGGCACGCTTTCTTCGGTCTACCAGGTACCTTACGATATTAATGTCCTCGATCGGTCTCCTGTTTTTGATGACATTATTCAAGGTCGGGCTCCGAGGGTAGAGTACGTGGTCAACGGACACATGTATAATTTGGCGTACTACCTCACGGACGGTATTTATCCAAACTGGTCAACATTTATCCAATCTATCTCACTACCTCAAGGTCCTAAAGCAGAGTTATTTGCTAAACTTCAAGAATCAACCCGGAAAGATGTGGAGCGGGCTTTTGGAGTTTTACAAGCTTGATTTGCGATTGTGAAAAACCCAGCTCTTTCATGGGACCAGCAACAGATAGGGAAGACAATGAGAGCATGTATCATACTGCACAATATGATAGTCGAAAATGAACGAGATGGATACGACACTCAGTACGATCCATCTGAATTTGAAGAAGAAGATGTAGCCAGCAGTTCACGGGTGCATAAGTCTCATGGTACTGACATCCCTCCAAGCATCAATGAAATGCGTGCCACTCAGGTTCAGATTCGCGAGCCGGAAATACATCACCAATTGAAGAATGATTTAATTGAGAATATTTGGAACAAATTTGGGGATGAAAATTAATAATTATTGTAATTTTATATGTTTAATCATGTAATAAATAAATATTAAAATAATTATCTTATTTTCCCATGTTTTAAAATTTATTAATTTTTTATTCTTAAGGATTCCATTCCTGGTAACATTATTGGACATACAAATTTCATTAGAATCCTTAACTCTTAAAAAAAAAAAATAGTATAATATACTTAAGGACTCCAATGGTGGGAACACCATTGGAGATGCTCTTATAGATGATAAAGTTAGTTTGGAGAATGTGTAAACTAGCCACTAATAACTGAAAGATTTAACCTTTGACAATGACTAGTGGATCATATTGGTACGTCACTTAAAGAAGATATTATACCATGCACTGATTGATTACCTATTTAATTATGGACGATAAATAATTTGTTACGCAACCTTAAAACGTCAACATTTCGTGGGGCTTATTGGTATAGATTCCACAGAAACATCAATGACGTAAATTTCAACCATAACCTCCTCCCCTATATTTCATCTCCACATAAACATCATCCCCAATGATGTAGATTCCCACTCACAGGTCAGAATCTAACCAAATCTGCTTTGTCCTTTCCAAAACTCCAAAGAATTGAACTTCTACCAACAATTGCAATGCGTAGCTAAAGGTTTCAATGGATAACAAATTGCAACAATTTATCACTACACACTACACTCACCAACAACTGCAATGATTTATACCAAAAATTGCTATGATTTATCGCTAAAAATTACAATCACCAACAGTTGGAATGCTTAATTCAATCAGTTGCAACTGTTCACCAAGCAATTGATGTGATTACTTATATGGTTACAAAGATTCACTTTAATCTCTCACAATCCACTCATGCATAAAAGAATGTTTTAGCCAATCCAATTCTTATGATGAAAAACTACATATCTATACATTTGACAATTTTTTTTAACCCATGAAATGCTTGAAAGGAGACATCTTTAAACGTTTTGAAAAATTTTAAATCAATGCAATTTTCATGACTAAAGGACATATTGTTAAGATGAAAAGCATACAATACATTTTAAAATTTTATTTTAAACCAATATACTCTTAAGATGAAAAGACAGAATGTTAGAATGAAAAGTTACATTTTTGACATTTTAACAATTTATCTTATATATTAAAACAGAAGTCAAAACCTTGATTCATGTGTGATTTTTTTTTTAAAAAATGGACCTAATAGACATATTTCTGTAAAGTCATATTACATTTAATCTCTAATCTTATTATTTAAATTTCAGGCCTACCAGAAATTTTTATTGGACTAACAATAATTAGATTTAAACAATAGATGATCCATTCGATTTATAGATAGTATAAATTAAATAGATATAATTTAATGTTGTAATATTATATCTCATTCTATTAATTATTTAAATATTTGTCGATGTTAACTTTTAAAAGTATAAAGATTTTAAAAAAAAAACAAAAATCATATTATCTAACAATGATTAATCTTTACTACCTTAAACCAATGAAAATTTTTTTTAAACTATATAGTTTATTTTAGAAATTAAACAAAAACTAAATGTTAAATTATTTACTCGATAATATAAATCTATGAAGCTAAAAGTTTAATTTTTTAAAAACTTTCTAAATTTATGAAATGTTACAATATCTTTAGATATGACAATAAAACAATATTTTACTAATCTTTATATATATAGTTACGATTTTAATAATAAAATAATAATCCGAAAAAATAATATATATATATATATAAGAAGATACAAATATATGTGAAATATACCGTAAACTTATTATGTTTACGGTATATATATAATCCGAAAAATATACCGTAAACTTATTATGTTTTAAAAATTGATAGACACATATATATTATAATATATACGAATTTAGAATTGAAAACAAAATGTTTGTATAAAAATAAATGAAAACAAAAACCCGCACGGTTGCACGGGTCGAGATCTAGTTTAAAATTAATGTAAGATGGAAAGAAACATTGTTATAAGATGAAAATAAATATACTTCTACATTTTGACAATTTCTTTTATATTAACGCAACTCTTAAAGAAATAATGTTAAAATTAAAAGTTACATCCTTAAACATTTATTTGGATTCTTATTATTAATATAAGTATATCAACATTTTCTGAATTCAAGAGTTCTTCTTCTATAACACCAATTATATATGTAATACAATAAAACGTTTGCTAATTGACATCAAATAAAAATCGCAGTCTCAATTTAGTATATAATATTTTAAATATTAAAAACCAACTGTTAAATTGATGATTTGTATTGGCTAGCATGCAGAATTAGTCATATATAATTAAAAAATTGAAAATTTTCAAATTCAATTGACACCAGCGAGTCATTAACAATCTCAAATTTTTTTGATTGATCATTAATACGCAACTGAAAATGATTATTAAATTTTTTATAGTTTTCAGTTGTTTCCTAAACTTCAAAATCACTAACTAATAATATGTTGAAAAAATTGTTTTTTAGGCAAAAAAATAGTAATTATGTCTTTTTTTTTGAAACACATACTTTAATTGACAAGAGGAAAGGTTAGTTGGGAGCCATAAAAGCTCCCATCAACCACCAATGTTTCACCTACAGACAGGGCATTCGTAGCCAAAGTATCAGTGAGGATATTCCACTCACGAGGTATCCAAGAAAAAAATACAGACTTAAACAAAGACGATAAAGATAGAATGTCTGAAACAATTCCAAACAATTCACCTTTGATGGCTTTGATCAGCTGCGCTGAATCAGATTCGAAGGAGACGGCTTCCATGGCATTGAGATTGTAGGTGCAGACAGCCTCTCGGAGTGCCAAAGCCTCCGCCATTAAAGGTGAAGCAACAAACTCCTGATACTTGCTCTCTGATCTATTTGTCGGGGAAGAGAGGATGACCCATCCTAGGCCCGCTGCGTTCCTTCCAAGTGTCCAAGCTGCATCAGTTTGCACAGTCACCACATCAGGAGGTACTCGTACGCGAGGCTTGAGTCGTGTTGGTGATGGTGGTTTCTCTGTTGATTTGTTGAGGCTCCATTCGCTTGCCATTTTGATTGCTAGGGACAGAGTTTCCTCCGGAGATGCTGAGAAGCCCTCAAAAAGAAACCTGTTCCTGGCCTTCCATAAACTCCATAAGACCCACGGAAATAAAGCTCTGGACGTGATACCAGCGGGAGGTAGGCATCGCAAAGTACAAAGAGATGTCCAGCTTGCTGCCAAATCTAGCAATCCACTGCAGTCCACTTCCGTTACGAAAGGGGCTAGATTCCAGACACTTTGAGCAAAGCGACACTGGAAAAGAAGATGATTGATAAATTTGGAGCTACCACATCTCTTGCAACGGGGATCAACAACAATATTCTTTTGTAACAGCTTTTCTCCCACTGGGAGCGCTCCTTTAAACAGTTTCCATGAGAAGGTCTTTAGTTTAGGACCCAGTCCAAATCCCAGACATTTTTCCTCCAACTAAATCCAGCCACATCCATCAACTCAACTCTGTTATCCTCGTTGTCAACCACCGAATAATAGCCTGATTTAACAGTGTAGTCTCATGTCTTGGTGCCTAACCAGACAAGTTTATCCGGAGCCCCAGTTGGACTTGGTTTTATGCACATGATTATCTCTTCATAATCCGGGACACAAAGTTGGATTTTGTTGCGGTCCCATTCCGAGGTGCCTGTGACCATGAGTTCTGCTACCAACAAATCAACATATTGCTCTCGAGGAGGACCAAAAGGTCTCTCTTGATGTCTCATCTCCAGCCAAGGATCTTGCCAGACCTTGATAGATTATCCATCGCCAACAACCCATCCCAAATTCTTCACCAACAGCTCTCTGCCTAATAAAATACTTCTCCATCCGTGCGACATCGCAGTAGCTCCAGTAGCAGTGAGATTATTTTCCATCGGAGTAGTATTTACCTTGAAGGACCTTAGCAAGGAGGCCATCTGGTTTTTGATGCAATCTCCAACTCAGCTTAGCCAGCAGTGCCTCATTGAAGCTTTGAAAGTCGTGGAAACCCAAACCTCCGATTGCTTTAGGCTTTGCCATGTTTGTCCAAGAAACCCATTCGATCTTCCTATCATTTTTATTGGCGTCCCACCAAAATCGAGTTACTGCAGACTGGATACGCTTACACAGGGAGACTGGCATACTGAAGTAAGACATTTGGTACAGCCGAGAGAACGCTCTGGACCATCACCAATTTCCCTGCCGTAGAGAGAAACCTGTTGGACCATCTGCGGGATTTCTGTTTAATGCGGTCCACTACAGAGGAGAACATATCCCGTTTACGCCGTCCAAAGTATTCCGGGAGACCTAAATATTTTCCCCCTCCTCCCTCCTTTTCGATTTGCAGTTCATGTTTGACCATCGTGTTTAGAGAGGCGGGCGTCTTTCGGGAGAACGTGATGGCTGATTTCTCCTTGCTGATGGACTGATCAGATGCTGATTCGTATTTAGTAAGGATAGTCTTTAGAGCCTGACAGTTCTCCTTGTTTGCTTGGAGGAAAAACATTGTATCATCCGCAAAAAGTAAGTGATTTATCCGGGGGCTCGCTCTCGCCACAGTCAGTCCCTTGAGAAATCTTTCTTCATGCGCTTTATTACATAATCCCGAGAGGACTTCACTACACATGATAAATATGTAGGGAGAGAGAGGGTCTCCTTGACGGATACCTCTGCTCGGTACTACCTTCCTTCTAAGTAAGCCGTTGGAATCCCAGCCGAGAGAGGACGAGTGCGATGAAATCCCACTCCAAGCGGTCATAGGCCTTACTCATATCCGTCTTGACCGCCATTGCACATCGTTGCTCTGCTTTGGACGTTTTGAGGTAATGGAGTACCTCATGTGTGATGAGCACATTATCACCAATCGCTATGCCCGAGACAAAAGTTGACTGATTCTCGGAAATCAGATTTTCCATCAGAGGTTGTAATCTTTGGGTGAGGATTTTTTAGTAGATCTTGTAATATACATTACACAACGCAATCGGCCGATAATCAGAGACCTTTTGCGGATTGGTGATCTTCGGGATAAGTCGGATGTTGATGTGGTTAATGTTATCCGGTAGGGAATCCCCATTGAAAAAACCTTGAACTTCTCTGGCTATCTCTGGGCCGATGTCTATCCAGTGAGTGTGGAAAAACCCTGCTGAAAATCCGTCTGGACCCGGAGCTTTATCAACATTAATCGAGAGGGCCGCCTCCTTTATTTCATCCTCGGACGGTATAGCCGTAAGGAGCACATTGTCTTCCTCGGTGACAATTGGGTGGAGGGCTTCTCGTACTGTTTCCCCTCTCTCACCCGACAGAGACGTAAACATTTTTTTTGAAAATAGTTGTCGATAACCATCACAATCTCTTCCTCCTTGTTTACCATCTGTCCCTCCTCATTCTCAATCACTGAAAATCCATTGATTCTTTTTCTCTTCTTTGTCGCAGCATGGAAGAACCCCGTATTTCGGTCTCCTAGCGTCAGCCATAAAAGCCTACTACGTTTCCTCTAATAATTCTCCTCCGCCAAGTAGGCTGCATTGAGTTTTGCCGAGATATCCTGGATCAGGACAGTATCGTTCAAAGGGCTTGATAGAGCCTCGTTGAGTTCTTTTTTCTTTTTCTCTATCTCCTCCTGACTGTTTCTATGCTGTGTTTTGTTCCAAGTAGAGATGGCGCTACATGTATAGCTGAGTATATCGCTAACCGAAGCCTCTGAATTCTCTCGCAGTGACTCAGAAATAATTCGCTTCGCTTCCTCATCCTGGCAGAGTCTTCTATCGTAGCAGAACATTCCTCGTTTCCTCTTAGCACCAGCATCAAAAGAGGATAAGAGGGGTTTGTGATCCAATCCTTCATACCCGAGATATTGGCATCTAGCCGCAGGGAAGACTTCAGCCCAAAGTGTATTGGAGACAGCGATCAAGTCGACACCGGACTAAGCGATCGCCTCTTACTCCTTTCCACGAAAGTGGATCTCCAGAATGGCATAAATCAAACAGGTCACCTTCGGAGAAAAAGGTTCTAAGATCAGAGAAAGAGCCTTCTGGTGTATCAGTACCACCAGTTTTTTCATCACTGCATAGGAGGTCGTTAAAATCGCCTGTCACGAACCAAGGCTCATCTCTGACCAAACTTTTCGTGACCAGTTGGTCCCAAAGTAAGTTTCTCTGGTTCCGATCAGTGCTGCCATGTACAAAAGAGGAGTGAAAACGTTTTCCTTCATATTCAATAATAGCCTCAATTTCATTTGCATTTGAATCCAAGATTTGAAGATTTAGTTCTTGTTTCCAGAAGAGAACGAGTCCGCCCGCACCATGTCCCGTCGGGGGAACCAGATGATGACAATCAAAGCGCAAATGTTCTAGCTTCTTGAGCACCACCTCATTGGGATTTTTTGACTCCATAAGGAAGAGAATATCAGGGTCAAATTTCTTGGATATCTCTCCCAGTCTACAAACTGTCTAGGGATTCTCCAACCCCTGACAGTTCCAAGAAGCAACAGCTAAGGAACAGGGTTGGATGGATTCCGAAAATCCATCCTTCGCCGTGCTGTTGGTGGTATCATCGATGCAATCGGGAGGTTCTCTGACGATGTTGGTGTACTTCCAAGCGGTCCTTTTGCTCTGTTCGTGCCACCTCGAACAGTCCTTGCTTTTGGGGGTTTCTGCGCACCTCCTGCACCCGTAGTTGGCTTTTTGCAACTAAGCGGTGGCTTGGTCTGTTGGGCCTTTCTTTTACGAGGTGAAGATCCCGGAACCTGACTCGGGCTTGATGCCATAGTCCTTCTCCCTGGAAGTCTTCCAGGCTTCCTCTTTTTCACTACTTCAGGTGACTGAACAGTTGCTGCCTCTAGTGTGCTTTCCAGATTTGCGATAGGCCCAAGTCTGCTAGCTAAAGAACCTCGCGGTCAGCCTTCACTGCTTGGGAGATTTCCAGAGTTGGAGGCATCATTTATGTCGTAGTTGAGGGGTCCCAAACGGGATAAGATAGGTGCACGATACTGGGAATCCTGTTCCCCTACTCGAACGCGCTCCTCTGATCCTTGGATATCATCCCTTACTCTTGCAGATCCCGAACCCTCATTGATGTCACGTACACCCAGCCGAGTTGAGATTGGGACACGTTCTTGGGATGCCCGTTCCTCAGTATCTGTAGGATGCTCCTCTGTTTCTTTTCTAGCAGCACGCACTCCTTCAGCCCTTATTGCTGATTTCTCCAGATGTCCTAGAGCCGCAGCCTGTCTTAGCCTCTCCTTTCGAGCTGCACTCTCTGATGGATCAGTGCAGCTTGTGTATGTAATCATCACATCACGGATATCTTCAGCAGCTGCTTCCACTGCTGCAGGGGATAGTCTATCAGGGCTCCTCCGCAGGGGACTCCTCCTATCGGGAGGAAGAGGTAGCTCTTTGGATCGTGAAGCTTCCCTGCGAGGAGAGACTCTGCCATCACGAGGGGAGACACCCTCTCTTCTCTAGCCCAATATCATCGGCGTTCTCTAAGAGCTGGATTAAGGTCTGCACGGGAATCCCCATGACTAGAACCTCTAGGTTTCCAGTCCTTATAGCCTTCTCTGCGTGAGGAGGGGTCACGCCTATCAAAAGAGGAATCCCTCTGAAAGTTGTTTTTTGGCTTCCACTCCTTTCTCTGTGGGTTCCTTCCCTTCCCATACAGTGGTTGGTGGTTGCTTTTGCTTAATATTCCAGAGTCGCCACGAGAGGACGCTTGGAATGTAAAATGAGGCTGGTTCCTCTCATTCGGTCGTTTAGAGTCTCCTCTCCACGAATCAGTGTCCCCTGTAGCCCTCACATTACTCATCCTCTCACAAAAACTTCTATCTACTCGGGGAGCTGTCAGCATCTTATCACCTTGTCCATTTTCTTGACTAGCAAGCATGGCTTTTTTCAAAGTTTTAGCCTCTAGACAGTCTTTTAACTCATTGTCCAGACAGTCACATTGGGAGCAATATTTTTCTAGTCTTTCATAGACTAAGGTGGCAGTGAGTTCATCGCCATTATCGAACTCCAGCACTGAGCTCTTTATCAATGGAAGGCGACCATTTACATGAACTCTCATGCGCATGGACTCAGCTATAATATCAGTTACTTCAAAAGTACCGATGCCTTCTGCTATACTGCGAGCCGTTCCTTCCTTCCAGAGGTGTATCGGGACACCTTGGATTTTTATCCAAAAGGGAATCATCGAGGGGAAGCTTGGAGAGATGGTGGGTTCCCATCTTTGGAGGATAAGCATCCAACGAGCATAGTGGTAAGGCTGCTTTTCAATGACTGTGAGGAGGTCAAATTCAAACTGGAACTTAAACAACCGGAGACCGAGGTCAGTTCCAACCGGCGGGATATCCGCTTTCCAATGTTCGGTAAAAAATGGAATGAGGGACCAGACTTTCTGGATCGAGGGATTTGTAATTCTTCCAATGATGGTGAGAGCGTGACTTTGGTCCACGTCAGAGACATCAGGAGCTGTGATTTTGACTCTGGCTTTTCGCGGGGCTGGAAGATGCTCAAGAGCGATAGCCTTCCCCTTCTCTGCAGAAGAAATTCTTCTGTGCATCTTGGGAATAGAAGTCACTAAAGCTTAGGCAAGGATGATAAGCTTGCAAGATTAAGTTGCTGTCTTTAGGTGAAGAGACTCTGTTTTGTTGTTGGCGCAAGCAAGAAGATCAGTAATCACTGGTGAAACTTTGAAGGTTTTTCACTCAAACGAACGCAGTTGATAAAAAAACTAAGAACTAAGATCTCTGCCTCAGGGAATTCCCAATAAAGTTTATCAGACGAGAAACCAGCAACAGAGCACCATCTTAAGCCGATTTACCGTCATTTTCCAGTGAAAATCATATACTCCGGCAGTCCCTCCGACCGAGTCGGGGGAAGAACACGGTGGGTTAGAGAACAGGGAAGCTAGTTGTCCGATGGCTACTTCCCAAAAGGGGAAAATTTTGAAAAAGTGGACGAAAAGCATAGCAAGAAAGTACTAAGCAGGGAAAGTAACTGCTAGGTAAACCGAGAACCGAAGCTTCGGTCGAAAAGTCAAAAATCTGCCTCGCTAAACGTGCCTGAGAGCGTTTTCGGAGCGATTTAATAGTAGCTTAAAAGAAGAAATTATCAAAGTTGATGAATTCTATCCAAGTTGGTAATTATATCTCATTAGACTAATTTCATATACTTTATATCCCATTAGGCTAATTATTTTTAAAATGGTAATAGTGACCTTAATTTCATTTATAAATTCAAAATTACAATTAACAAAACAGTTATTAAATATTAAATATAATAAATAATTAAAGTAATTAAAACAAAAGAAAACTTTTAAAATTCTTAAATAAAATTAAATAAAAACTAAACGTCGAAGGTACTCAATCCAGTGGGACTGATCGAACCGTTAGCACCCAGTCGATCCGAACCAGTCGATCCAAACCAGTCGATCCTGATCAATATGCAGAACACACACAAAAACGCGTAGCATATACTGATCGAACTGGTCCAGTTCACTCAATCGGCAAAGCAAGATCTCATTGGGATCGATCGATCGCTGATGCTAGATCGATCTCGTGCCCAGGTAAGTCTCCCAAATCAATTTCTTGGTTTTCTTTGGTTATATCTGGATTGATTCCCACTTGATTTAAACCGACCAAACACGATTTTAACTCTTTAAACTCGATTTCTTTGGGATCTTTTTCTCTTCTCTTTCATGAACAAAGGGGAGAAAATCAAAGTCCTAAGTTCAGAAACCCTAACTCACTCAATTACACTCTGGTTTGGACGATTCTTCAGCCTAACCCACATGATTTTGTGAGATTTTCAGAATCTATCACTCTTTTGTTTAACCTGAAAGTATGAAACTCTATCTCCACTTTTAGAGTTCGAAAGTACAAAGGTAAAAGATGATTTTTTGAGTTTGTTAGGATGTTTAGGCTTCAATCATGTGGTAAGGTGATGATTAGGGACGATTTTGCACAAAGTCCATGCTTTAAATCGTAGTTTTAGGATAGATTTAGAAATTTTAGGTTTTTTTCTTAAAATAAAAATTAAAAGACTCGAAAACTGGAATTAATACAGTGAGAATGCTAATCCTTTGATGCTAGTTGTTGAGTTGGATTGGTTGTAACATTGGTTATTGATAGAGTATTAAGACATTATTTTACTGAGTTGTGATATTGGTTATTGATAGCTACTGTGTTTTCTTGTGTTTAGTTTTCAGGTATGGAGTTGGAGTTGCCTAGTCGTCTATACCGTGAGTAGGGATGTCAATTGGACGGACTGGGTGGATTTGGGCGTGTCCACATGGGCTTATTTTTTTCTGGGCATTTTTGGTCGAACCCAAATAGCACCATGTTCAAATAGGACCATGTTCAAATAGGACCATGACCAGGTGAGCTGTCCATGGAATCCAGATGTCCATTTAATGTAAAATGTCTAATTTTTAAACTTAAAAGATGTATAGATTAGAAATGTCAATATATATATAACATCTTAAATTTACTTAAATTTCATGTTTTACAAAAGATACTTAAACTTAAATTTTATGTGTTCACAAAGATACTTAAAGTCTTAAACTTAAACTTAAAATCCATGTCTTACAAAAGCTAAAACATACTTAAATTAAACTTTCATACTTCATTCATTCACTTAGGGTATGACTGGTTTTCCCGCTACCACCCGCAAACGCAGCTTTTGCGGTTGGTTGCGGTTGTTGGCGTTTTGCAACCATCGCTCAAACCGCTCCAGACCGCTCCAAATCGCTATGAATCTCATAAAGTCAAAAGCTGGTTCCAGCTAGCGTTTGCGGTTGCGGGCGGTTGCGGGAGGATAAAAAAAATTCTTGTTTCTTTCTAAAACAATATAAATACAAAAATAAAAATATTCAATAAAAAATTTAAATTGGAATTATAAAAATGCTAAAATATATCTATTATATTTTAATTAATATTATAAAACTTTAAAATAAAAATATTTTCTATATTTTTAAAAAATCTAAACTATAACTTTCTAAATATAACTTCTATATTTATTATAATATTATTTATTTTGATATTTTTTATAATTTTATAAAGTGTAAATATTGTTAATTTATTATTTAACCGCTGCTACTTTGGTAGTTAACCAGTCATAAGTATCCCACAAACGTACTAATTTCTAACCGCAGAACCAGTCTTACAAATCTCTTAAAACCGCTAGAAATCGCAACCACCCGCATCTGCAAACTCCCGCAACCGTAACCGCAACCGCTGCGGTTGAACCAGTCAGGCCCTTAATCTACTTCTTTTTCTTCTTTCTTCCACCTTATTTTTCACCTTCCTTCTCTTTTTCTTCTTTATCTTCAGAATCACTTAACATGAGCATATTTTTAAAATATGGGCATATTTGGGCGGCCCATGTCCATTTGGTTTTGTCTATTGGACTTTGGGCGTATCTGGACATAGTCCATTTGGACAGAAAATATTTTGGACAGATTTGGGCGTGACCATATTAGTCCAAATCGATTTGGACATGGGCCGTCCATGGACAATGTGCCCAATTGACATCCCTAACCGTGAGAGCTTGGAACCTCAAATTAAGAAGATTAATAACCGCTGTCGACTAAGACTTCTTGAGTTTCTGAAGCAAACAATGAAGCCAGAATTCGAGGAAGTGATGAAAGATCCCCTTTTGTCGCATATTATGGTTATCAAGAAGAATAATCTAAAGTTTTCGGTGAGGCTGATACAATCTTTCTTGTGTAAGTAGTTGATGACTAGAAAGAGACATGAGAAGTGGTTCACCTTTGCTAGGAGGCCTTTGCATTTCAGATTGCAAGAGCACCATGCACTGGTCTAAATGTAAAGCAAGAGAAGATTAGTGGGTTAGTGACATGGAAATATGATGGTGGTTTTGGGAGCACGCAGATAAAGACATATAGGAAAATAAACTTGCAGATCATAAAAAAAAGTATTTGGAAGAGATAAATAGCTGGACTTGGGTTGATAGGGTGAGACTGATCTATCTTTGCGTTATATGGTGTGGTGATGGGGAAGGATGAGAAGGTGAATTTTCAACATCTCTACATGAAGTTGGCGATGGATTTGGAGAAGCTTTAGAATTACCCATGAGTTATGTACTCGTTTGATTTCCTGCTGAAGCAGATTGATAAAATAAGGGATAAACTAGAGCAGAAGGAGGGGTACTTGATGGAAGGATTCTTGTTTGGTTTCCAAATTTAGATAATGGGAGCTATGAATGCTTTAGGAGATATTTGTGGCACAAAAGTCAGCGACAATTACACAGGTCCTCTGTGTGGTAATTGGAGAGGATGTGCAAAATGTTCTTATGAAAATATCATTGGCATTGAGACTTTATTTCCAGAAAAGGTATGCATATATTTTTCTTATAAAAATGTTTTGATCGTCTTGTTCACCCTACTAATGATTTGATTGTTTTGTAGGGGATTTTGCATTCATTCATGAAATTCCACATAGATGGAGTTGTCCTTTTGGTTACTGATTTTGCAAGGAAAGATGAAAAAAAAAGATGAAAGAGTGGATTGCGTTTTGGATATGATCCAAAGAAAACATGATTGCTACAAGCTCCGAATTTGAGGAAACTGACAAAGAGGAAGGACAAGATCAAGCAGCTGATACTGAGATTGGTGAGAATAGTCATGTTGCTGAGAGTGTTGATGGCACCACTGATGTTTCGGGAAGACACAAGAAGGTGAAAACATGCAGAACGAGGAGCAGAGTCAAGGAATAAGAAGGTAGTATGCCATCTAGCTGCTTCACCGAAAGGGAACATTGACACATATATGAAAAAGTTTTTGGAGGGTCTGGTACAAGCTTATTTTATGACTTTTGCGGAGAAATTCTATCAACATTTCTCGGACAGGTTGGGGATGATTGAGACTGAGGTTACATAGCTCAAGACAGCTTCGGATTAAACGAGCAGTTTGAGACTGAGACTACACAGCTCAGGACAGCTTCCGATAGAACTGAGCAGTTTGAGACAGTTGTAACCGACATGTTGGGGAAGATTGTGACTGAGGTTACATAGCTCAGGACAACTTTACTGATGACTGAATTGGCGGGGAAGATTTATCAACCAAGAGCATAATCGACACTGGTCCTAACACGAGCAAAAAAGACACAGCTCCATCAAAGAAAAAGGTAATCATTAAGAGAAAGCATTAAAAATTGTTGGAACTTGGATGTTTGGAACTACGCGATGGAATTTAGGTCTTTGAAGCTATGTTGTTGTAACTTGGAACTAGGCGGAATTACATTTTGTAATTTTAGTATGTAATATGTATTTGGAATTTTGTATGTGTAATATGTATTTGGAACATGACATTTATGTAATGGCTCTATTTTGAACTTGAGTTTTGTATGTGTAATTTGTATTTGAAACTTGACGTTTATGTAATGGATGTAGTTTGAAGTTGACGTTTGTTTGTTTAATATGCTTTTTGGAACTTGACGTTTATGATATTTTATTCTATAATATCCTTTTATATTTGTTAACAGGTTGCAAAAGAAAAAAAAGTTAAATACTGATGATTCATGTGTCAATTTACCTCTTGTAAACTTGACTCAGTCATTAGCTATTGATCTTCGTATACAGAAGAGTTTTTGGAAAGTGGCATGAATAACCTTTCACAAGACACATTTGTTAAAGATTTTGATCATTCTTAAGCTAAACCCAAAGATTCATTGGATGTGTTGGAACCTCCAAAATCATTGAAGATGTCAGCGATGCGATTAGATGACCGAGAGATAGATCTAACCGGCAAAGATGACCCTGATCACTGCTTGGTGTTTGTGCGTAAAAAAGATTATAAGAAGATGCAGGACTGGCAAGATACATGAACGTATGTTATTCCGTTGTATATATCATTTTGATGATGTTGTTAGTAATTGATAACTATACCATTGTATTTTGTTTACAGAGTTATACAGATTGGTCCTTCTATGTTATACGATGAACTAGCCAAGCGTATTATGTCTGAAAGCAAGTGGCTTAAAAACTACGTAAGCATTCAACCGTCGATTTCTATTAAATGTTAGCTATTATATAAACTAGGGGCGGAATCCCTGCGCAAGCGCGGGGTCGGTCATGGACATGATGTTATTCTATCTAAATGAATGTGGGCTGTGTTTGTGATTTTTTTCTTTTGTTGTGGTCATTGATTTTCGAAGATTTGTATTGTAAAAAGATGATGAACTATGCTTTGGAAACCAATCATAATTAATTTGAAAAACATCAAAGGATCGGTTTATGACCAAAAGCTAAACTGAGAAAAACGTTTACGGTGGACTAAATGGCCAACACCTTATTTTCATACAAAAAAAGTCCAAGAAATGAAATTAACTAACTATTGGCACAATATATGCTAACAGTTACCGCAGATGCGGGTGATACAATTATAAGCTTACTCGTAGGTTTCTTTGGTTTCTCCTCAGATGGCACATGAGGATTCAGAGCTGGTGCAAGACTAACTATTGGAATACAAAGATGATCGTGTTAACATTTTCTTGAAGATTAAATGAAATAAAACTCTTAATATATATGAAAGTTCAAGTTTTTTTCGATCAAACACATGCAACTAATAACCTGCAAATATAAAAGGAAACAATTGTTTTGTTTAAATGAGAAAATATTTGAGCATAATCTACATGAAAAGTTACAAAAATATAGACTTCTCCCAACCGTCAAACAAAGGCATCCTTGAAAAGCCTCTTTAGTTATGGATAATATTGTTTGTCTTCAAACTGCAATTGTGGTACACAGAGAAAGTATGATGTGAAGTGAGGTGGAAATGATTTAAAGTGAACTTGCCAATGGAGAAGAAGATTGTATATATGAATGAATTTCTTTGGTTAAGATACTCTTCTACTACCTTTCAGACAACATCTTTGGCTAATTCCACGCAATACAACTCTAAACAAATCAGTAACTATTACCTCAACATGTGTAAGGGTTATCATTGCACTGATCTTGTCATACTTCAGATTTTTGGTAACTGTACGAAAGGCCTTACCAAGGCAGATTACTTAGAAAAATCAAAGGTAAAGATGTAAATATATCAAATAGAAGCAAATAAAAAATATTAGGTAAATTAAGGATGAAAACATGGTGATTGTGCAAGAATATGAGTGAACTTGAAGCTTAATTCTATTCTAATTTGCTTTGAAAGCTGTCTTGAGTAGTTTTAGGATTATAAGTATTGAATCGTATAAGACATATATATTTCAGATTCTCTCAATTTTTATCTTGTTACCTTTTAGATTGGTGAGAAGAGGAAGCTGGTCTCATCTATAAAAAAGAGCACTCCTGAACTTGGATGTTCAAAAATATTTTTTGAAAAAAGAGTATGGTTCTTCTGTGAATGCAAATACTGATGAAGAGAGGGACGATATTGTTATCTCAAATAGTTATGAAAATTCATCTTTGTACAAAGAATCAAAAGGTAAGACATTACCTCTCAATACCGCACCCCCTGAAGAGCAGCAAACAAAGCTCAACCTCTGCAAAATGCTCTTCCACAGTAACGTTTGTTGATCTAGCATAGTAGCCTCATGTGTAGTCTTCCGCTGGAAATCTAAGCAATTCTATGCTAGTGCAGTTTGGGCATACCCACAACCGGCTAAAACACCTCAAACATATAGTATAAAGACATAGATAAAGATAACAAAATTACACTCTTCCAAGACTCCAAGTCTCCAACACGTTGCTCTCCACCAAGGCTCCAACATTTGCTCTCTCACGAACTCCACTCTGCAACCACAAAATAAAAGAACTTAATCACTCGACGAAGTCAAAGAACACACTCAGAAACTCTAAACTGCAGTCACACATTCAAATGACAAAGCTTCACAACGTGAACACAAACAACAAACGAGAACACAAAACAACTTAAGATCACAGAGAGGAAGCTACTGATAGACTGAGAGTACAAGCACAAACGAGAACACAACAACAATAAGCTCAGCTCTACTTCCAAAAACAGCTTAAGTTCTGCTGTTAACTTCCAAGCTATAACTTCACAAGCACAGTCAGCTATAACTTCAAACTAGACACAGTCTGTGAAGTCACACATTCACAAGCTAGACACAGAACAAAAATGAGAGAACACAGAACAAACTAAAGTAGTTCGCAACTGGGACAAGATGACACAAAAGCACCAAAAATATATACTTAAACCAGACAGCAAGAAACAGTCTACAAAGAGCTAAATTCACAAAGAGCTAAATGCACGGAAATTACCACATGTTTGAATCTTCATTTCCTGAGCTACTTGCTCTTTTATTAGCATCCTCATCATCATAATCAAAGTACTCCTCAATGTCTCATACATCAAGAAATCAAAGAAATCATTCAAACAATGAGTTAACCAACAACACTAATTGTTAAAACACTTAATTCAAGACAAGGAGTTTACCTTCAAACTCAACAAATCCGCGTAGCCAGTTTCGCGTACAGATCAATGCTTGGACAGTTTTGGGGAGGAGACGGTTTCTAAGAGGACTCAAAACCCGCCTCCCACACTAAACGCAGATTCAGACGCAACAGTAGTAATAGGGATGCTAAGAATATCACGGGCAAGCAAAGCTAAGTCACCATATCTGTGTTGCTTATCTTTCCAGTAGTCTAACACCTCCATATCTGAGAAAGCCGAAATATCAACCATACTATCAGCCAAATACATGTCCAGATTTGTCCTTTCATTGTTTGAACCAAACTGGATACTCCTTTCAAGCTCAAGCAGATCCTATATTCAAACAAAATCAGAGATAAAGAATCAATTAACGAATTATTAAGAGGTCAAAATAAACAAGAACTTTATGTCAGATACTTACATCATCGAAATCATCTTCAAGAGGAGATTCTGTAAGGAGTTCATGTAGAGTTTTTCTTGGAAATCTGGAACAACTTTCTGATGACTTTGAACTATACTCTTTATAAAGCAACTCCAAGCTCTTCCTCACGACTTCAACCTTCTTCTCAGAAGTTCTAGGATCCAGCTTATGATAAGCTTCCTTAAGCATCAGTAGCTTAATCCTTGGGTCTAGTACTACTGCCATAGCTAAAATAAGACTGTACTCGTCCCAGAATTTAGCAAACTTACTTTGCATATCCACAGCCATTAATCTTATCTCATTATCTTTACACCTTGCATACCTCCTCAACAACAACTTGATCTTCCATATATACTAGCATGAAATAAACACTGGCTGTGGGGTAGTTGACTCCAAAGAAGTATGTTGTGATTGTACTAAATGTCTTCAAGAAGTCTCGAATCTTCTCACCGCGATCCCACTCTTCTTCAGAAGGCAAACATTTGTAGTTTCTATCATACAAATGCATATTATCAAAGGCTTTACGAAAATTGAGAGCTCTCACCAACATCTCGTAAGTGGAGTTCCACTGTGTGTCCACATCCAAAGACAAACCAGACTGCTCTCAATACCAGCACTCTCAACACACGTAGCAAAAGAATCCTTCCTTGAATCAGAAGCTTTCACATACTTAACACTCTCCCTAATGTTCACCAAAAGACTAGAACCTAACTCTAACCCTTTCTAGACAATCAGATTCAAAATGTGGGCGCAACACTTTACATGGAGGAACTTTCCATCACACAACAAGCCATTCCCACTCTGTAGACGATGAGTAAGGATCTTTTGCATGTTGTCATTAGCAGAGGCGTTATCTAAGGTGAGGGAAAACACTCTTCGCTCTAACCTCCACTCGTTTAAGATATCAAAAATCTTCTTGGCTATTGCTTCACCGGTATGTGGGGGTTTGACATCCAAAATACAAGGATGTGACTATGTAGCTTCCATTTCTCGTCAATATAATGAGCAGTCAGACATATGTAACCCCTAACTTGGCTACGACTCGTCCACAAATCAGAAGTGAAACTCATTCTACCCTGGTAACTTGCAAACATTTCTTTCAGCTTTAAGCTTCTCTATTTCATATCTCTTGTACACCTCCCTACTTGCGGTTTGTCTACACATATGCTCACGCTCTGGATTAAGATACTTATCTCTCTCTCTAACCTTTTCATACTCCACATACCGAAAAGGAAGATCATGATAAATAATAATTTCAGACACCATTTCCTTATCAACTTTGGGATCATATTCAACAACTTCGGTTTCTGGTTTTTTTGGAAAAGAACGTGAATGGCGGGTCATTGTTGAAGTTCTATGACTCCTTTATGACTAACTTAATACCGCAGTAGTGACACTTAGCCCTTTCTTTACCATCAGACTCTACGCCTACCGATGTAAAGTGTAGCCAACACTTAGAAGTTTTTTTACTTACATGTCTAGGCCGTTTAGCTCTTGGAGCTCGTGGAGCTAGTGAAGATCGTGAAGTTCGTGAAGCTCGTGGATCTCATGGAGATCATGAAGCTTGTGGAGCTCGTGGGGATTGTGGAGATCGTGAAGCTCGTGTGTATCTCTTTAGACGTTGAGTATGTGTTGACTGAGCAGGTTCATTGACACTAAGATCATGTTCCTCTTCGTGGGAGTCTTCATCTTCATTACACTCCAACTCCATCAATTCGTTTTCTGCCTCAAGAACTGCCATTCTTTTTATTGTTTGTGAGTCCATGTTGCAGCCTGCAACAAAAGATAAACAAACAGTCAATCAGGAAAGATCAAACAAAGCTACAGACTGTTTCAAACAAGTGCTTAGTTGACTAATAACCAGTTCACAAAAGAGCTTAAACATTCTTTCCAAAGAAGAGAAAATCTCAATTCTACAAACCCACATACCCTAGAGATAGATTTCAGCAAACCCACACACAAGCTAAGCCATTAAGCTTTAAAAAGCCATTAAACAAGTGACTAAAAGTGTTGACAAACAGCAATTTCACACACGCAAACATGTGAACTAACATTCAAATGGGTTCTTTGAAGCAAAAACTAAGAGAACACGCTAGTCACACGCAAACTGAGAGAACACAAGCAAGATCCTCAATTCTTTAACTTACACGTATGATACAAAGCAAGAAGGAGACTAAACACAATCATTACATGGCTAATAAGAACAAACCCACAAATCTCAATTCTACAACAATCCATCAGTTCAAAAAGCTTTATTTCAACAAATCCACAAACTCTAGAGATCGATTTCAACAAACCCAGAACAAAACTAGAAGAACGTACCTCACAGAATGCTTATTGGAGAAGACGGATACAACCCCGACGATCTCTTCGAAATCGATCTCTAGGGTTTGTGTGTTTGTTGAAATCAATCCAGGAGAAGCATAACTTGATGAGGACGTCGTGTTATCGTATTTGAATTTGAGCAGCTTGTTCAGATTCTAGGGTTCACGTTGCGATCCTCTTTGTTTCTCTCTTTTCTCGTTTCTGGAAAAAGAGACAGCGTTGAAAAAAAAATCAAAATGACGTCGTGTTGATAGTGTTTGTTTTCATAAAAAAACATAACGGGTTTAGGACTAACCCGCGTTTCATTTTAGCCGGCCATATTTTAACCCACACAAAACAAAACGGGTTTTGGGTTAAGAAAAATAGATGCGGGCCAGGCTAACCCTATTGGCAAAAGCCCATATTAACATCCCTAATCCTTGGCCATGATCTTATCAATACTCCATCCTCCAAACAACCTTGTCCTCAGGGTTCAGCACAACATGAAAAGCTTTTAGAAACATGTTGTTTCTTCTCCATAGCAACATCATAATGCTCAAACTTCTTATCAAGTAACGGCGGCGGTCTATCGGAAACTGGATGTTCTTCGTTGAGCTTCTTTGGTGTTGAGGTCAATAGTTCATGGCTGTGGTTTGGATGTGTCGGAGCATAAATAGAGGGCACATATGTTTTGGGCGCAACACGTTGTATCCAAAGCCATGTGATAATTGCTTCAATATGGGACACATCAATGAATTCTTTGAAGAACTCGTTGCTCCTTGGTGAATGAGCAAAGCTTGATTCTTGCATAACACAACTGAATGAACAGATGTCTTCAGCGATCTTTGAATCCATGGCTTGAATATTTTTTTTCAAAATACTCACAGCCTAGAACCGCCACGTCTCCATCACCATATATGTGGGAGAACGGAACCACATTGTTATATATTGGCTCTTCCTCGTCATAGACATCAAATATTGGAGGTCCATCGACCTCGTCGTAGAGCTCCATGGATTCTACCGGAACCTGCAGATCAGTTACAACCTCCATGATCTTAGCCGGTTGAGATGCAGCATCACCATTGGCTCTTCCATCACGAGTGCTCATCTTTGTCTTCCACGTCTCCATCTTCTTACGCCAAGTTGATGCCTGATCCTCCCAAAATTGCGCCATCTTTTTCAGCTCTTCATGTATCTCATGAAAGACCTCCGTTGATGGTTCACGAAGAAGAGTATAACACTATGCATTCATGTTTTGTGATGTATGGTTTTGATACCACAAATGTGGTCCCGATCAAAACCGAATTTACATTAAGTTCAATGGTCTAACTGGTAATTATCACATGAACATTGAGAACGAATATGAAAGAAATAGAAATGAATAAAGTTATAGGAATAATCTATCCTATACTAAAAGGCAGATATAGAGTGCTTTTAGCATGTCCACGTCGACAAGTTTATTTGGCCAATCAAAACATTTCAATAATACACGTTGGATCTCCTCAGTAAGCTATTGATTTCGTATGGGCTTGGATGTGATTCCTTTGGGCTTCGTCGGTTAGCACTGGGCTTTGCTATCCGGTTCAATTAAAAAAAAACAACCTGAGCCGGTGAACACGAGGATCTACGCATCTCGCCTCTATCTCTTCGTCTTCACCGTTTCTTCTCTATCGTTTCAGTTCTTTCGATCCACATCTCCACAATCAATACTCATGTAGAAGATGAGAGATCTTTCACACACATCGTTTTCTCTTTCAGATACTGAAACCACAGTTAGCGTAAGAGACCTCCGAAAATGATCACAGATCTTCTTTATTTTTTTCTTATCCACCAATTTCTTGGCAATTTGGGAATTCAGAAACAGAATATTTCTTACGGCTATTTGTTTCATCAACACTTTTTAAAACAAGTTCTTAACCAAATTCTATTGGTCTTTGTCAGGGAAACAAATTTGTCAAATTAAACTCTGCGCAAAAGCTCATCCGGTGAAAAAAATACATAGGGTGACATTTCTGTATGATTTTTTTGACATATAATATGCTCCGTTCATGAATTAGTTATTGCCATTTCTTGGCTTTTGTACTCAAACTGGTTTTGTGAAATGGTTTCTTTCCGAGTAATAGTTGACCAAGTTACAAGTAACCATCCCTATCTCGAAATATCATATCAGTAACTTTTCCTTCCTCATCTTTCTTTCTGCAGTTTAGATTTAAAAGACAATGTTTTTGACATTCTCATTGGGTTGTAGCTTAATAATTGCATCTTGAACAACAACGAAAGAGTTATGTGTTCTGTTTATTTTTACATCTTAATTTGGGGTTTCTATGAACTTTCAAAACAGGCTGGTGGTTCTGGAATGGACATGAGAAGCACAGCCAAGGTAATCTTTTCATTTTATTTACACTTTAAGTTACAAATTTCCTGTAAAATAGAATCAAAATGACAAAGCATACTGATCTCTCTTTGGTTTACATTTACACTCTCCCTAGACCTGCAACCAACCATCAAAACTCCCAAAAAGGAATTATGATGGTTCCAACACTGGTGAAGCTCCTGGGAAAGACAGTGAGGTGATCTTATAGTAAGGCCACTCATGTCCATTTCCCTTTCTAGGGATCTTTATTTCATTCTTCTTCGATTCTCTGTTTTGATGTTTATACAAAACTATATATATCAGGGACCATACTACTGCAGTGTTGGAACTGACAAATCTTTTGGAAGGGACAATGTTGATTCTCACTACAAGAAATGTTTGTATGCCGGAATTAACACCAGTGCAGATCAATGGAGAAGTCATGCCTGGTCAGGTATTACTTCAGAAACCAACAATGTATCAATCTTTATATCACGTATGAACCAAAATTTGCAAACGTTTAGCACGAGCTAATCTTTTTGGTTGAAACAGTTGGAGTTTCAAGTCCCCCCATCGGTTGGTTTTATGTGCTTTGGGCTTTGCTTTGCAGCGGATCTACGGTGGACGGGGCGATGAGTTGAAGAGAAGATGACATGATTATTTATAGGTGTAGACTTCGTCGGTTACCATGGATGAATCTTATCGGTATTGATTGGGACAGAGTGGAAGAAGTGGAGTTAATTGCCTCTATTATGACGTCGACTAATTTACGGCCAAAGACATTACACAGCCTGGAAATAAACATGGCTGGTGTCACCACTCAGAAATGAGTAGTTAATGGAGGTGTAGAGAATCGTAGTAAGGTTAGTGATGTATCGAAAGGGAGAGCATAAGGTTAAGCGAAAAGAGGTGATAAAGTTGAAGCACAGGTTCATGGATTCCCTCTATAATTTACTTGATGGCTCGAGTGATAATAAAAAGTTTGAAGAATGAATATCGAGCTATTATTGGAGCACAGATCATATATTCTTTGAGCCCTTTTAATTCTGCAATTTTCTTCTCTGTTTTTTATTATAAAGAACTAAGCGTTTTTGAACGACTTTCAAAGCCTTTTAGCAATGTTAGCTTTCAATATGTTTCATATCCTTAAGCTATGATTAATAACTTAATTTTTTTTGTTTCTAACTTTGTGTATATTTATAGATATATATATATATCCAACTTTTTAATGTTTCTCTAAAGAAGACCAAAAGATGATCTTAACGTACTAGTCAAGCTAGCTTTAGCATATATATGATCTCTGGATGAGAATATAAAGTGAGTTTAATAGACAAATTAGTTAACGGTTTTTAAGGAGATAGTTTTGTTCAGCAAATGAGAAGATTTTGGAGCTTTATTCGACAATGAGGAAGATGATGCTAGAAAGACGTACACATTGAACTTTATGCAGATTTGGTTAAAGCATTCTTAGAAAATTGTTCTATAAAGTCAGAGGCGTGCCTACAGTGTATTGAATAAGGCATTCGCTTCAGGTTCCCGATTAATATGACTATTTTTAGGGCTTTAAAATTTAAAATAATTTCTAGTCTAGTGGTTTAAACTTATTTAAGAAAAAACATTTCTACGAAAATTAATTAACTCATTTTCTGAATTCATGTATTTTTTCTATATAACATAATATAACATATTTACGTTATAAACTTATTTTTTTACAGTATTAGACTTGTGTATTTGGTGAAAATAATATATCATATTAGAAAATTGTTTTCATGGTTGTAAATAAGTTTATTTTTAGAACTTGCCTTAGGCCCCTAAAACTCTTCGCACGGCACTGTATAAAGTCACAATCATCTATGCATGTTCGTTTTTTTTTCTTAGTTTCTTTTTGTGACAAATTTTCTTAGCCTTAAATTCTTTGTACATGCGTCACTGAATATTTACATATTTATATAAAAAAAAGAAAACCACACAGAAAAACCAAAACAGAGAAACACACTACATATAAGATATAAGGGGTATCCTAAAATACCATGCTTTTTGAAAAAAAAATTATTCAGGAAAGCACATGAAATATACATTAACAACCAAGCCAAATGTTTATATTATCATGTTAAAATAATTTTAAAAATCGGCACGTAGCGCCGGCAAACCCCTAGTGAAGAATAATGATTCCTTATCATATTTAGTGAGTAACAAATTTGTTCAATATTTCTCTACAATAAAAAAATGGGAATGAATGAAAAAGAAAAACTATTCCTTATTAATGGTAAAAAAAATTTTGGAATATTAAAGAATGTGTTGTTCCTCTTCATTCATTGGTCACCATTCATATTTAAGTATGTTATAAGGTTGGGCAATCATGTATGTGAAATGATATAATTATGAATAAGTTCAAAATTTAAATGACAATATATATAAGGAGGTAAAAATAGGATTCTAAATTAATAGATGAGACTACGAAAGAAAGGCTTACAAGAGATCTTCAACATAGTGCAAGTAAATCTGGCCATGCGTGGATCTTCATAGGACGGTTTAGGTGATGCAGTTAGGCGTAGGTCTTCATAAGACAAGTAGTATTGTCGGTTGTTGAATCGTCTATGTAATATTTTTCATATCATAGTTGTAAGATCATAATAAATCAGCGTTAAAAAAAAAATTAACAGATGAGATTATTTATTTTCCTTTCCGTACGGGGTAAAATACCAATTTATATGAAAATATTTGAAATCAATTACGGGCCTAATAGGCTAGAACAAGCGTATTTGGAGGCCCGTATAGTTGTGGCTAGTCCAATTGATCGAAACGGCTGCAAAGAGAGAGACAGAGAGACATTCAGATAGCAAATCGAATCTTGCGAGACGAAGGAGGCATCTCCTCTGGAGCCCTAAACGTGAGTTCGAAAATCTCCTATGGGCTCTATCAACCACCTATGCCCCTCATTCATTAATGAGTCGCGAAATGTCGTTTATACCCTTTCGTGGGTGAAATAAAAAAAATGGAAAAATCGAAAATTGAGGGAAAGGATGTCGGGTTGAGAGGGTTCTGGTCCGGCACAAATTTTGGTTTGGGTTATGGCGGGTTTATAGATTGGGCGGTTTGGTTATATGATTCTGATTCAATGTCAATTAAAAAGATAAAAATTAAAATAAAACAAAAAAAAATATGAAATTAAAGCGAGAAATAAATTATCTATTCCCCCATCGTGAGTCCGCCCCAAAAAGCTCGATCGATTCCAGCTCGTCGAATTAAATTCGCAGCTCCCGAGAAATCTCTCAGCTCCCCAGAAATCTCGATCGTTGGATTCTCCGGCGAATGCAGGTTAGTTGTTCTCCTCCCCAAGCTGCATTGGATAAAAATTGTTTTTAGGGTGTGTAATTGGAAATGTGAATTAATTAAAGCATATGGTTGGTTGATTGATTTGAGTTGCCTCTATGGAATTGAGTTGAGTTGAGTTGAGTTGAGTTGAGGTTCTTGAGCTTATAGTACCTGAAACCTCAATTTGATATGTAGTTGAAGCATAACTTGGTAAAACTAGTAGAACTGATAATTGAAGTATAATACGTATAACTGAAGATAATTAGATAACACTAGTATAACCGTGACTTGAATTTGTTGTTTTTGCAGGATACAATGTCGAAACACGTGAGCATACATTTCAAATTCAAGATCGAGTCTATAGTGTAACCATGAAGACAACAGTGGATGATATAACTTTGGCAATGCTTGAAGAAAGGTTGTATAAAAAGTTGTCGTTGAATGAAAGGAATGTAAAACTGGTGCTGAGGTACATGCCGATGGTGGTTGGATGTGAGGCAGAGCTAACTATTTGTGATGATGAGGATTTGTTTGTTTACCTAATAACAATTGATAAATACAACTGTAGAAGTCTTTTGTTAGTGGAGGAGACGAGTGTATCGGATCAGTTAGAGGTGGTGTCAAGAGTGTGCAAAAGTTCTGTTGGTATGAATTACCAAGCATTGCAGGGAAATGATGATGAAGTCGGACCTAAAGCCCTGATTCTGTACGTAGAAAACGGGGAGGCAGATCAACAGAAGAAGCAGATAGAGGTAGAGAATGATTACGAAAGAAGACATGATGATTTTATGGAAACAGATGCTGAGACGGAAACTGCAGCTGAGACAGAAACCGCAGCTGAGACGGAAACTGCAGCTGAGACGGAAACTGCAGCTGAGACTGAAACTGCAGCTGAGACAGAAACCGCTCCTGAGAAGGACACCACAGCTAATATGGATGGCAGTGGTAATATGTATGTTGAGCAGCTACCTTTAGTAAAATGTAGTCAAGTTATAGAGGAATGGGGAGATGCTATGGGTCTGTACCTTCTGCAGGAATTTCCAAACAAGAGATCACTTCAAGAGGTGGTGGATAGAGCTGCATTTGGTTGCAGCTTTCGTTATGTTATTAAAAAATCTGATCGAAAACGGTTGGTGTTAAAATGTTGTGAAGCAAACTGTAAATGGGGATTGCGAGCTGCGAGGATTCGAGAGACGGAAATTTTTTCTATTATGAGGTACTGGGGTGTGCATACATGCTCTCGGACTAATCAAAGTAATAGCTGCAACAGCAAGAGGAAAGGATCTGCAGAATTAGTTGCAACTTTTTTGAATGAGGAATATCCTGGAAAACTGATGACTCCTGTTCCGAGAGATATCATAGACTTAATTAAGTTAAGACTGGGTGTATCGGTATCTTACTCCACAGCCTTGAGAGGGAAAATCTAGCTATGCGTGAGTTGCGTGGTAATTCAGAAGACAGCTACAAGATGTTGCCTAGCTACTTGTACATGTTAGAGCAGGTTAATTCCGGAACAACAACAGAGGTGAAGTTGGATGAGGCAGGTAAGTTCAAGTACCTTTTCATAGCTTTAGGAGCTTGCATTGAAGGGTTTAAGGCCATGAGGAAAGTGATTCTTGTGGATGCTACATTTTTGAAGAACGGATATGGTGGGGTACTAGTATTTGCTAAAGCTCAAGATCCTAATCGTCACCATTATCCTCTCGCGTTTGCGGTACTTGACGGTGAGAATAATGCTAGTTGGACTTGGTTTTTCGAGATGCTCAAAACTGTTATACCGGACTCTTCTGAAATAGTTTTTATGAGCGATAGAAATCAGAGCCTCATCACTGCTGTAGCTAATGTGTATCCACAATCTCACCATGGCCATTGTATATGGCATCTAGCTCAGAATGTGAGAAACCATGCTTGTAACACCATCAAAGCCGTAGTGCCATGGAGATTTATGGAGTTGGCTAGGTATTACACAGTGCCTGAGTTCGAGGCTGCTTATGCATCTTTTAAGGTGAGATATCCTTCAGCCTGCAAGTATTTGGAGGAGAACACTAACAGAGCAACATGGGCTAGGGTCTACTTTCCAGGTTGTAGATACAACTTGGACACTAGCAACAGTGTGGAGTCGATGAATAGCGCGTTTAGGGACGCAAGGAGGTATGCCTTGATACCATTGTTGGATACAATCATCAAAAAAATATCTGACTGGTTTAATGAACATCGGAAGGACGCCGTGTCTGGATCACTTGATACCAAACTGGTTCCTCTGGTTGAGATCCATTTGCACAACTTATGGGGCAAAGCTGAGAAAACGCCAGTGCGTGAGCTGAATAGTTATGATCTTGAGTACGAGGTTACCGACACTGACAATGGGAAGGTTTATTTGGTGAATTTGATAGCGAAGTCGTGTAGCTGCAAGGTATTTGATTATGAAAAGTATCCTTGTCTTCACGGACTTGCTGCTTACTTATATTTCCTTGAGGTTCCTGCTGCTAATGGTCGTCGACGTGAGGTCAACATAGAGTATCATCAGTTGTGCTCAAAGTATTACTGGACAGAACTTTGGGCAATGGCTTATTACAGGACCATTTATTCTGTGCCGGACAAGTCTGAATGGATTGTACCAGATCACATCAAAGAGCTCCAGATCATACCTCCGAAAAAGCTGACAAGGAAGGGAAGGAAAAAGGTTAATAGGAATCCATCAGTTGGAGAACGGCGTAAAAGGACATAAAACGTAAGGCGAGCGAGGACAAATTTTGGTTTTAATTGGCTGTTGTTTGGAATGCGTTCTAATCCTCCAAGTGAAACAAACTAAATCTTGGAATGTTGCTTTTGCTATGTTGCTTTTGCTATGTTGCTTTTGGTATGTTGAACTTGGAATGTTGTTGTTGTTAATTTTAATCGGGTTTGGACAACTACTGAGAACCTTGGTATAACTAAGTATAATTGTTCCAGAATATACCCGAATTTGGTCGTTTATATATCCAATAAATGATATAAATTCTCCATCTTCTCTCTCTCTCTCTTCTCTCACTTCTCTCTCTCGAGACTCTTCTGCTTACTTTCTGAGGACAAAATATCGAAGATGCAAGGAGATGGTTCGGGTTCGTCAAGGAGAAGGGAAAATTCTGCAAGAAAATTGTGTTTCTGTCGCGTAGATGCCGAAATAAGACAAGCTTGGACAGACAAGAACCCGGGGCGACGATTTTATGGATGTCCGCGTTATAAGGTATCCCAGCTGATGATAGCAATTGTGATCCAAGATTGAAAAATAAAGAAATTATTTACAATGGAATTTTTGGCAGGAGAAAAATGGATGCAACTACTTCAAATGGTTTGATGTAGAGGATGGTACAGAATGGCAAAAAATGGCTTTGATTGAAGCCCGAGATGAGATCCAAGAGAAGAGTAGGGTGATCGAGCAGTTAAACCAAACCATTGCAGAACTCACAATTAATTTGGAGAGGATCCAACAAGAAGAGGAAATTGTTAGAGACTTTCAAAATCTCTATGTTTAATGGTGTGAGAAAGTTTTATTCTAAGTTTACTTACTTATGTTTCCCTGTATTGGAACCTATGTATTTTCTAAGTCTGTGCACTGTCGAACTTATGTTGCAACTATGGAAAACCACGGAGAACTAGTAAAACAAGGTGTTACTATGATCGTAAATAACAGATATTTACTTGACATCATCCCCTCTAATCCAACACAAAATTGTTAATGCACAAACACATTCACTTCACTACTCCCCTAATTCATCAACAGAAACTCCTCCTGAAATTATATTAGTGAAAAAACCTAAACTAATTCATCGTCATCACATTTTCTATTATGCATTGTATAGTCTTTCCAAGTTCATTTTCTTAATAAGAGTAGCTTACAAAGGACTATTCTACAATTCTCGTGCTTTCGAAAATATTCTTGCAATTATCAGTTAAACTTGAATGGTAATGAGGGAAAATAACAAGTAAAACCTTCTTAACCAATTTAAATTATACGTAAAACTAAAAAATGTTGAAATCACGAAAAATAGAACTATGAAGAAATTTGGTAACACCTGAAACTTCAGTATAACTATGAGCAAATATTTTGGGGGGGGGGGAAACTAAAAAAATTTTCGCGCCTAATCGATAATATTCCAAAAATCTCAATTATTTCGGTCAAAAAGTAGACTCCCTCTCTGCTCTCCGTCTCGTCTCGTCTACTGTGCTCTGTCTCACTTTAGTCAATTATTTCTCTCTCTCTCTCTCTCCTCTGAGACAAATCCTCTCCTCTCTCTCTTTACTCTCTTCTCATCTCGTTGATATCTACCGACCTCCCTCCCTCATCTTATCTACTCCACTCCTCCTCCTCCTCACACTCCTCACACTCTTCCCTCCCTCATCTTATCTATTTCAAAATTCCCTCTACTGACGATGACTCACCCGTACCAAGAGATGAAGGACATGAAGAAACACAAGAAACACTACGACATGTTAGGCTACATTTGCGATGCCCAGTATGGAATTCCTACCCGTTGTCCATGTGGCGGTGAAATCAAGACAGATGTTTCTCCAAATCCTAAGTATCGCCACGATTTCGATACCTTTCCTGGGAGTAGGTACTTCACCTGCAAGAATTATGAGATAATTTCCTTCTTTGTAGAACTAAGTTAAACTTAGTTATACTCTGGGTAAGACAAATTTAATTAAACTTAGTGAGACTTAGTTATACTGAGTGAAACCTAGTTATACTCTGGGTAAAACTGTGTTAATCCTACTGAGTGAAACCTAGTTATACTCTGGGTAAAACTGTGTTAATCCTACTGAGTGAAACCTAGTTATACTCTGGGTAAAACTGTTTAATCCTACTAAGTGAAACCTAGTTATACTCTGGGTAAAACTGAGTTATACTATGCGTGAAACTGTGTAGGACGATGGGATGCACTTTCGTCAGCCATGGGCTTTTGGTGTTGAGGATGAAATGAGGCGCCTAAGGATGGAGGTGAATGATATGGCTGAAGAGATTGCTAAGCTTAAGAGGATTATTACCTCTACCTCTCGTCCATGAGATTCTCAAATCTCAAGTTCTTAATATGGATGTGCTAAAAATAAGAACTTTGCTTTGTATTCCCTATCTATTTCCAGTTTCGGTTACAAGTCTTTTTTTTGTTCTGTTAAGACTTGTATAAGTACTACTAGGTTTGTTCTGTTAAGTCTTTGAATCTTATCTAATGTTAGACTTATTATGTGGTTATGTTAAGAACTTTGTTTGTCTTGAGTGTTGGCTTAGTGGATTTCAGTTCAATTGGTAATATGTCATATAATTATCATTCACTTAAAACGAGACAAATCTAATAACAATATTACAACACTAATATAACATAACAACTTAGTCATAACATAGTTAAAGTTGTAAATCCACATCACAATCAAGATAATTATTCAGACTTCGTTTGTCTTTAACAAAAAAAAACGATTTAACATAAAACATCCAGAGACTTTGTTTCACTCAACTCCACTCGACTTCACTTGGTTTTCTGTTTTTTGCCTTTCCCCACAGACTTCTGGGTTTTCTTTCTTTTGTCTTTCCCTTGTGATTCTGCTTCTTCAACCTCTACTACTTTGCCTTGTGCTTCCTTGACAAACTCCTCAAGCGGGGCCAATCTCCCATCCAGCTGGTCAACTTTCTTGTCAATTTTCCTCATCAGTTTCATTGTTTTTTTCAGCATATTCATAACATCTCCCAGCTGAATCGACTGCTCACCTACCTGTACTCCATCCCCTGTTGCATCTTCAATTGGTTCTCGCTGTTTTTCACGCCCAGCTACATCTTCGTCGAACATGTCTTTAAAAAAAACCTTCTGCCCTGCATCCAGACACTTCTCCCAACTGTCCACAGCTATATCAGATTGATCAACATCGTCTTCATCTTCCATAATCTCATCCAAAAGGATATCTTCTCGTGAAGTTTTGGTGGGGATGATGCTGTCAATATCCTGTCACACACATAAATAATTTTAAAACTTAGCAATTTCTAATGTCTAAAAAGAAAATAAGTACTACCTTACTTCTACCACAGTTTCACTTTATTCCTACCCTAGTTCCCTTTCTAGTACTACCTTACTTCTACCACAGTTTCACTTTATTCCTACCCTAGTTCTACCACAGTTCACAGGAAGACTTACAGTTGTGTTACCCAGTTCCTTGTTTATCACAGAAAGTGACACCCCTGTCATTCCATTTCGTTTAAAGTAGGACTTGCACATCCTCGGACAGTCGCGACCAGCTCCAACCACAGTCTCTCTGAACGCTATTCCTAGCTTCGGAATTGCCTCGAATGCAAGAAGCTGTTACACACAACATTTTTGCATTAGTAAACAACAATGTTGTCAGACTGGTTTAATGGGATTTTGCATACCTCTAATGGAACACAGAAACCTGGTAGCGGCCATAATGTTTTCTCTTTCACCACCCCTCCAAAATGCTTCATTGTGTGAGAGATCTCCTTCAGCATGTAATCATAGGAAAATCTCCCCCACGGAAAGGACTTGCAGTACTCAAGATCATCCACTGCTCTCTGGAACACCTCCAATACATCATTAGCCTTGTGTCCAACCTTCGTTTGCGCACAAACAACCGAAGCTAAGAAGAATAGAACAGCCATCTTCAGTCTGTCTTTGTGGGATCCCATGTTCACCAGCTTCTTCTTAACATCCTCTAACCTTCTCGGTTCTCCTTCCTTGAAATGACGATCAACGAACCTCGTCCCACCAAGCTCTTTGTAGCCGAGAGGATAGTTCTGGCAGAATAGCCCAGATATCAAACCATGTTCCCTCAGCCCGTAACGGATTGGAACCCCATTCACAATGCACCACACTTCTCTCAGCTTCTCGATACCAGCAGTACGCAACAACAACATCCACATTCCCTGAACCCTGTGGTTAGTCTCTATCTTCATGTGGAAAATGTGTCTGAATTGAGGATGCTCCGTGAACCAGCTCATCTCCGCGTTAGACAGCTTGGGTTTCAGATTTTTTAGCGTCTTAATCGCGCTAGGTATCATACACCTTGTCCCTAGCTTTATTTGTTTTCTGTACTCGGTTGGCTTGAAGAACATGCTGGTTGGTTTGATTGCCTCGATTGCCACATTTCCATTCAAACCCTGCAAGTTATACCAAAGTATTCACCACGTTATACCAAAGTATTCACCACGTTATACCAAAGTTATATCCAAGTCACACTAAAGTTATATCCAAGTTAGCTATATCTAACTTATATCCAAGTTATATCCAAGTTATATCCGCTTACACAATTTCAGTTTACCTCTACCAAAACTAACATGTTATTCCTATATTTCCCCTAGTATTACTAGCATTAACACACTCAATTGAAAATTTGTTACATTTGTTACCTCTGGTTCAGTTGGATTCCCGGGTTCAGGTGGATTCTCATTGTCGTCTACATTTGCTAACTCTTCTCGGTCATTTTCTTCTTCAGAACCTTCATTCTCATTATCCTTTCCTTCTCCATCTCCATTTCCTTCTCTGTCACCATTTCCTTCTCCAGAACCTTCAGTCTCTTCCTTCTCATCTGCTTCTTCTTGTTCTTCTTCAGCATCTTCATTCTCCTGGCTAGAATCATCGGAACGGTCGTCATGATCATTCTCTTCCTCTCCAGAACCGGCTTTCTGATTCTCTTCATCTCCAGAAGAAGGAGTTTCCTCATTCTCTTCTTCTTCAGATTCAGTACCAATCGCCGGAGTTGCTGGAGGAGCTGGAGGAGATGGGCCAACAGGACCTTTGTTCATTGTCGCCGGAGCAGTTTCTAAAGCCACATCACTCGGCTCCGTTATCTCTGCCGTACTCTCTCTCGCGTCCTCACTCGTCTTCTCCGCCGAGACATCCGTCGTCTTCTCCGTCGAGACATCCGTCGTCTTCTCCATCGAGACATCTGTCGTCACCTCCGTCGAGACATCTGTCGTCTTCTCCCTCGAGTCAACAATCTCCGTCGTCTTTGCCGTTCCCGTCGATTCAACATTCTCCGTCGTCGTCTTCTCAATATTATTGGAGGTCGTCTTTACAAACTTCACTTTCCGAACCTTTTCCTTCGTTGGATTATCCTTCCTCTTACCCCCTCCTCTCGTTTCGACCACCATATCGCAATCGTTGTTGGCTCCTCTGAACTCACCGATTGATTTTCAAAACTAGGGTTTCATCTCGTTTAAAGTGGAGTGAAAAGAGGGGGAGAAATGGAGTCGAATGAATTAATCAATTGGAGGATTTAGGGAAATTGTAAAGGGTTTGATAAAACCGACAGATTTGGTTTGGTTTCGAAGGATGGGTTCGGTTTTGAGGGATTGGTTTGGTTTCCAGAGATTGGTTAAACGGTTAAACGATTTGGTTCAATTGAATTGACTATACATCCGGGTCGGGTCACTGCGGATGGATTATACCCTGGTACAACTTATAAATACTTCATTTATTCCAGGGTTTTTTGTCATTTCCGCCTTTTTCAATTTTAAAAATAAATATTTATCTTTCTGTTTATATGAGTGTCTTTCTGAGATTACCTTTTTATATGAAAATATTTGAAATCAATTACGGGCCTAATAGGCTAGAACAAGCGTATTTGGAGGCCCGTATGGTTGTGGCTAGTCCAATTGATCGAAACGGCTGCGAAGAGAGAGAGAGACATTCAGATAGCAAATCGAATCTTGCGAGACGAAGAGAGAGAAGTGATCTGGGGTTTTCTCTCGTTGACCCGATCGGCTTGGAGGGATAAGCTTAGATGGCGGATTCGTGTTTAAGAGGTGGTAAATTCAGTGCACCAGGGTTTCGATTTCATCCGACTGATGAGGAGCTGGTCATGTATTATCTCAAGAGGAAGATCTGTAAGAGAAAGCTCAGAGTCAACGCCATCGGCGTCGTTGACGTTTACAAGTTGGATCCCGAAGAATTGCCTGGTAACTTCCATCTTGATCTTGATTTTTGTTATGTTGTAATTGAAACTTAATATGCTTTTTGTTGAGACAGGCCAATCGGTGTTGAAGACGGGAGATCGACAGTGGTTCTACTTCACTCCGAGGAGCAGGAAGTATCCTAACGCAGCTAGGTCCGGTAGGTGCACTGCAACTGGGTATTGGAAAGCTACTGGAAAGGATCGAGTCATATCCTACAACTCTAGATCTGTAGGACTCAAAAAGACTCTTGTTTTCTATAGAGGTCGTGCTCCTAACGGTCAGCGAACTGATTGGGTGATGCATGAGTACACCATGGATGAAGATGAACTCGGGAGATGTAAGAAGGCCAAGGTATTTTTACTACACTACACTGATTGTTCTTTCTTTTGTTTGCTCTTGATTAATTCTTTTTTTTTTTTGCTTCAGGAATACTATGCACTTTATAAGCTGTTCAAGAAAAGTGGGGCTGGTCCCAAAAACGGTGAGGAGTATGGTGCTCCTTTCCAAGAAGAAGAATGGGCTGATGATGATGATAATGATAATGGAGATGATATTGATGTACCTGTGGTTCGTTGTGAGGATAATGTTAGCCTTTTCGAACCTGTGAATGTTCAGTTAGATGATCTCGAGGAATTTCTCAGTGGAATCCCATTTGCACCTGGGGTTCCTCAAACATTTACTAGTATTCCCCAGGTTAGCTTCTTCTCTCTTTTAATGATTAAGATGGTTAGGCACGTGTTTCCTTTACTTACTACAGAAGATAATTGTAACTCGCAGGTTAACAGGGAAGAAGAATTGCAGAGCACTTTGGTGAATAATTCTGCTAGAGAGTTTCTTAAACCTCAGGAAACTGGAGACTTCTTGCCTAACGACATGCCCTCGAGTTATGAGTCTATTGACGTCACGTCAGCTCCCAATAACTCTGTTTTGGTGTTTGAGAAGGAGGATTACATTGAAATGGATGACTTTCTGACCCCTGAACACGGAGCTTCTTCAGTTGAGAACCATGCACAGCTCTTGAACCCTGGTGAATATGGAGACTTTAATGACTTTGACCAATTGTTCCATGACGTTTCCATGTCTTTAGATATGGAACCTATTCTTCAGGGAACTTCTGCGGATCCGTTGAGTAATTTTCCCGACAACACATCCGACCAGGAACATCCATTCCCTTATCAACAGTTCCAGGACCAGACCCCTGAGAAACAGCTAAACAACATCATGGATCCTAGTCCAAATCTCAATCAGTTCAGTGATGACCTGTGGCTTGAAGATGATAATCAGGCTTTCCTCTTTGATCAACCGCAGTCTGTTATTTCTGGAGCATTTGCTTCACCTTCATCAGGTACTTAAAACTCATGCTCATCTCAAAGCTTTCATCTGTTAACTTGCAATTTCCCACTAAGCACAGATGTTTTTTTCTATATTTGTCTTAGACTTGAACGACGACATTTGTATGTGTATATATGATGTCATGTTTTTTGTTACTTATCAAACCCTCTTCATATGTTCTTTAAACGCAATAGCGCATAAACCTTTCCGTTGATACTTTGTGAACACTATTTGCTTAGGTGTGGTGCCCGGTTCCACAAATCTTGTAAATGGCCAAGACCAAGAAGGTGTAAATGGTGGTGGTGGAACGAGCCCATTCTCATCGGCTCTGTGGGCATTCATGGATTCAATACCTTCAACGCCAGCCTCTGCGTGTGAGGGTCCTATTAACCGGACCTTTGTGCGTATGTCTAGCTTTACCCGTATCAAGTTCAGTGGAATAGCAAATGGAACGCCAGTGACTACTGCCGTAATGGCAAAGAAGCGTAGCAGAAACAGATGGTTTTTACTCTTATCAATTGTGGGTGCCTTGTGTGCCATCTTCTGGGTGTTAATGGCCACTGTTCAACCCTCGGGGAGGCCCGTCTTCTCGTGAAAGGTGGTTTCTTAAACCAGATTCTTAGTTACAGGTGAGCTAGACGAAACCATGATCCACATCAGTGGTCATGGGAATATTGACCTATTCTAAATATATACGAGTCTTTGAATATGTACAGAGTTTGAAAGAGTAAAGAATGTTCATTCTTGATTAGAAGAGTTTCATTTCTGCTGATTGTTAAATGCGTTTTGTTTGCGTATCTCCTTGGTTGGTTTTCGATATTCCAGAATCAAAAGCCACAAGCTAGATTTTCAACTCTTGTATTCCTATTTCTGTCGAAGTAGCTCCAGGCTGAGCTCCGGTAAACTCTGTCTTG
Source organism: Brassica napus (assembly GCF_020379485.1). Classification (NCBI taxonomy): domain Eukaryota; kingdom Viridiplantae; phylum Streptophyta; class Magnoliopsida; order Brassicales; family Brassicaceae; genus Brassica; species Brassica napus. Next base: position 7,342,486 of record NC_063441.1, on the reverse strand, counting down.
ACAACGGTGATTGCTGTCACCGAGTGAAGACCAGTAATATTGACTACTGGTATGCCCTCTAGCTTTTCTCCACCATCACAAAACTGATGGCTTGTTTTCAATCAGAGTGGAGGAGGATAAAGTTTAAAATGGTCATCCACAGGTTATGCAAAAATAGAGTGTATGATTGTCGATCGTACCTGCTGCTTATTTTCACGAATTCCTGTCGATCATACCTGCTGCTTCTTTTCTAATTCATTTCTTGAGCAAACAAAGGCCTTTATTTAAACGTCATCAATAAACACCAAGTTTCTATACATAATACAAATTCTCCACACAAACAAAAAGAAAAGAGGAAGGAAAAGTAGCGTTTGAAAAGCGTTTTTAGTTGTTGTCCAAAGAAACAAAAAAAAGAAGCGTTTTTAGGTCTTTGTTCCACAAGATAAGGAACAGCATAATAAACACCAAGCATTCGCAGGCTAGAGTCAAGAATCATGGGCAGGTTTTGAAGTGTCCGAAAATGAACGAGAGCCGGGTGAGCGGTCAAGATTCTGCGATGTGAACAGATTAGGGTATGAGTAATATGGATCATCTTCCCTCGAAGGTAGTCTCATTTGCTGGTGGTCCTGGTCAGGGGTGAGTCTGTCAAATGACGAGTTCTCGGGTCTCTGGAGCTCTGTAATATCGCCATAGCTGCTGACTGATGAATTCTGATGATCAAAACGAGTTTTTTCAAATGAAGGGAGTCTCCCTGCTTGTTGCTGGTTAAAAGGTGATGAATAGTCACCAAGTTGGAAATCAGTAAGATCTCCATAGCTGCTTGCTGATGAGTTTTGGTGATCAAATTGTGGTTTTTCCATTGAGGGGAGTCTCTCTGTTTGGTGGCTGAAAAGTGATGAAGACTCTTCCTTTTGGAACTCAGTGTGATCTCCGTAGCTGCTGGCCGAAGAATTCTGATGATCAAATTGCGCCTTTTCCATTGTCTGTTGTGGTGGGCTTGAATAGAAAGGGTTCTCAGTCGGGCTCTCAGGAGACGACTGTTCAGGCGTCTTCTTCGTGAGCTCATTGATTCTCAGCTGTGCAAGACTTGCAGCTGAACGGGCAGCTGCTGCCGCACGTTCTGCTGAATCAGCAGCAGCTTGAGCAGCCGTTAGGACATCCTGCAAGTCCAAATCCGATATTTTCTTTGGAGCGTCACTCTCGTTTGTAGAGAAGGATCCTACTGCACCAACAGGTGGTGGAGAATAACTGTTCTGTTTCACGGGATCAGATTCCGTCTGGCCTTCGAAGACAGTGCTGCTTGCTTTTGCAGTATGTTCATCTCTTTTGGAAGGCAGATTATCCTGTCCTGGACTCTCTGAAACAAAGGGCAAGTCGAGAGAGGTGTGTTCATAAGTGGCGGCAGGAGTGGGCCGTAGCAAGACATTTGGAACCTCGGGAAAGTCTAATTCTTCATACTCTGAATCAGAATCAGATTGTCTTTGTTCCTCTGGACGCGAAAGAGATAGCATTGTCAAATGTGACCCTTTATCTTGTTCCTCCTTTAATGGGACCTTAGAGCCTCCACCAAATTGCTTTGGTCCATCCTGAAAAGAAACAAGAAAATAAAAAAGGATCAGAAACAAACAAAGCAACTGACATGTTCTGACCAGATATATGCAGCAGGGCAGAGAATGAGATAATAAAGAGAGAGAAAAAAAGTACTAACAAGGAGATCCTCATGCGATTTGAAGAGATCAGTTTCAGTAGAAGCAGGGTCCCAATCAAGTTGATGTTCTTGTGCAATTTCCTTGAGAAGTTTCAGCTTGGTTTCTGGGGAAGGTGCACGCACAGACAGCAACTCCACCAACTGTAAAATTGATTTGGAAAAATAGTTAGAAACACAAAACACTTCTCTTATTTCTACATGTTAGTCTCTCTCTCTACAAAGGTTACCTTACGATTGACACCAGAATCAGGCTTAAGCTCAGATGCAGCTGCAACGAACTCCTTGCCGTACTTGGAAACAAACAGTAGCTGAACCTGCTGCAGCTCTGTCAAATCAGAGCACCTTGGCGCAGCAAAACATACACTTGAGATTGCTTCTTTCAGATCCAGAGGACATTCCCTACAATAATATTTTCAAAAGGGAAAGAAAGACTCAGAAAACAGCTGGGAAGGAAACTGTAAGTTGAGAATTATTCTCAAGTTAGAACCTTTGAGCCTCAATAATTGGGAGGCGAACAGCAATGAGCTCACAGAAGAGCTCTATGATCTCTTGAGCAGCCATCATCTTCTCTTCCCTTATAATATGCTCAACCTATTTATTTATTAAAAAAAAAAGTTAAAAGAGAAAATAAAAGAATCGAATTAACACTAAAAAAAATCAATAACAAATTACACGAATACGAGCAGTGGCTTCTTGACCAGTCTCGAGAAGCTTAGCGATTTCACGGCGCATTTGCTTAATCTGTGCTTCTCTTCGGTTCCGGATTAGCTTTATCCGAGGGATCGTTAACTTCAGCAACGTTTTGCTGTCATATTCAGATTCAGATTCACCAAATCATTACTATCTATTGATAAATCGGCAGAGGAAATCCAAACAGATAGAAATCAGAGAATTACCATTTTGCAGCTTTGAAACCTTTATTGAAGAAGGAATCGAGCATCGACATAATCAATCACTTGTCAGGATAATCGCAAATCGTCGGTGCACGGCGAATAAACGAAGAAGATTACAAAGATCTTTTGCTTCTCAGCGAAGGACTTTCTTTTTTTTTCCAGGAAAATATAATCGTATTTATAAAACGATGCGTTTTTATCAGAGTTGAGGATGCAATGATTATTGACCTATCAAGTGAAGCTGGTTAGCAACTAAACCACGTCCGTTTTAATGGGCTCAGATATGATGGGCCTATACATACCTTCTCAGAGAATGATTCTCTACGCTATTGGATTACTCATATCCCCTATATATTGATTAAAAATTTATAATAAATTTAATACTCTCTGATTAACTTCAATAAAGATAAAATTGTTTGCGACATATAATTATGGTTCGCCCAAGAAACATACGGTTTGCCCCAAAAGTATGCTTATATAATATTTTACTATATATTAATTGAGAAGTCATTTTAGTGATTTTTGATTATGTGTCGATCATAAGCGAACTCTTACAAAATTGTTATAATTTGATTGGTCGATGATTTTTAATTTTTATTTATTTTAATTAGATCTAAAAAAAAAGATAAGTCTTTAACCAATTAATATCACTTGCCAAATAATTTACATTTTGTTGAAATTATAGAAAGAGAAATTAATTGAAAGCATTATATTTTATATAAATTACCATAATAATTATTAACATCTTCTAAAGTTCATATTATATGCTTTATAAATCATCGATAAAAACATTTATCAAATTATTTATCTTCGCTTATTGTATATTTTAAATTATTATAAGATTTTGTAAATCAACTATAAGAGCTTAAAATCAAAGCTATATATCCTATTATATATTAATTGAAAAGTCATTCAAAAGATTTTTGGTTATGTGACTATCATTAAAGAAATCTTAAAAAACTGTTATAAATTGATCTACATAATATTACAAATAAGTTTATAAACAGTTAATATCACTTGCCAAACAATCTACATAATATCACAAATAATTATTTATGGTAACTAATTGTTAAAACTATAGAAATAGTAATAATGTTTGATCAATTTTTATATATTTATAAATTACAAAAAATAGTAAACAAAAAAGTTTATTAAAGTCGATAAAATGATTTTATATTCTTATATAAAACCTTAGATTTGTATATAAAGAATTATAATAACTATTAATATCTAATAAAATTCATACATGCTTTATCAATACCATTAAAAGAGGATCATTCTCCCTTTAATGAAAATTTCAATTTTCTCAAAAATACCCTTATTTTTACAAGGTATTAATAAAATTCATTAATGGCATTTAAGTCTTTTAGTTTTGGGCCTACATATAGACCTAAATGGATCTATAAATAATGGACTTATATATATTTAAAAGATATATTAACTTTAAATTTAATATAAGTATAGATATATTATGAATTATAAATAAATTAAAAAACATGAAAAAATTATTTTCTTAAATATACATATCAATATTCAAAACAGATCATTTGAATATTATACATTTTTTCAATACAAACCAAAATCCTATATCCTACACCATATATCATATACATATTTGAATATCATTTTTCCATTTATAATGTCATTTTATACATAATATTGATATGACAATTACGAGTGTTCAAGAATATTTTAAAAACTATCTTAAAATTAATTTTTAAATCTAAAATAAAAACACAAACTTATAATAGGTTATTAATAACGAAAATAAACTAATATTGTCATATCAATAAGATTTTTGTATTATCAATTTTTATTTGGATAACATAATAAAATTTTATCAAATTCTAAGGAATCACTAATTTATGTAATATTAATAAATATATGAGTAATTTAATCAATTTAAAAAAAATACTATTAGATATTTTGTAATCGGATCAATGGTATCAGATTACAGGTTAATAGTGAGTTTTTGGGTTTTTACCTGGTTATATCAGATTTTTAATTAACGAATTTTTCATTAAATCTGAACCGGATTATATACAATGTATTGGGTCTATAGGTTCAACCATGAATCTAGGTCAGATATGAAAACAAATTTTAAAACTCAAACATTATTATAGAACAACTACCATATTTAGAACAAATACCATATTTTGAAGAGAAAAAAATGATAAAAATCTAAAAACTCAATTGTTAAATAATGGTAATTTGCAAATCAGTTTTCGATTAATAAATGAAAAACAAACAAACCCGCGCTTTCTAAGCGCGGGTCAAAATCTAGTAAATCATTTATAAAAATTATAAATATCAATATCTGTACTTTTAAATTATATTTAACTATAGACAATGAATATATTTACATAATTACAATAATTATACTTTTAAAAATTATGGTTATGTGACTATCATTTAAGAAATCTTAAAAAAATGTTATAAATTGATCTACATAATATTACAAATAAGTCTATAAACAATTAATATCACTTGCTAAACAATCTACATAATATCACAAATAATTATTTATGGTAACTAATTGTTGAAACTATAGAAAGAGTAGTAATGTTTGATCAATTTTTATATATTTATAATTACAAAAAATAGTAAACAAAAAATGTTTATTAAAGTCGATATAATGATTTTATATTCTTATATAAAGCCTTATATTTGTATATAAAGAATTATAATAACTATTAATATCTAATAAAATCCATACATGCTTTATAAATCATTTATAAAAATTATAAATAAATTTATAAAATTATTTATCTTGGCTTATCATATGTTTTAAATTATGATAAGAGGTTTTAATTTATTTATACAAGCTTATAAATTAATTTATAAAACATATTTTTAAATTTCATTTTATACTAAACGATAAAACACTTAATTGATTTTTTCTTAGGTGTTGATCATTTGTAGAGTTTGGGAAAAAATATCATAATTTTATTTGTTAATGGATTTTCAATTTTTATTTATTTTATGACTACAAAAATTAGTTCTAGAAATAGTTTTATCAGTATCCAAACGACCTAAATATATTGCACAAAATAATTTATGGTAATTAAATATGTGATTTATATATTATATATAATGCTTCATTTTTAGCAATCAAGTATTTCTAAACTATATAAAAATATTTCAAAAGTTTCAGTGTTATATACCTTCAAAACTTAGATAATTTTATTAAAAACTGAATCATGAATATTATTTATGCATAACTAATTTTAGTACAATTATCAATATAAAATATCAAAAAATATTTAAAATAGTCATATTTATCTATTTAAACAATTAATCTTAGAAAAAATATTTAGCAAAAACACATAATGATAAAAACATATTTTAATTAAAAAAATTTATAATAAATATATATTGTAAAACATTTAAACCCGCGGACATCCACCTAGTTATCTTTTATGATTCACAACAACCTTTTTTATCTTCGATTTAATACAGTGCAAACAATTTTATTGTAATCATTTGTTGTCGTTCTCATAACAAACGCATTCCCACCTATGATTCTTTCCACAGATTTTTTATTAATGAGTTATTTTACAATGAGTAATGTTCTTCAGTAAAGGTTTTTCACCATTATGTATACCAAGTTGTCCCAATAATTTCAGAGTAAAGTTTTGTTCAAAACTCAACACATACCAATGGATGTTCTAGGTTCTTTATAAATTGAATAAACCAAAAATCTACAATATATAAATTGAACCAAACCTAAACAAATATGATTTTAATACGGTATCTAATTTTTATAAATCAAAATATCAAAAAACTGAACCGAGACGTCTTATCCTAGTATATATTATCTGAGAACAAAGGGAATGTATGTATTATCGTGAAGTAAACTAAAGAAAAACAATTTTAGATACATTGACATCGAAGAGGAACAGAAGTAGCAGCTGGTTTTCTCCTCTCCCTAAACACTGCTTCCTTCACCATGGGCACCTTCTGATGAACCTTCTTCCATATGTGATTCACCGCACCATCGGGTTGAATCGGTCCAATACCATCCGCTTTACCATTGTCATACACAAAAACTGACTGAACCTTTGCCATTCTACTTCTGAAGGTTTCCTTGTCTCTTTCAGAGAAATTTCTGAGATGATTAGCCAACCATTTAGGCCTTAATGCATCACTTACAGAGACAAAGACTGAGAACTCTGAGTAGTCTATCATTCCTTCAAACGGGAGCTCTATGTTGTCGCTGACAATCACAGGGATGCATAGGCTTTGTATGGCGTCAAAGAGACGGCACGAAGTGGGAGTGTCACCGGCTGGGTGCAAGCAAAACTCTGAGCTTCTCATTCCTCTTATCGATTGTTCTCTTCCCGTTGCATTAGGGAAACCTTCTTCCATGACAATGCCGTGTTCATCCACCAGCAAGTCCCATAGTTTTTCTCTTATTAACCCTCCCTGTCAAGTTTCAACATATAAAATTCGATACATAAAACAAAAAAAAAAAGAAACGTAAAGAAGAGTGTTTCGCAATAGTGGGTACCCGATGTCTGTGCTTAGCGCCTTTGAAATAAAGTAGGCTGTGACGTCTCTTGTTCTGAGACAAATCTAGCCTAGGAAGAAGATGCGTGTATGGAACAATCACATCCTTAATGACAGAGACTTGAGTATGCTCTATCCTCTCAGGGAAGCTAGTACCGTTGAAAGACTTAGAATCTTGCCTGAACCATCCTCCAAAATCCACAACTAGTAGAATGGATAAAGCAATCTCCTCGCGGACATGCCACATTGCAACAGGGTCTGCCAAAGAAGGCTTCAACATTTAACTAACCTGAGCAAATCCATCCATAGATTTAACACTTTATATAAGCGCTTCTACACTCTAAACATGGCAGTTTCTCAAAACAAGACTCAGACCTATAGTAATGTACCAGATCGAAACAAGTTACCAGTTAGAACAAAGACGTGATCACGTCCACCAGATCGCTTCCAAGCTTGAGTGTTCTTGAGGAAATCAAGAACTTGTCTCTGTCTCTGATAGTCTTCGTTTCCAGATTTCTTCCTAAAGGAGGAGCCTTTTCCATTTCCAAGCTCCATCTCCGCGCTTAGAGTCGCGAAGAAGGGCACGAACACGACATCAGCCTCGGATTCGCTGAAAACCCTTTTGGCGAAAGATCCAGTGCGCTTCTCCGGTGGAGTCTCGAGGTCTCCCATGATCCAGTACTCTGCACTGTACTGCTTAATCAGCGGATTCTCCGGGTACGGTGGGTATTTCTCGGGTTTGGGTGAATTGGTTTTACGGGTCGGGTGATCCGGGTCGCTGGGTATGCGTGAATCTGGGGAAGAGGACCAGTACTTGTCCAGAAGACCGTAGTTTAGGGATCTCGGAAGCTCAGCTACGAACACGTTGATGCCGGTATGGAAGGTATCGAGTGAGATCCTGGGATTTTGGTCGGATGTTAAGGAATTGGAGAAGAAAAAGAGAAGCGAGACCACGAAGACGAGAGAGGAAGAGAGGAGTAAGCAAGAGACTGAGCAGAGAGGTTTAGCGACCGCCATTGATGTGATCTTAGGAACCATCGTACCTCTTAAAGATCTCTGCTTTGTCTATCAAATTCTCAAACACTCCTCTCTTCAAAATTTATTCCTATGTATTCTTTTTATTTCTATTTTTACTTAAATAAAAATAAATAAATGACCAAGTTATTTAAAATCGGCAGTTGTAATACTCAACTAGATTTTGATCCGCACTTTCAAGCACATGTTCTTTTGTTATAACAAATTTTGATATAAATTATTATTTTGTGATTGTTTTACATTATTAAGTTACAAAGTTGAATTATATAAAAGAACTAATTTTAAAAAATTATATAATTCATGAATTACTTTCTTTGAAATTCTGTATAAATCTTATGTAATTCTCTCGTACGCATGGGTATTTTACATGGACCCCGAAAAACCAAACCAAAATCAACTCGAAAATACTGGTTCACGTCGGGTCCAGAAAAAAATACGTATTTTTTTCAAAAATTTGGGTCTTTGTTAGCGTCTGGGACCTACCCGAAACCCATTTGGAAGCAAAAGTACCCAAAATATTTGTGTATATTAGATATATTTGTATATTTTGGATATGTTTTTGGTATACATATATTTTTGAGTTTTTGGTTTGAATTTACGGTTATAGTTTTGGATTTCGAGTAAAAATTCAAATTTTAAAAATATATTTTTGGGTATTCAGATACAATTTTGGGTATTTTTTGGTTCCTCGGTCAGTTTTCGAGTATAATTTTAGGTCTTTTGAGTATTTTCTGATTTTTGGGTATTTGTTTAGATTTTGGATATTTTTCGTGTTTCGAGTATTTTTATGTTTGTCGAGTTTTATTTGAGTCTGAAATATCTGAACGGATCCATACCCGTTACTTACAAAAAATAACATATATTTTATAGATATTTGAATTATGGAGTCGAAACCATCCATATCCGAAAGAAACTGATCCGAACCAAAATAATTTTTTTTCTAAATACCTAATTAGGTCCAAAAACTCCCGACCTAGCAAAATTCATTGATTCGTTTTATAAAATTGTGGGTGGAAAATACTTTTCAGGTTTGATCAATAATGTTTAATAGGACATGGCTCATTTATATTTCAAAAGATGATCTCGTAAGAAAATTTTGATCCAATGAAAGAGGATGGTATATATGACAATGACCCCTACATATTGAAATTTCGGCGCCGTTTATATGTATATATGTTAAATTGAAGGAAGTTGATTTAAGTAAAATAACCATTTGAAACATTCCATATATATAGTCATGATCTTATTAAAGTGGGTGTGATTTATTTAAATGTTAGAAGATATTATTTGGTTGTTATATAATAGGGGATAGTTAATAATATTTAGTTGTATACAATAGGTTAGACTAAAAAATAAATAGGTGCAACAACCTTGTATAAGTAGATTTTTTAGGATTCCTTCCCTTTTAATATTATTGATTACTGTTCGTAGATATATATTCTCCAACTAATAATTTACTTCACGAAATAGGGAACAGAATAGTCAATTGTTAACTGATGAATGGAAAATAATGGTTTTCCATCAACATTTTAACGGTAGAATATTGTAATCATAATTTTTCTTTGTCAATTATTAGTTGGGAAATAAATATATGCATATAATACTTGAGTATTTAATTTTCTAAGTGAAAATACTTGAGGAATTAAAAAACACTCATTTTAAAAAGTCATAATTTAAAATATTCTCAAGTTAGATATAACTTTCAAAAAAAATTTGAGTTTCAAAAATAACATATAAAATTATATAAATAATTATAGTTGCATCATATTGTTTGTATTGTTGATGTATTTCATGTTTATAAAATCACTTATTGATGATTTTGTATTGCTTAGACAATATATGATAAACTATTCAGAAGAATAGATAAGGACTCTTTGGAAACTGTCCGACATGATGAATCAGAATGCCATGCTTGGTTCCAAACAAACAACAAACAAGAGGAACATGTAGTTACAGAGAACCTTGAGCAGATAACAAATTCTGAGAGATGCATGATAGATGGTTCATGGACACATGACGCACACTACAGTGGTTATGGATGGATATGGAAAACCTCAGGAGAAGCAACTCAGCTATTGGGAGCATGAAACCAGAGACGAAGAATCTCACCACTTCACTCGAAGCTCAAGGCCCTCTCGTGGACGATGGAGTGCATGCTTCAGCTATCGACGTGTCAAGCTTTTGGCACCGACTGTAACGATCTAATCTCGATGATTCAAAACCCAGGAGCATGGCCCAACTTCTCCACTGAATTGAGCGAACTGCATAAGCTAAAGAGCAGATTACCAGAATATTCAATTGTTTTTATTCCTCGATCTGAAAATGTATCGTCTGATTCATTAGTTAAGATACTGAGATCTTTTCATAGGGACATGTATTACATTGGTTGTTCTATTCCGGTCTGGTTTCTCAGACCACCTCAAACTTGGGTAATAGATCAGCCGTTTGATGTCAAAAAATAAAGACAATCATATGTATATCTCTACTTTAGACAATCATATATTGACATTAGCAATACAAAGCAAATGTCATTATCTTATATTATTTTATATGCTTTTAAAAACCAAAAAAAAAAGTATCTTTTCCGGGATTAAATATCTTATGTATTAGTTCAAATTATCAATATTTCTAACTAGGAATTATTTTAAAATCATCTAAAGTGACATAAACATGAAGTACACCAACAATACGATGTAATTGTAATTATTTTGTATTGTTTTATATGTCATTGTCAAAAATCAACAATCTATTTCTAAAGGTAAATATCTCATATAATTATTTTATTTATCTTGAAAAAAAAAATAATTATGTTTTAAAAGGGAGTGATGTTAGCTGGATTTAAAAAAAAAAGAGTGTTGTTTTTAATTCCCAAAATATTTTCAATCGGCAATTTTAATAATCAAGTATTATATGCGCATATTTATTTTCCAACTAATCATTGACTAAGTAAAATTATGATTAGAATATTCAACCGTTAAAAATTGACGTAAACCGTTATTTTCCGTTCATCAATTAACGATTGGCTATTTTGTTCTCAATTTTGCGCATACAACTATTAGTTGGAAATAAATATGCGCGAACAATATTTGAATACTAAAACTGCCGATTTCAAAAATACTTTGGGAATAAAATGCCCATTTTCCCACAAAACCACATAAAATTTGAAGATTTACAAGCCAATCAATCAAATTTTCTAATTCAATTGAATTTCCGTCAAATCAACTCACTCATTTCTTTCCAAAATCTCTAAAATCGACTAGGGGTGTATTGAATTAATGATTTTAGGAGATTGTGGAATGTTTTAATTTTGGTGAGTTTTGACGTGATTTTAGTGAAATTTAAAAATAAAAATAAAATTTATAGGTGATTTGGTAAGATACTTTTTGAAAGTTTTAGAATTGTTTAGGAGAATTGAAATGGTAATATTTAACTCATAATATTTTCTCATGTGTTAAGTAAAGCAATTCTCAAATATGAAATTCTATCAAGTTTATAAGTATGTATTCAGCCAATGGTTCTTGCAATGATAATGAGCCTTTGGCTGTGGTTTCCAATCAGGTGAACACATAAATACGTTTCAAAGTTCACTTTTTTTTTCTTCTTTTGTACTCATGAAGAAATATTTTATTTTGATACTCAAAGCATAAAACTAGACTAGCCCAACACAAGCCAACCTTCAATGCTAGCATAACAACTAAACCAGTCACTTCTAAGCAAAAGAAGCAAAAGAGAGAAGAAAAATTGTGCAGCTCCAGTCAAGCTCAACTCTTTCAGTCCAAGATCACAACAGGATCATACTGACCGTGATCATGCCAGAGCCTACAATCTTCAATACAAATATGGAACAAGTCACCCTGAAGGAAGAATATAAAGCTCCATAATTTGTAGCAGATGGAACACACCATAGCTCAAACAAAGGCAGCAACACAGGGCCTAATGAAATCTAGCTAAGCAGCAAATGGGAACCTTAACCTACAACACCAAGATCAGACTAGAACCAAAATCTACGGAACATAAAAATCAAAGCCTTAATCTCAAAGAGATCAAAACTGTAACCCTCAAAAAGGCCGGAAGCTTCAAGCCTAAAGCCACAGAGACAAAACCAAGCCTAAAGCCATCAAACCCAAAAAGGAATATATGCACGATCCGATAACTGAGTAGAACCACCACCAAAGGACTGACAAATAATTTGAGTCACCGCACACGACCATTCCTTCGATCAAAAGCAAGCATAAACCGGACAAAACGAGACCGTAATCCAAGGATCAAGCACATGCAGCCATAGAAACGCCACCGGTGAAGCTACTCTAATGAGGAGGTCATGTGATTACATAACTAGATCCGCAATAGTCACTAATCTCGGGGCCAAACACCATATCAAAAATTAAAACTGTACACGAAATCAAAAGCAATAGATGATTCTGACAATGGTGCCGATGTCGCAACCACCACCGGATCTAACAACCGCAAATGTTCATGAGTTTTCAGAGACGATAATGAGAGAAGTGAGAGCTTAAGATGTTATTCATAGTATTAATTAATTTGTTCAAAAAAAAGTATTAATTAATTTACTTTCAAGTATCTTCAAATAACATCTCCATAGTTCCTACCAAAAAAAAAACATCTCCATTGATGTTATTTTTCAAGAACTATTTTTAACTAAAATTGAACAAGAACTCTCCTAAAATCTGTATCACAAAATTTTGTTAATAAATGTTGTTTTCAATTGAAAAACAAGGGATTTGATATAGTTTTTACAAATGTTTAATTGAATAACAAGGGATTGTAAGTGAACTTTAATGATTTTGCACAAATCACATATTGAATAGCACTTGATTTTCAAAGAGTTTTTAAAACCATTGATTGAATAACATTAGATTTTAATAAAATTTCAAAATCTCCTAAAAACTATAATTCAATACACCCTTTTTCATTGGATATAATATTTCTCTCAATCCTAACGATCTCTTTTTCAAACGTGACATAAGACATATTAAATCTTTTTCCAGAAAAAGATAATGAAATTAAGAACCTCGAATTATCCATTGAATAAGACGAACCCAAAATGGTAAAACCTACAAAATGTTGGTTCAACTGTAAAACCTTGTACAAATTAGTAACACTTCAACTGAGTTAATTGTATATCTTAGTAATATTTTGTGCAACTTTATGATGATTGCTTAAATTTGATATACTTGTTACATTTTTCTATGGAGTGCATCATTCGGTAATGGTGGAGGTGATGCCTGATGGTGGAATCAAAGACAACAAACTGAAAAAGAAACAATGATAAAGAACCAATCAATTCTTCTCGACAAATACAACATCAAAATGAAAGTAAAAGCAAATGAATGTCATTTTCCTGTTCAAATTAAAAGTCATATTGTGATAAGAGGCAAGAAATATGGTTAAACTATGTATCTCAAATCTATTTAATTATGTTACTTTTTTTGTAAAATAAGAAACTTTTTGAAAATCTCATTTTCTTTTTTCAAACTTGGTAAAAATCTGCATGTATGTTGTTTATGTTTGTCAAACTTTGTAAAACTTGATATTATTGTTATACTAGTGGTATTCCGGCGCTACGCGCCGGATTCGTATATTTTGTTCTCTAATGATTGGATAATGAGTTTTTGATCCATTTGATAATGGTAATTAATAGTGTATTACTTTGTTTTATAGTTGCTTAGGTCAAAGATGAATAGCATAAATAGATTTTATAAATTAATGAAATAAAATATAATAAATAGTTGATAGTTGCACTAAAGTAAATATAGTTTGATGATGTTTCAAAATGAAACACATAAAGGAAGACAACAAATTTGTTCATCCCCTTTAAATACTAATAATCCTCACATACTTTACTAATTTAAAGAAAAAAATATATTTTTATATTTATATTTTTATATTTTAAAAAAAAATTAGAAGAAGGAAAATATTCAGCAAGTTATTTTCTTATAAATTTTCATATAAATATTTCGGGAAATTATTTTCTTTATTTTCTCTTTTACATAACCAAAACACCAATGATCAAACAAATATGGATTTTTTTCCTTACTTGGATAACAATGGATAAATGATTTACTTATTTTGATTTTTGGACGGAAATAGTTTTCTTGAGTTGTTTTTCTAAAATTGTATATATTTTATATCTTAAATATATAAAAAGAAGAGATGAAATTATTGGTTTAATAATATACTGTGGTATGAAAACTTAAAACATGTTTCTTAGACATCCATGCAAGCAAAAACTAATCTAATTTATTAAATGGCTATAGTGTTAGATCAATAAGTTAAAAATTCCACTAAAAACCAAAAAAAAGAGAAGAAAATAACAAAGGAAAAGAGTCTGAAACTGTGCCACTTCTTCATTTCTTTTATATAAACTACAGATTTGCGGTAGCGAAAGAGAAATTGGCGTTACCATTAAAGAACAATGTGAGGAACACCAGAACTAAATGTTCTCTTGCCGCAGTTTTCTCTTGCTACCTCAGTTCCTTAAAGCAAATGAATAAAATTTGACTTGTATTGATTGAGAAACTGTGGTAAGGGTTTGTGTGATATCTTAAATTGTTGACTCTACTCTGCAATTTTTTTTCTCTGTCTTTCAGTCCCGTTTCTGATGTGTCGATTAGTTCTTTTGTTGCTCTTCTGATACATAAGCCCATTCTTTCAAATAGTAAGCATGTTCAACGTGACGGTGGAAAATAATAGAAGATAATGGATACTCAACAACCCCATTATATTTGTTTATATCGCTACCAAATCTCTATAATACACTATCGAGCATTATGAAAGGAACTCAAGAAAAAGAACACAAATCAAAAATCAGAAAAGAAACAAAATAACATAATATGTAAAGAACTGGTACAATTAACTGACCAGTAAGAAGGCTCTCTATGGCGAGGATCGTAGCCTCCAAGAAGACAATTTGATTTCAATGGTGCTTAGATTTTTCAATCATTAGGAAATTATTTGGTTTATTAGAGCTTGTGGAGTGTTTCTTTATAAATATCTCTTCCTCATGTCCGAACCATAATCATCTTTCATCATATTGCCTGACCGCAAAAGCCACGTCATTGTCTGAAGAAGAGACACCATCTCTACTTGTGGGTTTGTCACCGTCATGATCAACGTCATCATCAACATCATTCCCTTCTTTTGCTGTTTCTTTATTGATCAAATATGATCTTCTTCTTTCAAATCCTCAAAATGTTCTCCATCTTCTTTGATGCAAAACCGGAAAAAGACTTATTGAGTAACATGAGGAAACACAACGACAAAAACATAGGTGGCCAGGCCTTTAGAACCTCAGATATAAGAAAAAGGCGTCCACAACGTGCCTTTGGAATCTCAGAAATATATAAAAGTAAACTTTAGAGATAACACCCAAATGATCATTATAGTGATTTAACGCCATCACTCTTTATGTGTTAACATCATATTCATATTAATCAAGATCACTAAAATGAGTGTACGCCAACACTTTAAAACCAATTTCAGGATCTACAAAATTCTAAGGGTAAACATTGATGAACTAAAAATAAAGTGACGTGAAGGAAACATAGGAAAACAGAAGCTTTATAATTTAGCAGAAGAATTCATGCAGGGCAGTAGAAGTTTGGAGTACAGGTAAAAAACTCACTGACGGAGGTGGTTGAATGTGTTCCGGCAATTGACGTTTACAAAACCTTGGAAGAGAGGTGAACAAAAACAATGAGAGAGTGAATATTATGAGAGTGAGGAAAACAATTATAAAAGCTTATCACATAGACACATACCTTTTCATCAAGAAGCAGCATATCCACGACCATGATTTCAACCTCTTTTCACATCAAGCTCCTCTAAGAAACATAGAAGATGTGTTACAACTGTCTGTTTACATCGCCCGTTTTTCAAATCAATAGAGATCTGGGATGTCGCCATGTTGTATGATAGCATAGTTTCTAACGGTCAGACCTTCGTTCAAAAAATCCGGAATCTCCTTCTTCTCAAGCGTATATCTAGTCTCCTTCCGAATCTCATACCGAGGGAGCCTATTCTTATAAGCACGCTGCGCCACCGCCTTCGCAGGCCTCGACCCCGTCACGTAGCTATCCACAGCAAAATCCTTCCTTGGCCCCCTCCTATTCCTCGAGTAAGGCCTGTTCGTCGCCAGAGAGCTCGAGATCTTATCCTCAGCCAAAAGGAAAACAACACGCTCAACGTTGTCACACCCCCAATCAATGCTAATCACAGTCGTATGCAAACCAATATCCTTCGGCTTGCAAGAGACAAAGATAGTCAACGTGTCGCCAGGCTCGAGCATCCTGTCTTCGAGAGTGAACGTCTCGTAGAAGCTCTGTATCTCCTTGGCGTCGGAGTCTTTCGAAGGCGGTTTCAAGACGGAGAGGGTGAAGAAATCCTCGGGTTTGGACGCGTAGATCTTGGTCCAGAGATCAACGGCCTCGTCGGTAGTGTTCTTGATTGTGAAGGAGTCGTGAGAAGAGTCTCTGACGGTTACTGATTGATGCTTCTCGTTTCTGAAAGGGAAAGGAGAGGAGATCACAACGGGGCCTTCGTCTAGTGGGTTGTAGATGCCGTCGTTTTGGTAGTCTATGAAGCCGATCTCTCCCTTGACAGACTCTCAATCTTTCGGATTCTATCGGATTTTGAGTGGCGAAAGCTCGGAGAGCAACAGTAAAACCCTAAGAACCGAAACGAAATTGAGCAGATGCTCTGAGAGAGTTGGATCGTATACGTACTAAGTCTGTAACGAATTTGGGTGATGATGCTCGTTTGCTGCGATCGCGCCAAGAAAAGGAGAAGCGTCGAGGGCAGAAGAACAATCGCAGGATTTAAAGGAAAAGCACGAAAAGAGTGACTGAAGAAGACTGAAGAGACACAGAATTGCATAAAGGAAGTGAAACGGTGTGTTTCGACCTCATGAGACAGGTGGCGAAAAATGCCCCTATCTACCTGATGACGTGGAGGGCTAAGGTGAGAGAAAACTCTGTTTTATTGTTATAGATAGATATATGTTTGTGTCGCTTGGTATTACTCTATCAGATTTTATCATTTGCGTTTGTTAAAGTTTTTAAAACTTGGTATTACCTAGTTATTATGTTTGTGAAACTAGGTGTTACTTTGTCAAAATTTGCCATTTTTTGTTTGTCAAGCTTAGTATAACTTGGTATGACTTTTCAACATTTGTCAATTTTCATTACACTGAGAAACTTTTCATTCTATTACATTCATCCATATTCTTAATTGTACAACCAATTTCTTAGAACTACCATAACAATAAGAATAAGACAACATATAACGATCAATATATTCCTATGAATTTCAGTTCTTCAATCTTCATAGTCAAATTTAGAGATCTTCTCGATGATACCTTCAACACACTAATACTGATTAGGTATTCTCAGAGTTCCAACTCTTGTTCGACCACATTATGTTCCATTCATGTGGGATGAACCCAAAACTCGGCTCAGTAAGCGAAGAGAAATTGGAAAAAATGAAAGAAGAAAAAGGAAAAAAGACGAGGGATTGGAAAGTATAAGAAATGGGGAAACCCCTAAAATTATGGTATATATATATAGAAGGTTAGGTTAGTTTGATGGGGGATTTTTTTTTTGGGGGGGGGGGGGGGGGGTATTTAAAAGGTTGGGTAGGAAAATATTTTTTCTCAAATATGGTAAAGTTCAACAAAGTTTTGCTTAGTTTATAGTTATGCCGAAATTGCCAAAGTCATACTTTTCCTTTCTTTTTTTTTGTATTTTTCTTAGTTAAAATCTACTCAAACTACATACTTATATGGTTGTACCAATGATTTTCAGTTTTCTTTGATCATTTATCATCTAATCATGTTATAATATATGCAATATCATGATATTTCTAACTTTTGTAATGTGATACGGTCAATAATAAGATAAAAGTCATAAAAAATATAAAGTGGTTATTCTATAGTGAACAATATTAAGCAATATAATGAAAATTTCAAAATCAAACTTTAAATCAAACTTTAAATCAAAAATTTAATCAAACAAATTAATAAAAACAAAATTAAATAAGCAAAACAAATTGAAGGACTTGGCATTTCTAATTAGGATATGAATCACTGTAAACAATTAAACAAACTACCAAGTTTTACTAACTTTTACTAACGTTACTATACCAATATCAATTTTACATAGCTTACATAAACAACTGATTCACTAAATTATAACACTATTAAAAAAATTTTGCCAACTCATACAAAGTTTTGTTTACATAAACAAACAAATTATACGGCCATTAAACAAGGTTTTGTCAAATCTTACAAATTATTTCATAAATAAACACAATTTTCACTACCAATGGAATATAACTCAAATTTACTTTTTCTTTGGTCTTTATCCTTAGAGGTTAGATGAACAAATACATATTCATCATCCAAAATATATGATCTTCTCTTAGGTTTCACTGTCACTAGAACATAATTCAAATTCAACCTCATTATACATGCATCTATGACAATCTTCCTGCATATTCTATACACTAATGCCAAATAGTGATATCTTTCATAGATTATGGCTTAAATGTTATAGCATAACAAAGCGGTCTTTTCTTGGAATTTATTCATAATCATCTCCTGTTTTTTTAAATAGTATCTTTGATAATCAAAATGTATGTTTTTAGAAAAACAATCCATCGTCTCCTAAAGAAAATAAAGTGAACCAATATACTTATACCAAGCTGTACACCAAACAACCCATCGTCTCCTAAACAACCCATCGATTTTGGGGTCACCCAGGTTGAATTACGGGTAGTTGAGGCCACGATGATAGTGAGGGTTAGGGGAATAATTAGTTAGGCCTGGAACATTAGTCTTCTGGTGTGGCTTATTAGACCAAAAATTTAAAATTCAAGGTTTGAGTACATAAAAAAAAACTGAGATTTGAGTAAAACCTAAAAAACTGTTATAAGTTTTAAGATTTTTGAAGAAATTTTTGTTTTTGAATTAGGTTTTTTAAATTTAGAATATTGATTTAACTATTTTTTATTTAAATATACAAATTTGATAGTTTTATTGTTTTATGAAATATATAAAATATATAAAAGTTTTAAAATCGATTTTCAATTTTTTTTTTCATTTCAAACATTTTAATTTTCTTTTTAAAACGTAAAGCAAATTTTTTTTAAATGTTTCTAATACTATCATAGAAAGAAGTTGAAGTATTTCGATTCATTGTGTTTCACTATAAAATATCATCCAACCACCCCTCCCCCATTAAATCTTATTTGTAAGATTTTATTGACAAAATCTATATATTTTTAATAAACTGAAACTTAGGAAAATTTATACATATGACTAATCCAATAAATTTGGATTTCAATGTATCTTCTAAATGTTAGATACGAGAAGAAGAGGTTCGAAAGAAAAATGAAATCCCCTTAAATTTTGATCCAACAAAATCTCTTTAGATTTGAACAAAAAAAAAAAATATATCTTTAGACTATGTTAAGATTTTAAGAAGCATCTATTTTCCGGACCTTACTGTAGAGTCTCTCATTGACTCTACTTCGCGTACTTGGAATTTAGAGGCAATTCGGACATTGGTGGATCCTTAGGATGCAAAATTTATAGAAAGCATACCATTGAGCAAGACTCAGAGGGTGGATAAAGATGGATGGCACTTTACAAAAAATGGAAAATATACGGTCAAATCAGGATATCAGGTCGAGCGGATTTATCCAGATAGAGAAAGGCCACCGCTACTGATTGGTCCCACAGTTGATGTTTTGAAGGCTTACTGCTGGAAAATACGGTGCCCACCAAAGTTAAAACATTTCCTATGGCAACTGGTGTCAGGATGCATAGCAATGCGGAAGAATTTACAAGCGAGGGGGATCCATGGGGATATTTGTTGTGCCAGATGTGGAGCTCCTGAGGAATCGACAAATCATGTGTTTTTTGAATGTCCTCCAGCTCTTCAGGTCTGGGCTCTTTCGAAGATACCATCAAATCAAGATATTTTTCCAACTAGATCCCTCTTCACAAATATGGATCATCTATTCTGGAGAGTTCTCCCGCAGATGGAGGATCATCAGTTTGCATGGATACTATGGTATATCTGGAAAGCTATGAATAATAAAGTTTTCAGTAATTTGGATATAGATCCTATGGATACGCTTAAATTGGCTGATACAGAGTCAACACTGTGGGCTGAGGCACAAGTAGTGAATGACCAGAGGACGACACCACAAATAATAGATGCGATATTGCCGTCGATCTCAGGACGATGGTGTTTTACAGATGGCTCGTGGAAAGAGGGGGATGGTTTTTCAGGACAAGGTTGGCTTAGTACTTTGGAAGGTTTTGATGGATTGTTGGGGGCGAGGAATGTTAGGGCTAGTCTATCGCCTCTTCATGCAGAGATTGAAGCGTTGCTCTGGGCAATGGAATGTATGAGGAATTTACGTCAATTTCAGGTTACGTTTGCAACGGATTGTTCTCAATTGGTAAAGATGGTTTCCGAACCAGAAGAATGGCCAGCTTTTGCAAATTATTTGGAAGATATCAAGACCCTGAAAGAGAACTTCATCCGATCAGAGATTATCTATGTACCACGGACGCAAAATTCAAAAGCGGATCGTCTAGCGCGCAGTGCTAGAAAGCAACCGTCTTTTGTTGTTCACATGGATTCAGATCACCCGATTTGGTTTACAGAGTCAGTATGAGTCTGAATTGTTGATGATAAAAAAAAAAAAAAAAAAAGAAGCATCTATTTTCCAAAGGCCCAATCAGTTGACGTAAGCCCAGTATATTGTATATACCGGAAAAGAAGATGCAACATTTAATGTTTAGAGGAAGAAATGATGCCACTCTAAAGTAAGAAATTGACATGGCTTTACCCGGGTGGAAAGATGTTTCACTTTATTAGTTAAAGATAAGAGTTAGTCTAATTAATTTTGTTCAAAAAAAAGGAGTTAGTCTAATTAGTTTTTACTTGTATATGTATGCTTCATTTTTAATTCGTTGAATCCGACGCAATTGTCCTATTTTCGTTTAGCAATTTCTGAAGATAGAGATCTCACTTCAAGTCTTATACTTATTGGCATTTGAAAATTTTGTTTTCGTTTCCAATACGTTATAATACACTTTTCATTCATATTTTAGGTCAAATACCAATAGGAATACGAAAGTGGTAAAAGCTGTCATTAGTTCATCGTAATAATGCTCATTTGAAATGTCAACTTTGGAGTATCACAAATTCTAATATTGTAATTATTATCACTAATAAACTAGTAATTGATTTAAAAGAAGAAGAAAAACTTTTGTCGTATCAGTCAAAGAGAGGAGAGAGGAGGAGCTTCACAATCACAACAATGGCGAAGTCGCCATACCCCAACCTTATTCTCCTTCTCCTCCTCCTCCTCCGCTTCCCTTTCTCATCTTCCACCATACCTCTCGGCTCCGTCCTTTACGCATCTGGTTCCAACCAGTCATGGTCGTCTCCCAATTTCACTTTCTCCGTCTCCTTTCTCCCATCGTCTTCCCCTAACTCCTTCCTCGCCGCCGTTTCCTTCGCCGGAAAGATTCCCACATGGTCCACAGGCAGCGTTGACTCTCGAGGATCCCTCCGCCTCTCCTCCTCCGGCTCCCTCCGCCTCACCAACGGCTCCAACGCCACCGTCTGGGATTCCGGAACCGATGGACTCGGCGTCGTTTTAGCTTCGATCGAAGATTCCGGTAACCTCCGACTCCTCGACAACCAAAGCAACCCGGTGTGGTCTTCATTCGATCACCCGACGGACACGATCGTGCAGCTGCAGAACTTCACCGCCGGTAAGGTTCTCCGATCTGGTAACTACTCGTTTCAGCTAGAGAGAAGAGGGAACCTCACGCTTAAATGGAACAACAGCACGACTTACTGGAGCCAAGGGCTAAATTCGTCTTTTAGCTCCAACTTGTCGTCTCCCAGCTTAGCGTTACAGACTAACGGAGTTGTGTTAATGTTCGATTCTACCCTCAGCGGCGGTACTGAGACTATTTACAGTGACGATTACGGCGAAGGTAGCAACACGTTTAGGTTCTTGAAGCTAGACGACGATGGGAACCTGAGAATCTACAGCTCCGCGAGTAGAAACAGTGGTCCCCTCTCGCCTCATTGGTCTGCTCTTGCTAACCAGTGTCTTGTTTATGGTTATTGCGGGAACTTTGGGATCTGTAGTTACAATGATACAACTCCGGTTTGCTTGTGTCCGTCTCGTAACTTTGATCTTGTTGATGTGAGTGATAGAAGAAAAGGGTGCAAGAGAAAGGTAGAGCTAAATGATTGCTCTGGGAACGCGACCATGCTTGATTTGGGTAACACTAGGTTGGTTGCAGACTCGAGTGACCCTAACTCTGAAGTTTTCTTTGCCGGTAGCTCGCCTTGTAGATCCAATTGTCTTGTTAGTACTACTTGTCTTGCTTCGGTCTCCCTGTCTGATGGGTCAGGAAACTGTTGGCAGAAACAACGAGGTTCTTTCTTTACCGGGTACCAGAGCTCATCGGTTCCGAGTACTTCTTATGTTAAAGTGTGTGGTCCGGTGTTGCCTAACCAGCCTTTGGTTGGAACGAAAGGAGACGGGAACAACTCCAAAGTGCACTTGTGGATTGTTGCAGTTGCTCTTGTAGGTGGGCTTCTTGGTTTGGCTCTGGTAGAAGTAGGTCTGTGGTGGTGCTGCTGCAGAAACAATCCAAAGTTTGGAACTTTGTCGTCTCACTACACTTTGCTTGAGTACGCTTCTGGTGCACCCGTGCAGTTCTCCTACAGGGAGTTGCAACGCTGCACCAAAAGTTTCAAAGAGAAGCTTGGAGCTGGAGGGTTTGGTACTGTGTATAGAGGCGTGCTCTCGAATAAAACCGTGGTTGCAGTGAAGCAACTTGAAGGAATAGAGCAAGGAGAGAAGCAGTTTAGGATGGAGGTTGCAACCATAAGCAGTACACACCACCTGAATCTGGTGAGACTGATCGGGTTTTGCTCTGAGGGAAGACACAGGCTTCTTGTGTATGAGTTCATGAGAAACGGATCTCTCGATAGCTTCCTGTTTACTACTGACTCTGGAAAGTTGTTGACTTGGGCGTATCGGTTTAACATTGCGCTTGGAACGGCAAAAGGAATAACTTACCTCCACGAAGAGTGCCGTGACTGCATTGTTCACTGCGACATTAAACCAGAGAACATTCTTGTGGATGACAATTACACTGCCAAAGTCTCGGACTTTGGACTCGCCAAGCTCTTGAACCCGAAAGATAACAGACACAAAAACATGAGCAGCGTTAGAGGAACAAGAGGCTATTTAGCACCTGAATGGCTCGCTAATCTTCCCATAACTTCGAAATCCGATGTCTATAGTTACGGAATGGTTCTACTAGAGATAGTAAGTGGAAAAAGGAACTTTGATGTCTCAGAGAAAACGAACCACAAGAAATTCTCGATATGGGCATACGAGGAGTTTGAAAAAGGCAACACCGAGGCCATTCTTGACAAACGTTTGGGAGAAGATCAAACGGTTGATATGGAACAAGTGAAGAGGATGGTTCAGACAAGTTTCTGGTGCACACAAGAACAGCCATTGCAGAGGCCGACAATGGGAAAAGTGGTTCAGATGATAGAAGGAATCACTGCCATAAACAAGCCGCCACGTCCAAAGACCTTAAACGAAGTGTCGTTTTCAGGGAGCAGTGGGAGCACAAGCCACGCGTCTATCTTGGTTGCTTCTGGTCCGACTCGATCATCTTCTTCGTCTGCAACAAGGTCGTTTCAGACAATGGGAATCACGTCGTCTTCCACAAAGATAGGTCAAGGTTCATTGCTCGGATCTTAAAGTGTTGTATTTTGATTACTAATATGTAGCAGGCTTTGTGTTACTTATTGGCTTATTGCGTACGTTGTAACTGTATAGGACCACAGCAAAACTATATCTATTGTTTCTGAAATAAATGATAAGTTTTCTTTATGCATAATGTTTTTTTTGTCGATTATGTTTTTATTTAAGCATATAAGGTTTTGAAGAAAACACAACAAAATAGCCAAACGAAATATGAATCCGACAAGTGGAATAGTCGATCTTCCTATCGAATTTATCTTACAACAGAAAAAACAAAAAATCTTACCCCTCCGATCGAAAAGTGAGAAAAGGGAATAGCTAGAAGCTTTTTGTGTTGGAATATTGGGATTGTTTTTAGTTGTTAAGCTTAGATATTTAAAGTATGACTGGTTTCTGCTACCAACCGCAAACGCAATTTTTACAGTTTGTATCAGTTGATGGTATTTTGCAACAGTCACTTAAACAGTATTAAACCGTTTCAAACTGTTATGAACCTCTTAAATTCAAAAGCTGATTCTAACTAGCGGTTGCGGACGGTTGCGGGAGGGTAAATTCTTTTTGTTCTTTTTTTTAATAATATAAATACAAAATCAAAAATAAAATTTTAAACTGAAATAATAGAAATACTAAAATATATCTATTGTATTTTAATTTATATTATAAATTTTCAAAATAAAAAGATTTTCAATAATTTAAAAAAAATTTAAAGTAGAATTTTTATATTTATTATAATATTATGATGCTTGATATTTTAAAATTATATAAAATATAAATATTGTTAATTTATTATTTAACCGCTATTGTATTTGGTGGTTAACCAGTCATAAGTATCCTGCAAATATACAAATTTCTAACCGTAGTACCAGTCGTAAAAAAACCGTTTAAAACCGCAACCATCCGCATCCGCAAACTCCCGTAACCGTAACCGCTGCGGTTACACCAGTCAGACCTTTAGTTATCTGTAAGTTACCATCTATTACAAGTATATAGATACGTAGTTGAGATATTCTCTTCTTAAGATATGATTGGTTTTCCTGCTACCACCCGCAAACGTATCTTTTGCGGTTGGTAGCGATTGTTGGTGTTTGGCAACAATCACTTAAACCGCTTCAAACCGTTCTAAACCTTATAAATTTAAAAACTGGTTTCAGTTAGCGTTTGCGGTTACGGGAGGATAATTTTTCTTTTTAAACATTTTAAATACAAAAATAGAAATATTTAATAAAAAATTTAAATTGGACTTATAAAAATACTAAAATATATCTATTATATTTTAATTAATATTATAAAATTTTAAAATAAAAATATTTTCTATAACTTTTAAAATTATAACTTTCTAAATATAATTTTTATATTTATTAATATATTATAATTTTTGATATTTTTATAATGATATAAAATGTAAATATTATTAATTTATTATTTAACCGTTTCTGCATCTTGTAGTTAATCAGTCATAAGTATCCCGCAAACGGATCAATTTTTAACTGCAAAACAAGTCAAATTAACCAAAATTGTGGACAATCGATGAGATCTTTAGTTTATGGGGATGATTGATGAGGTATAAAGTTTGGGTGGACAGGTTGTTAGTGTGAAAAGTTTAGGGGGCTAATCGATAAACTTTTTTTTTTACTGTCAATTTCCCTTGTTTCTTTGGTTTTTAGGCATGGCATTATCGTAAAAAAAGATTGTGAATCGGAGAGGGGCATTATAGTCATTTTATGTTATTGCTGACTCTAGCAACTTCGAGGGCATTTAGAAGCTGGGAGAGATCGTGAGAACAAATGAGAAACTGAAACCGAGAAAAGAGGAGGAGAAAGAGAGATTTGGTCCCTTGGAGTGTGTGTGATTTGGAACTGGAATCTGTTTTGTAGTAGTAGACAATGGAGGAAATAAGATCTGCGATGGAGCAACAAATGGATCTGATGGCGGATCTGGTCCAGAAGCTCTCGGGAGAGCTCCGAACCGGATTACAACCTGCCTACGCTAATTTCATAGGTTTTTTCCACGCCATCGATTGGAAGGTAAATGATGAGTCTGTTTGGTCTGAGTAATTTGGAACTTTTCGGTATCATTGTGTTGATTTGATGTCTTTTTCTTAACAACTTGGGCAGGAACCGTGGATAATGGGATTAATGGCGTTTCATGCTCTGTTTCTAATGGTCACTCTTCTCTCTAGAAGGCATCTCAACTTCCACATGTTCCTCTTCTTATTCGCTTGTAAGTTAAACAATACTCACCTTCTCTCGTCTCTTTTAGACGCTTCTCCGTGGTAGGCTTTCTTGTCATTTAATCCCACTAGACACTCTTAGCATTTACAGCTCTGTTATGTAAGATTTTCTTTTGTATTTTGTTTCTTTTGGTTTTCTACGATTCCTAAGGTTTTTTTATACTATTATGATCTCCTTTTTTTTTTTGCTGTCAGTGTTTATTTCTTATATCCAAGGATCCCACACTAGTCTTGGTTGCAGTATTCATATTGTACCATGGACTGGAGAGCTAGTTTTGACACTTCTGTCATTGCACCTCTACGGCTTTTTTTTTTTTCTTTTGGCCAAGTATAACCATTTAAGATCCATGGTTAGAGAGCCACACGATGCCCATGTAGAAATGGATTTACAATGGTATATTAGCTAGTTTGCTAGAAAAGTCTCGGATACAGTTGGTTAGTGAAAGGAAATAATATGATCCATTTATAGTTTTATAGCATCAAGTTAATGACTGGCGTCACCTTATGCTTTTACCTTTTTCTAGTTCGAGTAGTTTTTCTCAGTACATGTTATTGATAATGATGATGTGTGACCAAAACAATTGCAGTGGGTGGGGTATACTTCGCGGAGAGTCTCAACCGGCTCTTGAGGAAAAACTGGAAGAGCTTCTCAACTCAGAACTACTTTGACCCCCACGGAGTCTTCCTCTCGGTTCTTTGGTCTGGACCACTTCTGGTCATTGCAATGATAATCCTGGTAATTTCGCAATTGACTGGTTTCATGAACCATATTTTTTGGCAGCGCATAAATTTTTCCCAAGTAAATCCACCATTTAGATCATTCTAAACACAAAAGATGTATAAAGCATGCGTTAGTTATTAGTAAGGGTCTGTTTCGTGTTTGAGTTGACAAGAGTGATGATATATATATATTATTTTTTTTTTGTTTTTTTTTGTTCAAAGAGTGATGATATATATGTAGTGGGGTTTGAGCATGCTTTTGTATAATCATTCACATGGAAATTATCTTATGGAGGTGTGTTGTGTTTTTTTTTAATCAGATAAACACACTCTTTTCGCTTTGCTACCTGATTGTAAAATGGAAAAGAGCTGAGCTCAGGCATCGTGCAAGGCTTGCTCGTACCAAGCAGGAATAGATCCCGAAGCTCTCTCTTATCAGCATATCCTTTGTATACTCTCACATTGCAACAAACTGTTTTCTGTTTGGCTCGTGTATTTCCTTTCGAATCGAACGAATCTCATAGTAAACCAACCAGATTATTCTATTTTTGTTTGTTTAGTTTGAAACTGTTAAGCAATCAGATGTATTTGAATGATTAACAAAGGAATTCCTAATCAAATTCACCACAATGATAAAGATATCCTCGGAAACGAGAACAATCTCTCGTAACTGCCTCTCAAAGAGATATCTCTCTCTCTAAGCAAGTCTTTACAACAAACTCGATAAAGAATACAATACAATCTTTATTCCCTATATAGTATTGTTCCTCGTTCTTCATTCCTCCAAAGATATTGACACATCAGCTTATGTCTCATTTGCCAGCTCAGCTCCTCTCTTCCTCTTTCTGAAATAAGATCTTAAGTGAGTTATCAGAAACACATAATTGAACTCGAAAGAATGTGAAGAATCCGAAGTCCGTAACCGATATTTAAATCGCCGATTAACCTTTACTAAAGTTTTGAACCGCTTGATTGATTCAAAATCGTCTTGAAAACTCCTTTACCGTATTGTTCATTAACGGTTTAATTTAATTGGTTTAACAAATTTGAATCACACAGAGGTGACACAATATGACTGTATGTATATCAAGGATTTTGAAGGCTGTAACTTATAACCTTCCTTGACCTATATGGCTCACTCAACAGGTCAATCCAATATTACTTTGGTAACCTTCCTTGACCTATAAAGTAGGGGTGGGCGTTTTGGTATCTGTTCGGATTCGGATCGGGTATTTCGGATTTTCGGGCATTTCGGTATAGAGGTGTAGAACCTGTTTGGGTATTTCTGTACTTCGGGTCGGGTTCGGATATTTTTAGTTCGGGTTCGGTTATTTCGGATCGGGTTCGGATATTTCGATTTTGAAAAAAATTAAATTAAATTTTTATTTCTCAAATTTCTTATATTTAAATATATAACTTTCACTTAATTAATATTTTATTTTTAATAGATTGAATGGTTAATAGATTTGGACATATCATTTTGAAACTAAAACGACATTAATTTGATTATTGTTTTTAAATTTTGGATGTAACTTTTTGTTAATTCTTGAAACAAAAAATTTGACATGTATTTTAAGTGAGTAGCAAATCATTTTCTCCGTAATTGTATGTATATCATAAGAACTTAAAATATGTATAGTATCAATATAAATACTTTATATAAAATTAGAGATGTAAACTAGAAATATAAGGTTAATTATACATATGTTCGGTTATTTTCGGATATCCATTCGGGTTCGGATATTACCCGTTCGGTTTCGAATATCCAATCTCTCCTAATTCAATACCCGTTCGGATATTTTGCTACTTCGGTTCGGATTTCGGTTAGGATTTTTCGGATCGGGTTCGAATGCCACTTCGGATATCGGGTAAAGTGCCCACCCCTAATATAAAGTCTTAATAGTGAAAGAATAATACAAATATGTCTATGTGTTTATCTTTTCTTGAATTATATATCTTATAGTGGTTTGTGTTTTAAAACACAGTTTCAAAGTAAATTCAGATATATTGATTAGTGAAATTGGAGTAATTTGGAGTAAATAAATTTAGAGGGAATGAGAAGAAAAGAAATAGAAGGAATAAGAGTAAAAAAAACTTTTACTCTTATAAAAAGGAGAGGAATATATTACTCTACAAATTCACTAAAAGACAAAATCATTTACTCTCCCTCAACTAAAATGATTTATCCTGATTGGTTTTAGTCTGGAGTAACTGAGCTGAAAATTAATTTTCCACTAATATTTTACTCTAATAATACCATTCAGTCACAGCTATAGCTTAAAACAATTAATTATGCAACTTTCAAATTATTTGGTAATTTTTTTTGTGTATAAAGAATCATTTTAAGGATTGTCTTAAAAACAATTACAAGCATGATCTGAATTACTTTTAAGTTACATACTTATTTATCATAGGTTACTAGGGTAAAACCTGCCCTACGCAGGGGGGGGGGGGTAAGCAAATGAAAATAATTAAAACATAGTATTAATTAGTAAAATATAGTTAAAATAAAGTAATATTGTAATGAACATTTTTTATTCTTGTTAAAAAAAAAATATTATGATGAAAATGTCATCATTTACATTTTCATCGATGTTTAGTGAATTTTGTTTTAGTCAGATTTGGTTCTGGGACATTACCCGATTTATTTTAGTCGTAAAGCATTCTTGCCAAATGTGAATCAAACCCTAATGGTAGAAGTTAGAACTGTAAAACTTTTACCACCAGAATTGACGC
Organism: Brassica napus; assembly: GCF_020379485.1. Taxonomy (NCBI): domain Eukaryota; kingdom Viridiplantae; phylum Streptophyta; class Magnoliopsida; order Brassicales; family Brassicaceae; genus Brassica; species Brassica napus. The sequence continues at coordinate 7,312,833 of NC_063441.1, read as the reverse complement.
GTCCCAGTTAGTTATTATATACTTATTTTGATGACATAACATTTAAACCATATGTATAGTATTTAATATTTAATCTTTTTTTAGCAAATAATACTCATTGTATATATATTTTGGATATAAATGTGTATAGGAAAGACTCTTATTTATTTCTTTTAATATATATAGTAAAAAAATTATGATTTTAAATATCTTTTTTTTGCAACATATCTTATTAAACAATTAAATTGGTTCTTATATGTATCCCATAAAAATTAAGAGCTTTGATATCAAAGTTTTTGAATATAATCTCCTTTGGTCTCACCCAAAAAATAGTTTTAATCATTTACTTCCTCAATATGATTGTATCGATTGGGAGGAAGACCACATTTCAATTGCAAAAGTAACTCGGGACGACTTACATGGAAGTCGTCAAGCAAAAATTAAATATTGAAGTTTTATTTTTCTGTGGACGATTTCCCTGTAAGCCGTCTAGGAAAAACCAAATTTCTCACACAATCCGATCAAATGCAAAATTAAGATGTTTATCATAGGCGACTTACATGGACGTCGTCTATGGGATTTTCAAATTTTTTTTTAAAACAAAGACAACTGGAAGACTTCTAGATAAGTCGTCTCAAAAAGATACACATAAAAGCAATTGCAAAACTAACTTATGCATTGACCAGAGACTTCCGTGTAAGTCTTCTACATCCAGAAGATTTCCGACGGACAAATCTGGAAATAAATTGATTTCATACTTTAAATTCATGAGATAACATCCTTAGCACACATAAGTCTTTTCCAAGAACCCTTAACATCAAACGAAAGCGACCCACCAAGAATCATGAAATTGAATGGCTCTATGAACCTTAAAAAAATTTAGAATCAAAATTTTAAAACATAGTATTAATTAGTAAAATATAGTTGAAATAAAGTAATGTAGTAATGAATATTTTTTATTCTTGTTAAAAAAAATTAAAATATTATGATGAAAATGTCATCATTTTACATTTTCATCGATGTTTATTCTTTGATTATAATCAATAAGTAAAATACATTTATGATACTATTTAGCTATATGCATTTTTAGTGAATTTTGTTTTAGCCAGATTTGGTTCTGGGACATTGCCCGATTTATTTCAGTCGTAAAGCATTCTTGCCAAATGTGAATCAAACCCTAATGGTAGAAGTTACAACTGCAAAATATTTACCACCAGTATTGACGCGTCCCAGTTAGTTATTATATACTTATTTTGATGACATAACATTTAAACCATATGTATAGTATTTAATATTTAATCTGTTTTTAGCAAATAATACTCATTGTATATATATTTTGGATATAAATGTGTATAGGAAAGACTCTTATTTATTTCTTTTAATATATATAGTAAAACAATCATGATTTTAAATATCTTTTTTTTTGCAACATCTCTTATTAAACAATTAAATTGGTTCGTATATGTATCCCATAAAAATTAAGAGCTTTGATATCAAAGTTTTTGAATATAATCTCCTTTGGTCTCACCCAAAAAATATTTTTAATCATTTACTTCCTCGATAATCATTTACTTCCTCGATATGATTGTATCGATTGGGAGGAAGACCACATTTCAATTGCAAAAGTAACTCGGGACGACTTACATGGAAGTCGTCAAGCAAAAATTAAATATTGAAGTTTTATTTTTCTGTGGACGATTTTCCTGTAAACCGTCTAGGAAAAAAACAAATTTCTCACACAATCCGATCAAATGCAAAATTAAGATGTTTATCATAGGCGACTTACATGGAAGTCGTCTATGGGATTTTCGAAAAAAAATTGAAAACAAAGAAAACCGGAAGACTTCTAGATAAGTCGTCTCAAAAAGATACACATAATGTCAATTACAAATGAAACCAATAAGATTCTTGAATAAAACCAATATTTCTCCTAAAAGGAAATAAGATTCTTGAATAAAACCAATATTTCTCCTAAAACTTTAAGTAGTAATTTAAGAAAAATGTTTTCGCTTTTATAAAAAGCAAATAAGTATCAAAATAATTTGTAAAATTAGATCTTAAAAATTAAAAAACCTATCAAAATAAGTAACATGGAATAATTTTGTTTAAGTTTATGTTTTTCAAAAAAAAGATTCTAGATAATTAAACATGAAGTGTAGATGAAATAATAATTTAAACTAAAGATATATAAAAGTGATTAAATTTATAAGATACACCGTATCACATTCAAAATTTAAATATTATGTTATGTTAAGTATTTGATATTTTGCACAAACATCATGGATAAAGGTAATGAAATAAATATAGTATTATAACTATATATTTTATATTTTGGTATTTTAATTATTTTGTGAAAAGTATTGCAAACATGTATCCATGTTTATAATACTATCAGAATTATTAATTTACCTCTTTCAATTGTTTTGTTTAAATGCAGATGCTGTTGATATAATATTTTATTTATTCTGAGTTAAAATTTTAAGATAATCAAACAAATTTTAAATATTAAATTGACCCGTGCTACGCACGGAAGGTTATACTAGTTGTATATATATTTTGGATATAAATGTGTATAGGAAAGACTCTTATTTATTTCTTTTAATATATATAGTAAAACAATCATGATTTTAAATATCTTTTTTTTTTGCAACATCTCTTATTAAACAATTAAATTGGTTCGTATATGTATCCCATAAAAATTAAGAGCTTTGATATCAAAGTTTTTGAATATAATCTCTTTTGGTCTCACCCAAAAAATATTTTTAATCATTTACTTCCTCGATAATCATTTACTTCCTCGATATGATTGTATCGATTGGGAGGAAGACCACATTTCAATTGCAAAAGTAACTCGGGACGACTTACATGGAAGTCGTCAAGCAAAAATTAAATATTGAAGTTTTATTTTTCTGTGGACGATTTTCCTGTAAACCGTCTAGGAAAAAAACAAATTTCTCACACAATCCGATCAAATGCAAAATTAAGATGTTTATCATAGGCGACTTACATGGAAGTCGTCTATGGGATTTTCGAAAAAAAATTGAAAACAAAGAAAACCGGAAGACTTCTAGATAAGTCGTCTCAAAAAGATACACATAATGTCAATTACAAAACTAACCTCTGCATTGACCAGAAGACTTCCGTGTAAGTCTTCTACAGAAGATTTCCGACGGACAAATCTAGAAAAAAAATGATTTCATACTTTAAATTCATGAGATAACTTTCTTAGCACACATAAGTCTTTTCCAAGCACCCATAACTTCAAACGAAAGCGACCCACCAAAATTTTGGGTTTTTTTTGGATAAATATAGAGAGAAAGTGAAAGAGATGTCGTTTTTAGTTTATAAGAAATGAGAAAGAAGGAGTGTAAATCGATTTTGGGTGCATTAAGAACTTCAAATTGGTTGTTCATGGTGGTTGGTGTATTGATGGCAATGATAATCTTGTAAATACTTAAAGATGATGAGGTTGAAAGAGTAAAAAAACAATTTTTGAAAGAAAAAAATTAATGGCATTTTCATGAATAATCCAAACTTTTGGGATGAATAGAGCAAATGAAATTTCCAAAAAATTCATAGGTTAGTTTTGTGAGTCAATTTTGCAAATAGCTCTTATATTTTCTTTTGAATTTTGTTAAAAAAAAATAAATCTTTTGAACTGAACAAACCAAACCAGAGTAAACCAAGTCTGGTTATTCTATTTGGTTTAGTTAGAAAAACACAGGAATTGAAATCGTAAGAAGTGAGGATCCCAAGTCCCTAACCGGTATTTAAATTCCCGGATTGGATCGAAATCATGTCTCGAACACACGTCAACCTAGGGATGGGCGTTCGGGTATCCATTCGGGTTCAGTTCGGATCTAATCGGGTTTCGGGTTTTCGGGTTTAAAGATTTCAGCTCCATTCGGGTATTTCTAAATTTCGGTTCGGGTTCGGTTCGGATCTTTGCGGGTTCGGCTCGGATCTGGATAACCCATTTAAATTATTTTTAAAATTTTAATATTCATTATATGCTTAAAATTTGTCAAAATCTAAAAAAACAAAATAATATATTACATATAAATTTGTATAATATATGTCAAAATACCTAAAAATAATATATAAATTGGTTTGATTTGAATATTTGGATAGAAAATCAATACATATTTCAAGCATTTTGGTGTTTTGAATATATTTTAGTTATTTTAGACATTTACTTTTGACTATTTATGCATATTTTCAAGTATTTTAGACAATTTAAAAATATCTTATATATTTTGGATGTTTGTAATATATATTAAATTTAAAAATAAGTAATATATTTAGATATATAAATCTATTTCGGTTACATTCGGGTACCCGAGATACTTCGGTTCGGGTCGGGTTCGGTTTCGGTTCTTTAGATACCAAAATTTTGAACCCGTTCGGATATTTAATTAATTGCGGTTCGGGTTTGGTACTACTTTTTCGGATCGGATTCGGTTCGGTTCTTCGGATCCGGATTTTTTTGCCCAGCCCTACGTCAACCATACGGTTCGTTAACGGTTTAATAAATTGGTTTAGCAAATTTGAAATGGTCGGAGTAAACAAAATTAGACGTTCGAAATCAAAAACTGGAAGGGATGAAGAGAAATCAAAACTATAGATTTGGCTCTCTCAGTCACCATCTCCGACGATGGCGGAGAAACAAGTGCGGGAGAAGACGATCCCTGTGTTCACTGTGCTGAAAAACGACGCCATTCTCAAGAACATATTCGTCGTCAACAGTCGCGATTTCTCGTCGCCGGAGAGAAACGGTAACGCTGAAGATGAGGTAGAGCAGACTCTGATCGTAGGTCGGCATCCAGACTGCGATATTCTGCTGACGCACCCTAGCATCAGCAAATACCACCTCCAGATCCGATCTCTTCCCTCCCGTCAGAAACTCTTCGTCACCGATCTATCCTCTGGTATGAAATCCGAAATTTAGATTGTTTCTAGCGTGAATTTCGCTCATTCACTTGGAATCTTGATTTGATTTAGTGGATGGGACATGGGTTAGGGATGAGAAAGTTGAGGCAGATGCTTGCGTTGAGGTGGAGGAAGGTGACGTCATTAGGATCGGTGCTTCAACAAGGCTCTATAGACTGCATTGGATTCCCCTTAGCCACGCATATGATCTCGACAATCCGTTTGTTTCATCTACACTGATGGAGCAAGACCAAGAAGATAATCGAATTTTTGAAGCAGAGGTTCCAACTTCTCTTCTTCTTCTTCTTTTTTTTTTGGCTGTTAAATGTTTTATTTGTCCTTAGCCTGAGAAGAGTCGTATCTGCAGTCACAAGCGGATACTGCGTCAGGTGATGATGGAGATGGACATCTGGATGTGACTTCTCAAGTCCTTAGTGAGGACGAGGAGGATACATATATTGATACAAGGGCTAGAGATTCTTCTGTCGATACACAAAAGCTACAATCTGATGAAGATTCTCAGTCTTTAGCGCGATGTGTTGTAGAAGCCGCACCAGAAAAGCCAAGTAAGCAGCACAGTTTGGAGGATGATGAATGGTATGTCAGAGGAGATGGAGGTCATGTGATGTCAGAGATGGAGTCATCAGAGGATGTTCAGGTTTCACCCGAAGCCAAATCAGAAAATCCAAGCAAGGAACAGAGACCAGATGTTCACTGCATGAGCAGCAAATCAAAGGTGAATCATGAGCCGGTGGCACCAAAGAAGAAATCTGAAAACTCCTCCTCCCAAAGCCAATCATACATCGATGCATCTTCTACTGCATCAGCAAGAAACAACATATCTTCTTCTGTAAGTCATAATTAGTTTTGTTGTCATTGTGTACTTGTTATATTAACCATAAGTGTCACTGTGTATTTAGAATGGAAAGAACAAGATGAAGTGGACCATTGTCTTGGACACTTCTTCTCTCCTCCACAAAGAGTCTAGGAAGCCACTGCACTTGCTGCAAGGTCTCAAAGGGACACATCTGGTCGTACCACGAATAGGTAAAACCCTTTGTATTTTTTTAGTCTATCAATAGTTTCTAGCTTCACTTAAAGCTCTAATCACAAACCATAAAATCATTTACTTTTTTTCTTTCTTTCTATACGGCTGTAATAAGCAGATGAATCTATAATACAGATCTGGAAGAATTCTCTTTGATAACATAAGTTGTAATTAATTCTTATGATAAAACAATACATCTTTTGCGTTAATCACCTAAATCTTTATTTCTTATATGATCAATTACTTTTGGACAATCTTTTTACCATCATCACCCCCTTTGATTTCGTTGGTCAGTGTTAAGGGAACTAAATGAGACTAAGCGCACTTGGAATCTTCTCTTAAGAAGAAGAGCAGAGATTGCTTCCTCAGCCCTGGATTGGATCGAAGAGTGTAAGGTTAATACCAAATGGTGGATTCAGCTCCAAAGCCTATCAGAGGAAACCAAAGCAACTGCTGCACCAACCCCACCAGTAACTCCTCATTCAAATGGCTCTACATCAGACGATCAAGTTCTCGAATGTGCACTTCTTTACCGAAACCTTAACATTTATGAAAACCTCGTTCTTCTTAGCAATGATGTAACTCTCAAGATTAAAGCCATGGCAGAGGTAATATATGAACAAGTTTCTATATTCAGTGTGTTTTTTTCTTTAGAACTAAGTATTGTGTTATAATAACGTTTTGGATTCAGCATGTGATTTGCGAGACACCGCATGAGTTCTACGAGAGTCTGAAGAATCCGTTGTCGGAAAGGTTTATGTGGCCAGAGAGTTTGCCGAGAGGAAGGACTTGGAGTCATTTTGACCACGTCGTGGTGAGAGAAAAGTACAACAACCGAACTTGTTTCCCTTACAGGAAGAAGCCAACGCTCAATGGTGGACGAGAAGAGAGTGCTGCAGCAGCAGCAAAAGGTTTGAAGCTCATATTGCTCCTTAACTCTCATTATGGCCACATTCATTAATGATTCAACATCCATTGTTGTAATTCCTTCTTTTCAAGTAAGCCAAATAAATTAAACACGCTTACACATGGAATACTTTTTTAGAATAATGACATTTTCCATATAATTAATATTTTTTTTTTGTTGTGGAATTGTATTTGTCTTCCAATTTTGGCGATCGTCATTCCCACGAATGTTAGAATATTGGGGGTTAATCGTTAAGTTGAAATATAGACCACATATAGTTTGGGAATGTGCTTTGTAATAATCACTGAGTTACTGTTATGGACCCATAAGGTGGTAATGACTCTTCAAAACATGAAAGCATATATATTGGAAGGGACATTTTATGTAACGCAATTATAAGTTGATGATTAGTCTATATCCAGATGTTAGCATTTGCACAATGCAACAGCTTACGCATATTCCACCCATGGTGGCTCGATAAACTTGTGACACGTATTTCTGGTGTAGCTTTGATAATAAATGAAAGGACTAGACTTGAATCGGAAAGTAAATGTTTCTGAAATATAGAAGGAAATAATAATAGCCGTCAAAACATCATCGTTCATGTAATTAATCAACTTTCTATTATTTTTATTATTGTGTTTGTATTTAAAGACGTAATGAGATGTGGTTATTTCTCCATACTCTATGGCATTTGATTAGTAAATATTGTGATAAAACTAGAAACATTTGGTAGTGAAGTGGCGCTTATCGTGTTTTGGTATTAAGGTTGTTAAATCAAATTATAAATGATTATTTTCACTTTGTCTAGAATGCAAATATTATCGAGAGTTATAGACACTACCAGAATTAGAGGTTCCACCACTTTTAATGGGTGTAAACATCCTTGTCCATTTTGCCCCCAACACTTGATTCTTGTTTCCTTCATAAGAAATCAAAACCATATTTGGTTTTGAACTCTTCTCCTAGTAGCTAGTATCGACGGCCACCTTTTTCTTTTTCAAAATTGATCCACGCTATTCCGTTTATCTTTGGCTTTGTTTTAATTTTTTTTTAATTAATATGTTAAATATTGTTAAATATGCTAAATACATTAAACATGTTAGTCAAGATCGAATTGGAGATTAGAGGCTCACATGTTCAATTTATTGGAGAGACTAAAACATACTTCATATTGCTTATATTTAGAGAAAGTTTACACTTTGATCAATAACATGCATAACCATGATCATAAAGTGTACTAAGAGTATCTCTAGAGACAAGTTTGACAAAACTTTAAATATGAAGTTTAGGGTATTTTTCTAAAAGATAAACTCCGTATTTTCCTTTTTTAAACAAAAATAAATAAATTCAATTTTTATATTTTAGGTTATACTAGTTTTTAATATTAATAAAAATAAAATTTATACTATAAAAAGTGTTATAAATAGTAAAACATGCATATTTAAAAGCTACGGTGAACATTATAGATTATTAAAATGAACATTACATTAAATGATAACTAAAACACACATACTAAATCATAAATTATAAATAAAAAATATTAAAAGAGTCAATAACTATTTTATATTTTTATATATGATTAATTAATGAATTTGAAAATAATATATATTATTTTTTTGTTAGTTACAGATAGGTTATAAACTAAAAGTTATTGAATATGATATTTTTTATATAAAAAATATTAATAAAATATAAAATTATGAAGACTAAAATAGTAATTAATAAAACTATTTGATAAACATATAATTAAAAACTTTTTATAATTATAAAAACTTAAAAATATGAAGTTTTGAAACCGTTTGTTTGACACTAACGGTGACAGTCTTAGTTAGCTCGTAAAGGGGGTCTGGCATATGGGGGTCTTGTGCTTGCTCAATCAACGACCTATTATTTTTATTAGAATCTATTTTGTTATCACATACTGTAATTAAAAACAATTCCTTGGTTTTCAACTTTGGCTTCAGTTACAAAAAAAAAAAAAAAAAAAAAAAAAACTTTGGCTTTCCAGTGAGTGCATGAACGAAACGAACCTTCGTGGCAGGTGACTCCACGTGGCAGAGGAGGTTTTTTTTTTTTTTTTTAAAAGAAAAGGGTTAAACCCGGATCTATTAAAGACACAGACCTAACCCCCGGATGGAGGTACAGCCCACGGATAGACCCTCTCCTGGGCATTCAAATGAGCCGAAAGCAATAGCCCATATCCGTGTGGCCAGCGGGATTCGAACCAGGGTTTGCCGTATTGGGTTTAATCCCTCAAGCGCCACTGCACTACCACCACTGGTTTACTTGGAGGAGGTTCCTCACAATTTAAGTAACTTTTTAATTTCTCTTGTCGTCTACTAATTAAGTAACTTTATCCTCATTTCCCGACATACAAAAAAAACTTGGGAAAATTTGTTTTTAGGGAAAAAAATAATAGCTATATCCCATTACGCCAATTTCTATTTAATACTATTTTTACGTCTAATGTCATTTAATATTTTTAAAAATAAATCAAATAAAGAGTTTTACAAACAAAAAAAAATAAAAAAATAAATTACAGATAAAATACATATATTAATTCAGTAGTATTTTTCCAGCTCTAAAAATATTTAAATCATAATTTCAGATTTTGTCTTACAAAAAAATAAATAGAATTGACGTTCTACGAAGAGAAAATAAAATCAACTTGTTTCATTAAATCTACCATATTTAGAATACGTGATCTCCATAAATAATAGTAATATAAAAATATTTGGAATACACATTTCGCACTTAACCTATCGTTATAAAATCGGTAAAAATTAGAATTTACAAATTATTATAAATCTAAAAGCCGTAGAAATTAAAATCTACACATTACTATACATCTAAAACCTGTAGAAATCGAACTCAAACATGTTTACTGTATTTTACATATAGTAGAATACATATTTTATAAATAAGGATAACCAGTTTCGAAAATATAAGAAGAAAATATTTGGAAAAATTCAATTTTCACATATGAAAAATTGAAAATAAAATTAAAATATATCTAAATATATTATAATATATTGTATTAATTTTATTATTAATTTAGTTATAATAATATTTTATTATAATATTAAATAGATCTAAATATATTATAATTATTTATTAATTGTAATTACAAATTTAAAGTTAAACTTTTAAAGACTTTATTGCCATTTTAAAAAGAATTAACCTAATGAAACATAAAAAATATGAAATTAGTCTAATAGGACATATTTATCATTTTTTGACCTAAAAAACAATTTTCCCAAAAAACTTTTTCTAAAGTAGGTTTTTCTTATATTGCTTGGAATTTTCTTTATATTACAAAACTGTATAAAAACTAGTTCCCAATCTATTTAAGAGAAGAAGAGTTGTTATTTTATAAGAAAACTATGAGTTACCTATGATTGTTTCTAGGCTTAGAACTTTTATCCGCGATCCAGATTCAATCTGGATCCGATCCAAAAATCTGGATATCCAAAAGGACAAAATCCGGATATTAAAATGTTAGATCCGTCAAAGCCAGATCCAGATATTTTAATTTTTTAGTCTGGATATTCGGATCCGTAAGTTTTATTAATAAATATTTCAAAAATAATAATACTTATATATAAAAAGTAATTAATTTTGAATCCGGATATCCAAAGAGACCGAATCCGGATATTAAAATGTTGAATCCGTCAAAGCTGGATCCAGATATCTTAATTTTTTAGTCCGGATATCTGGATCTGTAAGTTTTGTTAATAAATATTTCAAAATAGTAATATCTATATATAAAAATTAATTTTAATTAATATATTTTCATTTTTATAATAGTATATATAAATTTTATGTAAATTTTGTAATATTATACATAGAAATAATTAAAAACGTTATATATAATTTATTTTAAAATTATTTTTCATATTTTATATACATTAATTTTATTTTATATTTATTTTAAGAATCCAAATCCGGATCCAAATATCCGCCGGATATTACAATTTTTAAAAGAATATATGACATCCGAATATCCGAAAACCCTAGATCCGGATAAAAATATTAAAATTATAGATCCGCTGGATAAGAATCTGGATACCTTAAAATTATCCGGATATCCGATCCGTCCCAGGTTTAATTGTTTTTACGTGAAACTTTTAAACGTATAATTTGTTTTTTAAAGTCAAAAGAAACAAAATTTAGCAAAAGTTCTATTGGCCAATATAAAAATGTATTGGGTGTTAATTAATGATTAATTTCAATTTCGAGTTGCCAAGTCAAAAATATGTAAAAGAAGCGCATGGAGAATGGAGATAGAGAAATAAATAAAAGTACTACTTATTACAGAGGAGATAGGACTAGTTGCAGATTGGACCCCACCACTCCTTGTCTATTTTTACTTTCCTATAAATCAACGGCTCCGGTTGTAATGTCACAGTGTTTGATGCGATAAAATGCATGGTAGCCGTCAGATGGGGCGGATGCTCATAAAAATGCATCTCAACGGCTGAGATGAATGCGTTGACTTTAGTAGGAGTAAATCACAAAGAGGAAGGAAGGAGATTTTCGCTGATAAAAAGACGAACCCCGCTCGAGCTCTGCTTCCCTCTTCCTCTCTATCTCTCTCTCTCGATCCTTCAAACGGCCATTGGAGGTCTCCAAGAACCATTTTAAGCTATACTTCTGGTGAATCTCTCTCTCTCTCTCTCTTTTTCAATTTCTTTACTTTCCGATTTGATTCGTGAAGCTTGTGCTTTGATCGTGTTTTGGGTTGAGAAAGCGTTATATGATTTGGGCTTTTTACTTATTGTCCGCGGCGAGTGATGATGATCCATTCGATAAAAGTTAGGATTTTTTTGTTTGTTTGACCGTGTATGTTTTTTTTTTGTTTTTTGTTTTTGTTTTCTTGTGGATGTTATGTTACGTTACGTTACGCGTAAGCTTATCATCGTTTGCAGATCTCGAGATTCGTGCGAGAAGATAACTTTCTAGGGAATTATTTGACTCTCTGCTTAAGGTAAAGTTTGGTTTCGATTCTCTCTTACAATTTCTTTTGTCTCTGTGTCCTAATTCTGATTCGGTTACAAGATTTGGTGTTACACCGATCCATTGGTTTGACTCTCTCCTAAGGTAGAATGGGGTGTTACTTCTCTGTAATATCTTTTGTCTCGTGGTCCTAAGTTGTTGATTTGATGATCCGTAGGGTGACCACAAGATCTTGAAGAAAAAATGGAACCAGAAGATGATCTGTGTCAGAACAACTGGGGAGGCTCATCTTCTTCTTCTTCTTCCAAAAGGCGCGAGCAGGTATGCTTCACGTCTCAGCACAAGTGGGAAGATGCTTCTATCTTGGATTACGAGATGGGTATGGAGGAAGAGCCTGCTTTCCAAGAAAACAGCAACAACAACAACGGTGGTCAAGTTAATGTTGATTTCCTCCAAGGCGTCAGGGCTCAAGCGTGGGACCCCAGGACGATGCTGAGCAACTTGTCTTTTATGGAAGAGAAGATTCACGAGCTGCAGGATCTTGTTCATCTGATGGTTGCACGAAACGGGCAGCTTCAAGGTCGTCAAGAACAGCTCGTTGCTCAGCAGCAGCAGCTCATAACCACCGATCTTACTTCCATAATCATACAGCTGATTTCAACTGCAGGTAGTCTTCTTCCATCTGTTAAGCATCATAATATGTCAACAGCGCCGGGTCCATTCACCGGTTCAGCCTTGTTCCCTTATCCAAGGGAGGCTAATAACCTTGCTTCGCAGACCCTAAACAACAACACTTGCGAGTTCGATTTGCCTAAGCCCATTGTTGTTGAAGAAGAACATGAAATGAAAGACGAAGATGATGTGGAGGAAGGAGAGAATCTTCTTCCCGGTTCTTACGAGATACTGCAGCTCGAGAAAGAGGAGATCCTCGCTCCCCATACTCACTTCTGCACCATTTGCGGCAAAGGTTTCAAGAGAGACGCCAACCTGAGGATGCACATGAGAGGGCACGGAGATGAGTACAAAACTCCGGCTGCTCTGGCTAAACCCAACAAAGAAGCCGTACCCGGGTCTGAGCCGATGCTCATCAAAAGATACTCCTGCCCTTTCCCTGGTTGCAAACGTAACAAGGATCACAAAAAGTTCCAGCCCTTGAAGACGATTCTATGCGTGAAGAACCACTATAAACGCACCCACTGCGACAAAAGCTTCACTTGCAGCCGCTGCCATACCAAGAAGTTCTCTGTCATTGCCGATCTCAAAACCCACGAGAAGCACTGCGGGAAAAACAAGTGGCTCTGTTCCTGTGGCACTACATTTTCGAGGAAAGACAAGCTGTTTGGTCACATTGCTCTGTTCCAAGGACACACGCCTGCCATCCCACTTGAAGAGACCAAACCTTCTGCGCAGAAAGGGAGCTCTGCTTGCGAGAACAGCAACAACAACAACACAGGAATGGTTGGTTTCAATCTTGGCTCTGCAACAAATGCTATTGAAGAAGTCGCACAGCCTGGATTCATGGATGGGAAGATACGTTTCGAGGACTCCTTCTCGCCGCTGAGCTTTGACACATGTAATTTTGGAGGGTTCCATGAGTTCCCACGACCCATGTTTGATGATTCAGAGAGTTCATTTCAAATGCTTATTTCAAGTGCCTGTGGTTTCTCTCCCAGGAACGGTGGTGAGTCTGTTTCAAATACTAGTCTCTAAATCATCTGCATCATATGATAAGCTATCTAAGTTGTTCTTAGCCTTTTAGCCTCTAGGCAGCTCCTTTTCTGTCTGTAATTTGTTTTTTTCTAGAATAATATCAGGAGAGCAAAAAGTGGATTTCCTTTTCTTATGTCATGTAATAATATAAGAAAGTTTAGATTCTTTTTTTCCTCCCCTTACCGTTAACGGTTCACGTTGGTGGAACCAACTGTTTACAAACAATTTTTAGAAAACTAACTCTTTGATTTTTATGGAATATACCAACAAATTTGATATAGCCTAGAGGTGTTACACCGTTAAACTAAAAGTACGCAACTACATTGACGATACTCCACGAACTAACGAACTAGATTTAAGTGAGGAAAAACTTGCGATCAGTTCTTGAGCATGATTGTGTTGATCTCCAACGAGTTCTACTTTTGAATGGTAAAAAGAAAGCTTCAGTTTTTGAATATCATCTATGCAAGGTTGAGAAAAAACTTGACAGTATTTCTCTTAATCATTGCTTGTAGAACTCTCCACCAGCTCATTCCTCTTGAATCTGTACCCTCACATTTCGATGATAAATTTTTTCTTACGAAATCGGTAAAAATGTCTTCCAAGAGAAGCATAATAATCTAGATGAAGGGAGAACATTTTCAGCGCAAGAACTTGATAGTTTCTTCTCAGCATATTTCGTAAGAGCATATGGTCTTCCTAAGGTTCTTACAGCGACATAGTAAACATGTTCTCTCACAAGTTTCCTCGCTGTTTTTCTTCCATACATGCTGAATCCCAGAAAGTCATCACCAGTTGTTATGATCTTGATACTCAAACTTCTGTGATAAGCATAAGAATGTAAATGGGATACTTTATATTGAATGAAAAGAGGTTTACAAAGAAAAACACACTCAAGAGACTCTTTCCTTGCTTACAATGATCCAAATGACATCTTCACCTTTACAAAGTTATTATGCTTAGGTCATCCACACTCTCACCGTGAGTATAAACCTCATGTGCTAATGTCTCTGAATCAGCACAACAATTATTTCTTATCTCCCTTTAGAACCTGCTTATAACCTTGCCCCTCAGACCTTCACATACCCTGTCCCCCTGGGCTTCCTTAGACACTCTTTGTGAGCCTTCCTGCGAGAGTACTTGCAAAGGACAGGAAGGTAACATGATTCAGTTGTATCAATACCCCGATCAACGAAATAGACCTTATCCTCAAGATCTAAGGAAGGAAACTGTTTGCTAATTGTAATCTTCCACTCCCAAGTATAGTCATGGGCTGATATCACTTTCCACTTAATCAGTACCTATGCTTGCTTAATAGCTGCGTTGATCCTTGAGCCTTTTACACTTGTTTAGTAGCTGCCTTGATCCTTGAACCCCTAATAAGCCTATGACTCAGCAACAATCAGCCGAGAGATCTGAAGTAATAGGGATACCTTCGGAGAATCTCCTACAAATTTCTATAGCTGAGAGGCATGGAATCTGTTGTCACCTCTAGAGGTAACTTAAATCTATAAGCGACTGTCCCACTCTAGCTTCCACTTCAAACGACCCATAGAACCTAGCCGCCAATTTCTCATTCATGCATGGGCAATATGGTTTGATTTTCAAGTAGATCAAATCACCTACCTCAAACATAACCTCACATCTCTTTCCATCAGCTTTTCTTTCATAGCCTATTAAGCTTTATGAAAGTGCTCACGTAGTAAGGCTAAAGCTGCAACTCTACATTGGATGTAGACCCATTTTTGTACTTCGACAAGGATGATAGATTTCTTCTATGCAATGCTTTGAAGGGAGTCATTGCGATGATTATGGAAAGAAGAGTTGTAGCTCAATTCAGTGTAAGCTAAGTACTCATACCAAGTTCGGGCTTGTCACTAGAGAAACATCTCAAATATGTTTCCATTTTTTGGTTGGTCACCTAAGTTTTTTCATCGGACTGAGGGTGGTAGGCTGTACTAAGACACAGTTTGGTATCAGACAGACGAAATAAGTCCTTCCAAACAAGCTAGTGAAGACCTTATTACGATGACACGATGGTGCGAGAAGAGTTTTATTACTTCCTGAATGAAGACAACCGTGACTTCAATATCTGTGAAAAGATGACCCGCCATGATATTCTCAAATTACCCTAAAACAAACTTTCTCAAATAACAGATTGATTGCAGTACTTAGGGATGGAATCCACAAAGATTCAATTTTTCACACAATAGACTTTGATTTCAGATTAAGATAGGTCAAAAATATATAAGACAGTAAATAAAAGAATTGTAAACCGATCAGATAGAAGATAGATCTAGGAATATCAAATAGGTAATCAAAATTCAGATAAATAGTTGTTAAGGATTTTACTAGGCACAATTCTAGAACTCAAATTCAACAAGCAAGTAATCCAGCTCTCGCATGCAATTACTAATCAGATGTCTAAATACTGTGATTCCAATTATTGTATGTGAATTTAGGAAGAGTGTTGATCGATACTTCTTTTAAACAAACTTTAAGATCCAACTCGATTTTTGTTCACTAAGTTATCTAAACCAACTCTCGTATGTGCTTAACAACTTCGCTCAACATGATTCTTTTAGGTATCAGTCACACTCTTGCTATTCCAATTCTCATATGATCAGGTTTCTAGATAATAAGTCACACTCTCCTGCTATTCCATCACTATAGAAACAAGTAATAAGATTAATCTTGGTGAAGGAAACCATAGATTTACCCTAGCAGTTGTATCAGTCACAAGTTCATAAAAACCCTAGATAATTCCTAAATCTATCAGGGATCTACTCAGACATGATACATGTAACAAAAATAATAGAATAAATGATGTGATAGAAATCAATAAAAAAAAACTAAATGAGTTTCAAATTTTTATATACTTTATTATATTTTTATAAACTAAATGAGTTCCAAATCAATAAACATATACTTTATATACTTTATTATATTTTTCTCTAAACATGTATTATTAATTTCATAATCCATACAAAAGTCATTTCACCCACTATAAATAAACTATAACAATCGTTACTCCATGAAGTTACTCCATAACACATTTCCTATGTATTTGACACTGAAACATTAGAATTACTTTTTTCAATATTTATAAAACTCTATTATTGTCGTTGGGAAACCTCTCCAAGTTAAATTTTTTAGGACTCTTTCCCTTTTAATAGTATTAATTTGTAAGTATATAAATTCTATTTTAAAAATCCAGGTACCCATTTGGTTTCAGTTTTTTTATCCCAAGCATGTATGATCTCCTCGGTTATTTATGAAATTCAATCTAATTTTAGTTTAGTTTTTTTTTTCAATTTGTTACGGTTGATTCACAGTTCCGGATAAATATACTCATACTTATATACTATCTTATAAAAGTTGTTTAAAACCAATTATTTAATTTTGAAAACAAACCAAAAGCACGAATCAAAATCTAGTTATATTTTATAAGTTAAAGGAAAAAGCAATACCTGTATTTAGTAAAAAGAAAACTTTGATTAAGACATTGATTTGTAAACTTCTCAGTACTTTAAAATTTGGCTGTTTACCGTTTTTAGTATATGATGATGTAACTACTGTAAATACAAGTTTTCAGTGATTAATCAAATAAAATTTTAATCTCAAGTGAAGTAGGCGAACAAAACGCCTACGTGTCTAAGATCTTTTTTTTTTCAATCTAGATGCTAAACTGTCTAAGACCTAGGCTACTAAGACCATCAAGATATCGTTTAAACCATCTAAACTTTGTCTACATCCTTTCCAAAAAAAAAAAATTTGTCTACACCGTTAAGTTTGCTTTTCCTGTCCGTTTAGCGTTGAAACATTCTATCTCAGTAACCTAAATACTAAATAGGATAGCATCAATTTAAAATTA
Source organism: Brassica napus (assembly GCF_020379485.1). Lineage (NCBI taxonomy): Eukaryota > Viridiplantae > Streptophyta > Magnoliopsida > Brassicales > Brassicaceae > Brassica > Brassica napus. The sequence continues at coordinate 7,295,427 of NC_063441.1, read as the reverse complement.
ACTCGCCACGAGTAAATAGTACACCAAAAATTAGTTTTGACGCGTCACATTGAAACCCAAAAACAACTAGAGAAATAGCCTATTACAGTCGATATATCATACGGTTAGAACTTGAAGCACTTGCTTAAATTTTTTCACTAGAGGATCAAATGATTAGAGTTGTCCACGTTCCCTGTAGAAAATAATAAATAAACTGAAATGGTCAACAAATGAGAACCAAACAGTGATAGGAGCTGTGGTGGTGGCAGAACACGAGAACAAAAAGACTTGTTAAAAGTCTTTTGTATCATAAAATACACATCAGTCAACGTCCTTCAAGTCTTCAACCCAATCAACACGCCACTGTAACAGTTTCCACACCATTTTCCCCATTCTCATCGACTTTTCTCAGTGTTCTGTTAATCTTTTCATCAACCTTTTCTATCTTTTTCCCGAAAAAGAATAGGATCACTGGCGTCAAAAAAAAAGATGAAGAAGATACAAGTTCCTCCAGAAACAGGCAAGTCCATGTTCTGTCTCTTCTTCTTCTCCATCTTCCTGTCTTGTTTCCATGTATGTTTCCCGGATCTTTCTTCAACCCAGACAAACACAATGATCGAACTCTCTAGATTCCTTAATATCCCAGACTGGAATCTTCCTGGTTCTGAGAGGAATCCATGTTCATGGGAAGGTGTTGATTGCAGCCGACCAGACAGTAGCTCTGTGATAAGCTTGTCTCTCTCCGGCTTCGATCTCTCCAATTCTTCATTTCTACCACTTGTTTGCCAAATCCAGACACTGGAGTCTCTTGATGTCTCTAACAACAGCTTGAGCTCAATCCCGGACGGATTCATGACAAACTGCGGAACACTAGTTGGGTTGAAGCAGCTGAACTTCAGCGGGAACCAAGTTTCTTCTTTTCCTGGTTTCCGCAACTTCTCCAAATTAGAGGTTCTTGATATCTCTCACAATAGGTTGAGTGGGAACATCGGAGACTATGGTTTTGACGCTTTGGTTCAGTTGAAAAATCTGTCCCTCAACTTCAACAAGCTAGCTGGTTCAGTTCCGACCGATTTGGCCAAAAGTCTGGTGAATCTCGAGGTCTCGGATAACTTATTGAGCGGTAGTATCCCCGAGGGCATCGAAGAGTATCAAGAGCTAAGGTTGATTGATCTCAGTGATAATCAGCTTAATGGGTCACTCCCTAGCTCGTTGGGAAACCTCTCCAAGTTAGAAACTCTGCTTCTTTCCAACAACAATCTTAAAGGGGCAATCCCAGAGTCACTTTCAAGAATCCAAACCTTGAGCAGATTCGCAGCCAACCGTAATGGATTCACCGGAGCAATTCCATCAGGGATCACTAAACACGTCGAGAACTTAGACCTCAGTTTCAACCTTGTAAACGGGTCCATTCCAGATGATCTTCTGTCGCAGCCTAAACTCGTCTCTGTGGATTTGTCATCGAATCTGTTAGTTGGATGGTTACCGCAAAGAATTTCGCATAGCCTAGTTAGGCTGAGGCTAGGAAGCAATAAGCTAACAGGGTCAGTGTCTTCAGGTGCATTTGAATGGCTGCAGAACCTGACCTATCTGGAGATGGACAACAACGGATTAACTGGCCACATACCTCCTGCATTTGGAAACCTTGTGAGTTTGAATCTCCTTAACTTGGAAATGAACCAGTTCACAGGGATCTTACCTCCTTCGCTTGGAAACATCACCTCGCTTCAAGTGTTGAAACTTCAGCAGAACAAGCTCACCGGAGAAATCCCAGATGAGATGGGATCGTTAAGCAAACTCTTGATTCTTGACCTCAGCTGGAATTCTCTGAGTGGATCTATACCGTCTTCTCTTTCGAACCTAATGAAGCTTACCAACATGAAGTTACAAGGGAATAAGCTAAGTGGTGCTATACCTGACAGCATTGGAGATCTGAGTAGTCTCTTAGAACTCCAGCTCGGTCAAAACCAGCTTAGAGGGAGGATTCCAATAATGCCGCCAAAGCTGCAGATCTCCTTAAATCTCAGCACTAACATGTTCCAAGGACCAATCCCTTCTACATTGTCTCAACTCGGCCTCTTGGAAGTTCTTGATCTTTCAAATAACAAATTCTCAGGGGAGATCCCTGGTTTTCTGGCCAGCCTAATATCCCTTAGACAGCTGGTACTATCCAACAACCAGCTTATTGGAAATATTCCAAAGTTCACCCATAATGTTTCAATCAGTGTCACTGGAAACCCCGCGATCACCACGGGTGACCATGGAGTCGTTATCCCAGGCAGGCCATCAGGGAAGAAGAGCCAACTAGTTCTGATCGTCACCCTTGTCGCCGTAGGAGTAACTGCTCTTGTGGCAGTTATTATTATTCTGAAACTTTATAGGCGCTTCAAAGGAGTTAACAACATGCAAGTCGACCTCGACGAGGAAGAAGGATCAACTGTGCTTCCCGAGGTCATTCATGGCAAGCTCCTCACTTCAAACTCTCTACACAAATCAAACATCAACTTCGCCAAAGCTGTGGAGGCCGTTGCTCATCCAGAGAATGCTCTGTTCCAGACAATGTTCTGGAGTTACTACAGAGTACTCATGCCCTCTGGTTCGAGTTACTTCATCAAAAAGCTCAACACAAGAGAAAGGCTTTTCCAGCAAGCCAGCAGCGAGCAACTAGAGCTAGACCTAGAGATGTTGGGCAAGCTGCATCACTCAAACGTAATGGTTCCACTGGCTTATGTCCTCTATTCACAAGGAGTCTTGCTCTTCTACGAATTTGCTCACACTCACTCCCTTCACGATGTTCTGCACAACCATCCCAGCGATGTGGTTGATTGGACGAGCAGGTACAGTATAGCAGTTGGCATAGCTCAGGGAATCTGCTACCTGCATGGATCCAGCTCCAACGCTCGTGATCCAGTCCTTGTACCAGATCTCTCTAGTAAAAAAATAATGCTCAAGTCGCTCACTGAGCCGCTAGTAGCGGACATTGAACTGTTCAAGGTAATCGACCCTTCCAGAAGCAATAGCAGCCTCTCGGCTGTTGCAGGCACCATCGGCTACATTCCACCAGGTGAGCCATATAAAAAGCTTTGTCTGAGAGAAACAAATGAGCTCTCTTATTAACTTTTTGATCTTCTTAATCATCAGAGTATGCTTACACGATGAGGGTGACAATGGCTGGGAATGTCTACAGCTTTGGGGTGATTCTTCTGGAGTTATTAACGGGAAAGCCAGCGGTCAGCGAAGGACGAGAGTTGTCCAAGTGGGTGCAGAGCCAACAAGAGCAGCGCAACAACATTCTTGACCTAAGAGTGAGCAAATCATCACCTGTAGCAACAAAGCAGATGATCCGTGCCCTCAGCATTGCACTTGCCTGCATAAACATCTCTCCTGGGGCAAGGCCAAAGATGAAGACTGTCCTACGGATGCTCACAAGACTCTAAATAAAAGTATTGGCTGACCTGTAAATTTTGCTTGTTGCTTGCTTTGTATTTATAAGCAGCATACGAAGGTATTATCTGCATCTCCATATTTGAGATGCTCAGGAAACAAGAAGGATCCAATGCATTCAAATTTTTAGTTTAAAATGAATATCAAATACCAGATGGTTAAATATGAACGAAATTTAAATATGGATACTTTTATGGAAAAGGCAGCAACAAAATCATGTGGGAAGGAAGGCCTTTTAATGTTGCAGGAGATATAGCTCAAACAAACAACTGATTATGTTCAACGTTAACTCTTAAAAAGTCGATTCTATCAAGAAGATGATTGGTCCGAGTTGCATAGGGGATTTGTTTTTACATTTTGTAATCATTTTATTAGTTTTGCTTTTGCTTAAAGGTTTGGTACTGGAGTGATGTGAAATGAGTCAAACAGATTTGATAACTGTTATATATACGCACAAGTTGTATCCTTGGCTACAGTCATATTTTGCAACATAAAAAAAGAAAAAGAAATGTAATCTTACGCTTACAAGACAAAATTACTATTTAAGCCTGTCGCCTATCTAACATGTGTGTGCTGGAACTTGTTTGCTTTGTATTTTAGTTTTACTAATTTGAATCCTAACAATTTTGTAAATTTGATCATCATCGGACAAGCCGTAACCAATCCTCTAGCATCTTTGAACGTGCATGGGATAAAGCAGAAAAGGAAGACTACAACTCCAAACAGGAAGGTCAATACTCAATATTATTATCTTTGAAAGTCGAGGAGGACATACAAGTAGAAAGCAGCAAAATTTCAAACCTAGTATCTTTGAGCACAACTAGTTACTGGACCCAGTTAGATCATTAGATATGGCAGATGTTATGTTATGACGTTTCAAGATAATAGAGTCTGCCTTTTTAGCAGATTCATAATTGAGGACTAAAACCTTGTCATCTTCTAAATCAATGCTCAAATTTTGAGTGCCATTTTCTTCTATGAGCTCAAATAGATGCCTTAGATTCTTTACCTTTACTTTGTTCACTTTCTCCACCTGCAAAAAAAAAAAACATTGTTAGATTTTATCAAAAACACTACACAATGCCTTGAGAGTATCAAGAATTAGCAACCTGCAAATCTTTGAAACTTTCGTATCCTTGGTTGATGTCATCTTCCAGTATCTAAGTTATGAATAAAAGACATAATGTTTGTTAAAACTCGACATAATGTGTGTTAATACTAGTTAGCAAATAATATAACATTATCATTCTTTCTATCAAACTCAAAATTCAAAACAAACCTCAGAGATAATGACATGCTGCTCTTCAGATTCGCTCAAATTGTGATTTGGAACAAAAACAAAACCACCGAATATGTAATAACTTGGACGTTTATAATACTGTTGCACTCTAACATGTGGTTTCACCTGCAGTGAAGAAAGTACCTCAAAACAACATGTAAACCAAAGAACCAATTACTAGTTTTAGAAAGAGACTTGTCTTACGGGCTTTAGATTGATGTTGTACTCATGTTCTTTTCCCCTTCGCAAAACTTTGATCATGCTAGTCTCGCCTGGTTTCTTCATTGAAATCAAATAATTAAAACTTATTCGCTCACTTTCCCAAAAGGGAACTGCATCAAACATAAACTCACTTGATAAGTAAACAAACATTAAACAGAATATACACAAAAAAAAAAGAATTTGATATAATGACCTGTCGCATCATTTGCTATTGGAACACCATCAATGGCAAGAATGATGTCATTCTTTTTCAAAATTCCGTAGGCACCCGACCACAAGTTTATTTTGTTTATAAGAATTCCTGTCATTTCAGAGCTCATTTTGAAATGATTACGGATTTGAGCATTTTTAATAGACTGGTATGATAGACCCAATGAGCAGAAAACAGCCTGTTGATCGCTTTCTTCATCACCAGTTATGAAACGCTTAACAATTGGCGTTGGGATAAGAGAACTGCACATCGAAACCGTCATGGTAACAATAAATCAAAAGTTAAAGGTTGCCTCCATCAAACATCGTAACATTGTCTAGTTTAACGTACCTTTGTATCTGCGAACCTTCATATGCTACACCAACGACTTTATTCTCCAAGATTACTGGGCCACCACTGTTTCCATTTTTTATGGTTGCATCTATTTGTATTCTCAGTAGTTCGGTGTCACTATGAAGGTACTTTTTGGTTTCAAAGCTACTTACAAGACCTTTTGTAATCCAAATTCTGTTACCTGCATTTGAGCAAATAATATATAGTTTGTAACCCAAGCATAATAACTAATTAGTAAATGTGAATATGATGTTATTGAATAGTATGAAACTTGTCAAGAAAGGAATCCCACCAGAATAACCAAGAACGAAAACAGCTTTCTTAAGAGGCGGTATGCCTCCGAGCTCCAAAGGATTCATACCCTTCCAGAACTCTTGACTATCGATCTCCAAGATGGCCAAATCACATTCATGTGCAATCTTTTGAACTTTTGCTTTATATTTGATTGTAGAACCACGCTTTTTGACATGCACAGATGTGTGTTCATTCAGTACTTCCACCACATGAGCGTTTGTAAGAATTCTTTTTCCCGAGATTGCAAATCCTACATAAAGTAAACCTATAAGAAAAAGATAATAATCTTGATGATGAATAGAGTTTCCAAGTAAATACCAGTGCCGTAGCATCGTTCGGTATGAGTCTCCCAAGGTCGAGTTCTGCTATAGTCTCTAGAGGCAAAGAAGACCTTCACTACTGAGTTCTTCAACAAACCAACCGGACAAGTTTCTTTTGTTTTCATTCTTCCGTTTTGTTTTTTCTTCACCGTGCTCCTATCATTGTTCCCAACATTCAAGATAGCAAACAAGTTTCTGACAACTCGGCCGGCCATTGTTACCGGATTGCTTCGGACATTATAGGAATGTGGAGAAGAGAGGAAACCGCGGGGAACAAGAGCTCTCAAGTTACGGACCAGCATATTGAGCTTGCTTAGTTTGAACTTACGACTTTTTTTTTCTGGTTTTTATTAGTTATGTTCCATGAGGCACTTTTCTGTTTTTAAGTAGGACTCCCAAAACTTAAGATGTATTTACATTTTTCAGTTTTCTTTTTCCATTCTTATGTGATTTTTATTTCTATACACGACTGCCTTTTACCTAACAAGATATCGAAATGTAAGCTTTCTTTATTATTTTCCCAGCTTCCTCTTATTTTATTGTTAACTTTCCAGTTATAAAATAACTCTATTTCATGTAACAGAAGATTCACTTAAAACTTTAGGGAAAACGATCTATTTCCCCACGAGTAGTATCATATAGCACCAAATATTTCCGGAACTATTGCCTCGTTCCATTTGTCCCCGAGTAAAAAATTCGAATCCTATTTCCATACCAACTAGAATTAAAAATCTATATATCTCCGATTATAAAGTTCGAATCTTAATTCCACATATGGCTGGTTAAACATTGAGTTACTGTTTGTAGGTGAATTAGTTAACCATAATAAGCCAGATTAAACCAATGTCTGGTCAAATTACGTTAATAATTATTAACCGAAATTAGATCCGACTAAGACCCGATTACTTTAATAAACCCGACCAAAATCTTGGGTGAAAGTCCAAACCCGATAACCCCCCCCCCCCCAAATCCCTTTCTTTATCAAACGTAACCCTAGAAAGAGAAAGAGAAGATTTTCCATGGCTAATGAAGTGAACGGTGAGGAATTTGATGAAGAAACATATGAGAGAGAAGAAAACGAGATCGAGCAGGTATTGGAAAACTTCGTCGACGAGCCATTGGTTTACAAAGGCAAAGTGTCCCTCCAGTGAGGATGAGGATGAGGATGAGGAAGATGAACCTCGTAGGAAGGCGAAGGCAAAGGTCCCTGTGAAACACGGTGCTGGAGTACTTTACAAAGGGCAACGTTTCTTGAATGGTGTGGCTTTCAAAGACTATGTGCTCGATTATGCTCTGAATACATGCCATAATATCAAGCAGTACCGGTATGATAAGGATAAGATTGGGTTCATATGTGTTGGTGGTGAAGGATGTGAATGGAAAGTGTATGCGTCCACTCTTCCTAAGGATAACATTTGGAAAATTAGAGTCTTCAGAGAGGAGCATTCATGTATTCCAAATGGTGAATGTGAGATGTTAAAAGTTCCTCAAATTGCAAGGCTTTTTGTTGATAAGATTAGAGAGGAACCAGAATACTACATGCCCATGAAGATTGAAGAATTGGTTCATGAAAAATGGGGGTTTACGGTATCTAGGCCTCAGTGTCAGGCTGCAAGAAACAAGGCACTAAAGTGGATTGAGTTCGAGAATGATCATATGTTTGCCCGGCTAAGAGATTATGCTGCTGAGTTGGTCCATTCAAACCCGGATTCGATTGTGGAGATTGAGACTGTGACTAACACAACTGGTCAGGAAGAGTTCAACAGGATATTTATTTGCTTTGATAACATCAGAAGGACATGGAAACAATCATGTAGGCAACTGATAGGAGTCGATGGATGCTTCTTAAAGCTCAAAGTCAAGGGACAGCTTCTTGTTGCATTAGGAAGAGACGCAGATAATGCTATATATCCAATAGCATGGGGGGCTGTTCAAGTCGAAAACACAGAAAACTGGTTATGGTTTGTGAGAAAGATCAAACATGACTTGGGATTGAATCAGGGGCTTGGTTACATACTGGTGTCAGATCGACAAAAGGTATGTGGTTAGTCTTTATGTGCTTTTGGCTGTATGTTAAGGATGAGTTTTGATGTTTCTGGTTTTTTTTTGAGGGATTGATAAGTGCTGTTCAGACTGAGTTACCACATATTGAACATAAAATGTGTGTACGCCATATCTATGGTAATCTGAAAAAGAATCATGCTAGTAGAAAGGAGATGAAGTCATTGATATGGCATTTGGCATGAAGCTACAATGAGGCTGAGTTCGAACAACGTTTAGATAGGATTTTATGCTATGATGCTGGTGTGTATGATGATGTTCAGAAGAGTAAGCCTATGACATGGTGTAGAGCCTTCTACAAGCTGGGTAACTACTGTGAAGATGTAGAAAATAATTCTACAGAGTCTTTCAACAACACAATTTCTAAGGCTAAGGAGTTTGCTTTTGTGCCAATGCTATAGGGCATTCGTATATTGGCAATGGCTCGTATTGCAAAGATATCAGTCATCTCTCTTGCCCACAAAGGTATGTTACTCATTTTCTAATCTTGTATATCATTTGATCCATGTTTCTTGATCATTTTTTGTTTGTATCTCAGGTATATGTACAGCATATGTTACAGACTTTCTTAAGGCTGAGCATAAAAATGCATCATTGTGCAAGGTTACTAGAAGTACAAATGGGATGTATGAAGTAAAGTTGAGTTCATGCACTTACCGTGTTAGCTTGGAGAGGAGGACTTGCACATGCATGAAGTTCGAAATCTGTGGCATCCCTTGTGAGCATGCTTATGGAGTGCTGCTGCAGAAGAAATTAGCCCCTGAAAATTATGTGTGTCAGTGGTTCACATCTACATGGCGAAGAAACTACAGAGATGGTCTTGTCCCTGTGCGAGGTGCTGAGTTCTGGCCTAAAACGTCTGCTCCTGATGTTCATATTCCTCCTGCACCGCCTCAACCTGGTCGAAAGAAGATTACCAAAGCAGATAAGAAAAGGAAGAAAGGAGTCAATGAATCACCGACAAAGAAAGCCCCAAAGAACAAGAAACATATTATGCATTATGGGATTTGTGGAGAACCGAACCACAACTCAAGGTTTCACACAAAGCAACAGGTTTGTTCTGTTTTTGATTCTCGATATTTAGAACAGTAGTGATGTTAGTTGTTGTCAGGTTTGTGGGATTTGTGGAGAATTGAAATCACCTTTTTAAGTTAACTAATGTGACTTATATTTTTGCAGGCTTCTCAAGGTCCTCCTCGGATTCCTTCTCAAGTTGCTTCACCAGCTGCATCTCAACAAGTTGCTTCACCTGCTTCTTCAGCAGCATCTGGTTGTCATGTTTTGCACGGCTATGAAGACATGTGCTGATGGTCTTTAGCATTTGGATTTTAGTTCGATTTTATGTCTCGGAATGCAGTTGTTATCTTTTTTTCTAGACTACTGTCGGCTTTTGGTGTCTATTTTAACATTTCTTTTGTTCAAACCAATGACATTTATCCTCCTTTTTATGTCTAATGCCTCTTTTTTGAATAGAATGTCTTAAAACCAAATCATTTAACATTGAAAAGCATGTCATTTAGCATTGAAAAGCATAGTCATTTAACAGTAAAAACAGTCTTTCATTGTGGGTTACATAACAACATTACTAAAACACAACAAGCATAATTAAACTTAACCATTTTCTTCTTATCACATTCACCATGATTTGAGACAAAGCTCCATGATACCAACCAACACCACACCTCCAACGACAGTTGATAACATCATTTTCTTCATGCTACCTTTAGCTTCAGCCAACACTTCTTCCACCTTATCAAACAGCTCTTTCTCCACTTTCATTTGAACTCTCTCACCCAACAAGATCTCATTTCTTCTCATCTCTCTCAACTCTTCTTCAAGTCTTGCATTTTTGAATTCAAGTTTTTCAACCTCATTTATCAATGCCTCATCAATCCATTTGAAGATATGTTATCATTCTCAAGTTAAAAATAACAACAAACCTTATAAAAGTTGATGACAGAAAACAATACAGCTTATTAATGAACCTAATTCAAACAGCACAACAATAAACAACACATCTAAAGAGAGAGAACTCACCTTCTTTCTTGCAGCATAAGCACAACGAAAATACCTTCGGTAAGGATTTTTGTCAGATTTCGACATCAGAGGAAGAATTTCTTCACCACACCAGCAGCTCTTCGGAATTCCGTTGATCACCCCTGCGACGAGAAGAACTCACTCCAGTCGATACTCCAGATGTGTTACTCGAATCCCCTGACATTGTTCTCTCAAAGCTTCAAACACAGAGGAGGCTTTTAGGGCTCTTATTTCATTTCGAATTGGGATTTTTACGTTTAATTAGATCTACTTAAATTTGTGTAAGGTCGGGTCGGGTTTTAGTTCTGGTCCAATTTAGGTTTGGTCGGGTTTTATTTAAGTTCTTGGTTTAGTATTGTTTGGTTTGGCATCCAAAAACCGTGGTTCGACTTTCGGTTAACATAATCGTGACAAAACCAAGATTGGTGTGGAAATAGGATTCGAACTTTTTACTCGGGCGCAAATGGAACAAAACAATAGTTCCAGAGACATTTGGTGCTATATGAGTAGATATATGATACTATTCGTGGGGAAATAAATCGTCTTCCCTATAATTAGTAGTTTAATTAATACGTCTCTCCATCGATAAATAATATGGATATTTTCAAATATGAAAAATCAGCATATCTAGTTGGCAAAAAATAAAGAAATATCAGCATATCTTGTTTATGCTTTGGCTCAAAAAAGGTAAAATCTAATCAATGTATTTTTGTAAAGGGACCCTCCTCCAGAATGATGATAGTGACACAGACAAAAACAAAGCAATGAATTGAATTAAAATCGAGGACCCTCGAGAATCTTAATCAAAGCCTCTTCTTCTTTCCAAGTACTCTTCTACATCTCTACAGATCACATCACACTGTTTTGGTATACCTCCTCTGGTTCTTGCCACAAGCAACAGACTCGATCCAACTTAACCAGTTTTAGAGTCATCGGAGCAAGGAGCTTTTCAAAACGAAACTGTGAAAGAGCATTTCTCCAAGTGACACTGTGAATACAGCAGTAGAGACAAACCCCAACAAGTAATATATTAAAACGATAAAAAAAAAAAGAAGCTCCGGTCATCTATTGTTGTAGTGCTGCTTGAATAAGGTTTCGCTTCTCCTCTGATCTGTGACGGAACAATTTTGCAATCTTTCTTCTCTCGCAGTCCTGAAATCCAGATAAATAAAACAAAACAACAAAACATATGAAAAACTTAGAAATCTAGTTCTGTATACTCTTTACTACTTAAAACTTATGATATAAGACCCCTAAAACCATCTCCAATGGCTTACTCTATTTTTCACTCTAAAATAGAATAACTCTATAATAGAGTTTGAGTTTGCTCCAATGATATTCTATTTTAAAGTAGAAAATAGAGTGATGAACAAAAAAAAAACAAATTACTCTATATTTGGAGTAAACCTATTTTTCACTCATTATAGAGTGAGAAATAGAGTACCATTGAAGTATTTTTTACTCTAAACTCTATTTTAGAGTAAAAAATAGAATGGGGTTGGAGATGCTTTAATCCCCAATAGTTGATAGCATTTCAGTTAACATATCATGCAAGCGCACTTTCAACTTTACAACCCTAAACCCAGCCTATACACATAGAGTCAAGGGAACCAATTATTTTTTAAATGAGCATCAAACGGCTTATTGTTAGGCCAAGACAGAATTATAATCATACACTTTTCAAACCGAAATCTTTACCTTGAACATGTGAAGATTAAATGGTTTGTCAGGATTCATCCTTCTTAGTTTTTGATAAGTATAAGCAAAGCTCAGCTGGTCACGGGGAGTAAAGCGTTCCACTTCGTTGAACCAAAGACATGAGAATAGGTTCGACATCGGAGTATGTGCCCGTACTATGAAAGACCCCTCTGGAACATCTGCGAACAAGAGAGACTGTAATTTATTGTTTTTCACATGACCAATGCAAACGCTCCCCAAGAACGGTTTTAATCTGGGTTTGTATCAGTTGTCTAACAAAATCTTACTGCTAGGAAGAAGCTTGAACGGATCTGAAGCGTTGAATCTGGTCAGCCCGTCAGCCTTGTAAAACTCAAACTGTTGATCAATAACAGTATGGTTGTACTTGTTCAGCTTCTTGTTTTGTGCAACCTCTTCCCATAAGCAATGGCGGTCGTAGTGATTGGATATAGCATACTCGTGACCTTTACGCCATAGGAAGTACTCCAGAATGAGTAAGGGATCCAACTGAAGTCGTAACTTGCTGTCCAACCAGATTGAGTACCTGGAAAAATAAACAGCAGATGAGTTTGGTTGGTTGTTTGTTGAGAAGCTTTTCGGTGGGTAGTGCATATCGAATTCAGATGCATGTGTCCAGAGAAACCACTTTCATACTTAATCTGTTTTTAACTGCACGTGCTGGAAAATTATGTGCTAGTTAGACCAATAAAAGGGAAAGTTATCGCTATCACATAAGACTCACCTTGCTGATGGGAAAAGTCGGTGTGGCAACAGTTTTGGTATTTTGCCTACCCTCCTCATATCTGCGTAAGGCAGATTCTTTACCACAACCAACTTCCACAAACCAATGAATCCTGCTCTGTCTGGGGCATTTCCTTCCGCAGAAAGTGTTTGCATGGTAATCTCGTCCACGAACACAATGAAGCAAACATTTTTTCTTGACAACCGACTTATCTAAATGAAAATTGAAAAAAAAAGAAACTCAGGTTAGTACAAGTAACCAAATAACATAACCAAATAAAGCAAAAGGAAATTACGAAGAGAAAAGAGGAAACGTGTATTTTGAGAATATTGGGGAAACATGAGGTTGCCTGTCAACTCTTATTCCACTACAATGAAGCTAGATATTTACGCAAGAGGACCTACTCACAGCTCCCCGTAAACTCTAGTAAGGCCTTGAGCAGAGTTTATACTAGATATCTATTTCAGATGCCAGCTATATTCAAGCATTCATGACACCATTTGTGCACGTACTAGTCACATGTTCCAAACAGTATAAATATACATCAATGATCATTACCATTTTATTGGCAGGAGGCCTCAAGCGATCAGAATTGCCAAATATGCATGAGATCACAGCGATGTGGCATCTACTGATATAATTAGTATCATCTTCTGTGAGATCAAACCCAGTGGTTGGAGATCCTTTGGGAGCTTTGACAAAACCACAATGAATTTTCTTGTCTTCAGCCAAGAAGGAATCTTGTCGCTCTTGTAAACTCTGATGACCTGCAAACCTGGGATCCCACTGTTCTTCTCCATCAGGTTTTTCCTCATTCTCTACGTACTGTAAGGAGAATCTAGCAGATTTTCGAGTATTCAAGGGCTCCACTATTGGTTGACTAGAATTCAATAGCTTCATCTCACAAGCTCCACCTGAAAGTTTGAAGAACAAAAAGAATGATGAGGATCAAATACCGAGGTCCTCAACCCATCTAAGTACAAGTCATCACCTGAAGATCTGCGACCACGACCTCTTCGTTTAGTATCAGATCGTGATGTTTTGCCGGACTTACCAACCTTCCTAACAAGAGAAGACCTCTTAGAAGTATCTCCATCATCATGTTCCTTACTCATGGAATGAAGAGCCTCTGTAGGCTTCTCCTTGCGCGGCTCTTCATTGTCATCGTCATCATGGCCAACGTATTCATCATCCCCTTGACTATCATGAGAATCAATAGCATCATCAGGGTCCATATCAAGGGAAGCTTGATACTCTGCTTCATACTTGTTTAACTCGTTCCGTCCAGCTTCATTGTACAAACCAACCCCCTTCACTTGAATAGGTTTATGCTCAACTTCATCCTCATTATAATCATCATCCCGTCGTCTATCATCCTTATCCCAATACCTGGAGTCTCGTCCGTGAACCACTGAGCCGTGACCAAACTCAAGCACCTTCCCAGGGTCAATTCTCGTCACATTCGTCAGAAAATCACCGTCGAAAGAATCCAATCCTACGAAAATGCAACTTATATAAAAGATCTATACAAGTAGTAAGCTAAGTAGTAAGCAAAGCAACCTTTATCATCGTAGCCATTAGTAGCAAAACCAGAGAGATAGTAGTAGGCTAGAACAGTGACAACGAGCACAAGGCAGAGAACGAAGACAACAGAGCCGACTCCACCGCGACGAATCCTCTCAGGTCGAACAACGGATCGCTTCCAACGGTTAGCCTTCCCCTGTCCTCCGGCGCCGTTTCGGATCCCGATCGCTACGTGATCAGACGCTGAGCCTCCTCCTCCTCCGCGAACGCTGAATCTATCGTTTCCGGATTGTCTGTATTGAGGCATTCTAGCATTGTAGAGAGAGAGAAGGGGGAAAAGATAAAATGGCAGAGAGTTGTTGGATGAAGCAAAGCTGCTGGTTTGAGTTACTTCGCGGACGGACGACTAAAGATCCATTAAAATCAATCTTTGATTTAGGTGAGAAAGAAAAGATAGGCAGGTTACATATGATTGCGCGTGATCGTCTACGCGCTTCCGGCCTGTTTCTTATATACGCTGCCTGCTTTACATCAACCACCTACATCTGACCCGACCCGGTTTAAGTTTTTAGACCCAATGATCAGGGTATCTGGATCTAGATCATTATCCGACGGATCTATAATTTTACTATTTTTTATCCGGATATAGGGTTTTCGGATATTCGAGTGTCGGATATTCGAGTGTCGGATATCCTTATAAAAATTGTAATATCCGGCGGATATCCGAATCCGGATTTAGATTCTTAAAATAAAATAAAAAATAATATTAATATATATAAAATATGAACAATAATTTAAAAATAAAAAAATATATAATTTTTTAATTATTTCTATGTATAATATTACAAAATTTACATAAAATTTATATATACTATTATAAAAATAAAAATATATTAAATAAAATTAATTTATATATATATATTACTATTTTTGAAATATTTATTAATAAAAATTACGGATCCGGATATCCGGACTAAAAAAATTAAGATATCCGGATCCGGCTTTGACGGATCCAACATTTTACAATCCGGATTCGGATTCGGTCCCTCTGGATATCCGAATTTCGGATATGATCCTGATCAAATCTCGGATCGAATCCGGATCTCGGATAAAATTTCAGGCCTAACTACGAGGCCCCTAGATACGCATTATTTTACCACTTGCCAAGGAAAATTGAACTCAGGGTGCTGTGAGCTCTTTACCACTAGGCCAAGAGCACTTGATTAATATCCATTATTCTTGATATTTTTATTTATGAATTCAGTTACATTGCAAAAATTTGAACATTTGTATTGGTTCTCATTGGTAAGGTGTGGCGGAATGGCGTTTAAAAATGCAATTCTGCCAAAAATTTACCAATCAAGAAAATTTGCAGAATACAACCTAAAATGCAAAATCGAAGATTTTGTTTTTGTTGACAAAAATACAAAATAATGTTCATTAAGTGATGTTTAAATAAATGATTTGTAGAATCAAATTTTCATATTGTTTAATTATATGGAAATAGTATTTTAAAATATTAACTAAATATTATTTAATATAAATAATTATGGAATCAATAATATTAATTTACAACTTCATTTTAGTATATATGTTAATGTATTTAAATAAGATAAATTATTAATAGAAAAATGTTTTGATTAAATTTAACTGGAAAATAAAATATTTAGTTATTCATAGTTATTAATTATCAATAGATTAAATAATGTATTAAATTTAAATTTTGGTTCAAATAATTAATATCCCGCCAGTCTGTTAAGTTTATCCAATTGTTTAGAAAACTATTCCTCAATTTTTGTTCTAACAGATTTCAATAGTTTCAGCAACTTAATTATTTATTTTGGCAGCTTAATTCATTGTTTTCAGAATCGCTATAAATCAATGTTACCAATCGAAGATGATATGTGACCAGGGGCATGTCTTGATAGAAATTACTAAAATCAAGTCGTAGAAGCATGGGTTTCAAGCCCTCAAAATATATATTATTTTGGCCTATTACATTGTATATTTCTTTAGTTTCATGGTTTTATAAGCGAATTTAGAATATTTAACTCAATCGCGTTCGGTCTTTGAATAATTGATTGTCAACCATTTATTTCATCGGCTGCTTAGGGTGTTAGATACGTCTTCTCTTGACTTACATTAGTTGAAATTTTTAGCCATCTTGCTCTTGCACGAAGCTCTTCTCTTTTCGAATCCGGATCTTGAAGGACCTAGACAACAAGTGAAGATGTATATTCTGTATCAGTTCGTGAAGTATTACAGGAGGTAGTACATGCGTGTGTCATGAAGATGGGCTTGGTTGAAGTTCGTATGTTGTGATGTCCGTGGGCTTGTTAAGCTTGGAGAAGAAGCAATATGTTTATTGGAAGATTTACATTAAGTGTAAAGGATATTACTTGAAGAGGAAAAGGCAAAAGAGTTATTCCTTGGGAGAAAAAGGAAAGTTTCTTAAGTTGCTTTTGGAAAAACTTGAAGAGCAATATGTTTTTTTGTTCTCACTGGTTATTCTCTCTGTCAGGGCCGTCTTTTAGCACGTTCAAGTGGAGCGGTCGAACAGGGTCCAAAATTTTAGAGGGTCCATAATTTTTTTTATTTTAGTAATACAATAGTTATACATTTAAAATCATATATATTTATTAAAAATCAGATAGCTATATTTAATTTTAATTTTCGTATTGATTTAGAAATCTATATAGTATTTATAAATCCAAGTAAAATATACAAATTTTCAAATTTTCTCGGATTAGTATTTATAAATCCGAAGGTTTTCCTTCGGATTTGGGCCTTTGTATTTTTCACAAAGAAATCCATGCAAATCCATTCAAATACATTATGAAATCAAATCTATTAGTAAATCCGTATGATTGAATAACACTTGATTTGAATTAGAATTTATGAATCATTAAACGAATAACACTTGATTTGAATTAGAATTTATGAATCATTAAACGAATAACACATGATTTCAATACATATTTTAAAATCATAGAACCAATAACACTAGATTTAACTTGGATTTTCAAATCCATCAAAATACACCAACCAATAACCTCCACTAAGCTCTATTGAGAAGAAAAAAAAGGAGTCTCCAACTTCTTGTTTAATCAAATCAAGAGTCTACGGCTTTTGGTCTAAACACTATCCATGTTGTATTGCTCTATTAGTTTTTTTTTATAGATTATAACTCATGATTGTTGATATAAAAAATTCAAAAGAAAAAGAAAACTGAAATATTCATAGTCTCAAAGAGATGTTTTTCCTAAGGTTTTAATTATAAAACCAAAAGATGTTAGTAAATATATTATAACAATATTTTGTCAGAAAAACATAAATTATTTCAGGTTAGTAAAAAAAGCCTTATTTTTTTTCAAACAGGGTCTCTTTAGGGTTTGAGACGGCCCTGCTCTCTGTTATGCATAGGTGGCGGTAGTGCGGTGGTTGGTGTTCTCTGCGTTTTCTCTTCCCCTTGACTTCTAGTTTGATGTCATCTTCTCTAGTGGAAGCTATAAGCTTAGTTCGGTTCATGCTTTTCAGATCTTTATCAGTGGTGACTGGTGAGCTTAGCTGACATCACGGCTATTATGGTGGTAAAGTTTAGTTGGTGTTCTCCCTATTTTATATATGGACTTTTAAAGTTAGTGGCTTCCTATTTGTTGAAATCTACCAACATATGATACATAGAAACACAAAAAGGTTGAATGCATAAAATAATAAAATCTACATGAATCAGCGTTAAAAAAAGAAAAGAAAAATTTGATTCTTCTTCTCTATTGCTAATACATAGTATTTTTGTATTTTTGTGGCTTCACACAAGACACGGAGAACAACGACGCGCTAATGTTAAATAATATTAGACGCAGCGGCAGTTTCCGAACAAGATCTGATCGCTTAAAATTCCAGCGTCAGCCGCGTCTTATTCCGGTGACTCTTTTTAATGTTGCGGCCATATTTTTTAAGCTTGCGCCATCCTCCGCATCGTTTAAATTATTGCCGCTCATAGTAATCGCCGCGTCCATTATCCGAACAGGGCTATAGTAAAATCTTCACTTTGAAAGTTTGAATGAATGCCATAATGAAAGGCGAGGCGACCTGAATCTCAGCAATATGTTTCTTCATCGTCCTAATCGATAATTTAGTGGTCGGTTCGGTATTTTGGCTTCTTTCAATAACAACTGGCCCAGTTCTGATTATAATGAAACCAGGCGCTTATATTTCAAATGCAAATGTAACTGTGAGATTATGGGCAAATTAAACTCAATTTGGGCTGCTAATCGCAGTCTAAGCCAATGTTTATTGCAGTCAAATTTGTTCTTTTGATAATAATAAAAGTTTTAATTCAAATATAAAACAGAATCGGGAACAAGCATCCTCCATGCTTCCGCTTGGCAATAACTTCAGGTAACAAGACTCCTCTATGCATCCTCAATCTTAGGATACTGGTCAGGAAGAGAGCTTAGCTAGTAACTTGTCGTGCGAGAACCAGAATCACGACTGGAGTAAGACCCTTTTCCTCCACTCTTATCTTCGTCTATGTGTCCTCCAATCTAACTTTAATCTTAGGAGAATTGTCAAGAAGAGAGCTCAGCTCAGTAACATATCTTCCCAAGTCATTTGTGGCTGAAACAGAGCGAGAACCTGAAACACAGCCAGAACCAGAACAAAGACTAGAGCAAGGCTCTTTTTCTCCACTCTTCTCTTCTCCTTGCTTTGTAGTCAAAGCTCCATAAAACAGCTTCAAAGCGGCTTCAGTTGAGAGATCATGCACAGAACCGTGTAAGTTTCGGAACTTGTCTCGAGTTTCTTGTTCATCGATCAGTTTTTCTCTTAGGTCATCTGGGAGAAAAGCCAGCGCACTTCAAAACAGAATATGCATTAGACTACTATGTGTAACAACAACACATGAGCGTAACAGGGCAAAGCTAATCTAGTAATAACCTGGAAACACCTCTAACAATACCAAACTTGTAGCCAGCAAGAACTGATTCCTTATAGCCGACGTTATAACCTTCTTGCGCAGCAGCTTCTTGTCCAGCAGAAATCCCATCACGGTATCCAAGCTACGATATCGATTTAGCAGAAAAGCCAATCAATCAATAAGGCTTATGGAAACTGTAAAAATAACAATTTACAAAGAATTACCATGTGGAATTTTTCACGCATGTTCTCAGTATCCTTGTTCATCGAGTAAGCTTCACTTGGTTCTTCATCTGAACTTCCATAAAAGGATCCACCTTCATTCTCAAGATTACTTAAACCAAGCGATGTTTCTGTTCATGAAGACGAGGAATGCCAACATTAGCAATCCACTTTTTTTTAAGGTTAATGCTGATCTAATCAAACATAACTATTATTATCCACTGGAATAGTGTGATGGACTATGAAACTTCCCTTCGGAGACAACAAAGGGGACAGAGCACCATTCTTACAATATGTACTGTATATAGCGGATAGCAGGAACTTAGAAACACACAGATTCTATTCTATCACCTCATTAACTGTCCAGTCTCAGACAGTTGAAAACTGAAATCTTAGTAAACTTTTTTTTTTTTTTTGTAAGCCTTATCAGGTACAGAGCAAGAGACAGAACTTAAAAGGTACTTGAAGTGCATATAACATATGATACTAAGATTCTCACCAGGTTTTGAAAGCTGCAAACTTTCGCCGTAAAGCTCTTTGGCGAAATTAGACTTCCCATCTGGATAGTGGTAAAGGATTTACAAACAAAAAACATTGTTTTTAGTCAAAATACATTAGAGGGTAGCAAAACAGCATCGGTATTAATTCAGAAACTGAAAGCTTACAGTGATTCCCCTCAACAAGATTATACCATCGAATTCACAAGATTAATACTTTAGATATAAAGAAATATGGTAAAGATTGGCTCTTTAGCTTAGCTAACAAAAAATCAGAAATCATAAATTTGGGTATCATTTAAAATAATAACCTTCAGTTGGCTCCATCACTTCTTCGGCGAGATGTAAGTATGTAACTGAGGACGGAGAGACTTCGACGGACACTAGATCGAAGAAAGCTAGATTTTTACTTTCTTTTTCGTCATGTAGATTATTTATTTATTTATTATTATTTTTTTTTTGGAACTTTTGACAAAAATGTAAAAAATGGGGGCGGTGGCTGGTAATCGAAGATGACGTGGTTGTTTGCTTGCTGCTCTGTTTTCGGTTTAAATTTGCTTCCGTATGAATGTTTATTTCTCCGGTTTGGTTTGCTTCTGGATTTCTGGTTTACTTTTTTGTTAACGGATCGTTAAAGTCTTGCTTGCCGGAAACGAAGTGTTAAATCGCATCTTGTTCTCTTTTTTTTTTTTGGTTCAACTAATCGCATCTTGTTCTCTAAATGATGAGTTTCCCTTGATTTCCTTATCTCACTGTCGCGTAATACTCATTCGTCGGCCGATCAGCTATTTTGAACTCATTTATTTATTTCAGCCAATGTTTTTAAATAATAAGACCATCCGCATTAGCGGTTGTTAGCGGGTTCGTGGGCTCGAGTTCTTAGGACCGATTGATAAAAAGAAAATCAAAAATGGGTTTAATTCGATGAACCGGACCTTAGGACTGAACCCGTAAGAGGCGAGTTCAAGCCACACGTCGATCACATAGTGGTTTCTCCTTTCCGCGTTGACGACGAGGAAAAAGGGTTTCCGCGTAACTCGATTCATTTCTCTCCTCTCTGAAAAACCTAGGGTTTCTTTTCTCGGAGGCGATATTTCGTGCGACGGCGAATTCCAGAGGTTTTCTCCATCAAATCGACTCTGTAATCTCTTCTCGTCGCTCTTAGGTCAGTATTACTTAGATTCACGGTGTGTTAGCGTCGATTGTATGTTCGAAAGGGATTTGCGATTTGTGTGATTTAAAATCGATTTGGGGGTTTTTTTTAGGGTTCTTAATCGATATGGGAGTTCGATTGAGGGTTCATTTAATCATAATCTGTCGTTAATGTGTGCTAATAATTGCGATTTGTGGTACAGATGGATCCGATAGAGGAGAGAAGACATTCAAAGAGGCAAAAGGATTACATCAACAAGTTAGGGTCCGTCGCCGATTCTGAGTACGGGATTCCTAGAAGGTGTCCATGTGGGGGGCGAATCATTGATGAGGTTCGCCGGAAGGACGACTACGACACTCTTCCGAGGAAGCGGTTCTTCACCTGCAAGAACTACGAGGTAAGTTTTATTTTACACGCTTTGATTATCGTTTTTGGGATTACGAATCGACAAGTCTCTGATATTTGTTTATGTTGTAACCAAGGCTGATGGGTTCCATTATCGTCAGCCTTGGGTGATAGGTGTGCAGGAGGAGATTGAAAGGTTGACTAAGCGGGTGGAGGAGGCTGAGCAAGTGATGTTGGGGACGTTGAATTTCAGTAAGCAGATTGAGACACTGGAGGTTAGTCAACTTTCCTTGCTCTTTCATTCCATAAACATTATAGTTTTGTAATTTTTTTGCGTGACTAACACTTATTCTTTGATGTTTCCATGTCCAGGAACATGTTAAAATCCTCTGTGAGCAGGTAGATTACCTCACCGTCCAGGTGGCTACGCTGGAGAAGGTCAGCTTTGAAAAGCAAAGGTAACACTCAACAACCCTGTAGAGGTAGTTCGTAAATGTTTGTTAGAAATTCTTGATTGCTATATGTGTGTTTGATAATGTTAATGCTTTTTTAAAAGAAGAGGTAGTTGAACTTGTTAAATACAAACCTAACCGTATGAGACAACTTAACTAGAAATAGAACTTCATGAAAGCTTAAGATAACTACAACTATAACTAGAACTACAAGCCAAGCAAACTACAACGAGAACTAGTAGTCTAACTACAACTTAAATAAAACTATAATTAATGCTCACTTGGTTGTTGGTTGCTGTGATCAATTTGCGATTGTACTTAGCTGTAGTTAATATTTGCGATTGATTTGAAGTGTATTCACTGCTCTATGTGAACAACTTGGTCTGTAAAAAACTTTTCTAATGAATGTCTGGTAGGTAGACTTTGTTTAATTGTCCTATCCTATCACACGAAAAAGTAGTTTATAAACATAGGAAATCCACAACTAAAAACACAGTAACATATAAACACCAAACAAAACCTAAACGAAAATGGAACCTTTCTCCCAACACTCTGCCGGGTTTGTTAATCTATTAGCTCCGCAGAGCAATCAAGCAATAGACGTTGACTCTGCTGAGGCTAATGGTAACTCGCCCGGTTTAGTTAAGCCATTGGAAAGGAGAAACTGGGGACCCAAAGAAGACCTTGTGCTCATCAGCGCTTGGTTGAACACGAGTAAGGATCCCATAGTCAGCAATGAGCAGAAGGCAGAGGCGTTTTGGAAGAGAATAGAGGATTATTTCAACTCAAGCCCTCAGCTCATTGGCTCCGTTCCTAGAGAATGGAGTCAATGTAAGCAGAGGTGGGGAAGGGTTAATGAGCAGGTGTGCAAGTTTGTGGGTTGCCATGAAGCCGCTTTGAAGGAACAAGCGAGTGGTCAAAATGAGAATGATGTCATGAAAGCTGCACATGACATATTCTTAAACGACTATCATGCCAAGTTCGTACTTGAACATTGCTGGAGGGAGCTGCGGTTTGATCAGAAATGGAGATCACACTCGTTGTCGAAAGATGGTGCGAAGGAGAAGAGGAAGGAAGCAGGTCCGGAGGTGGTGGCTGACGACGAAGAGGTTAGGCCTCCTGGTGTTAAGGCAAGCAAAGCAGCGAAGCGCAGGAAGCACGGGAATGAAGCAGCTTATGATCAAGTACAGAGCATGTTAGCTATGAAAAACACCATTTCGAAACAAAAGATCCTAGATCGTCTCCTTGCCAAAAATGAAGACACACTTTCTGATCAAGAACTATCCCTTAAGAAAAAACTAATATCTGAAATGCTTTAATTTGGTGAGTGACTTGTATTTTAGGTTGATTTGCTTAGGTTGAATCGATGAACTAGTTGGTTGAATTCTAGAGTTTGCTTGGGTTGATTCCATGAACTTGTTGGTTGAATGCTTGAACTTCTTTATGAGTCGAACAAATTGTTTATGTTTAGCTGTATTGACTCTGTTTTCTTATCTTTTGCAGGTCTGAGAGTGCAGGTCACGGGTTGGAGTTAAGGTGTTAGAGGTCAGTAGTTGTTGCAGGTGAAGCCTTGTTGTTTGTTTGTCATGGGATAGTGTAGGCTTGTGTATCTTTCTACACTAGTTTTCAATCACGGATGATGTACTATGTATTGTGTCAGTGACAAGTTGATTCACGAATGTAATATGGTTTCGAACTCTATATATTATTGCACTTCTATTACTTTCAATTGCTCACATCTCTCACTTTAAACAATTGCACTTATCTCACTTCAAAACAATTGCACTTCTATTACTTTCAATTGCTCATGCACCAAGTAAGAACAACCTCACTACAACAGCTCTCATCGTTCATCTTCAGAAAGTAACTCCAAGTCCGGACCAGCTCACTACAACAGCT
The DNA here is from genome assembly GCF_020379485.1 of Brassica napus. Classification (NCBI taxonomy): domain Eukaryota; kingdom Viridiplantae; phylum Streptophyta; class Magnoliopsida; order Brassicales; family Brassicaceae; genus Brassica; species Brassica napus. Next base: position 7,271,798 of record NC_063441.1, on the reverse strand, counting down.
CTCATCGGGACAATCTTTCATCTTGAAGAACGAAGTCAGCTCTCCTCTCCATCTTCACATACAGAAACAAAATCAAACACGGAACAAGGTATAAAACATGCATCTTAGTAATAGCTTGGGAAATAAATGAAAATTGCAAAAAAAAAAATTACAACTTCTTTAAAGGATTATGAGTACGAAAATATAGGATTATGATAAAATAAAAGATTATGAAAACAAACAAAGGGTCTTTAAAAACATATTAAAAACAAATAAAAGATTATGAAAAATAAAGGATTATGCAAAAGAAAATATAGGATTATGAAAAATAAAGGATTATGCAATATAAATGATTATGAAAAAGAAAATATAGGATTATGAAAAATAAATGATTATGAAAAATAAATGATTATGAAAAAAGAAATTATTATGGAAACAAACAAAGGCTATTGAGAACAAAGGATTTTTAAAAAAATATAGGATTATGAAAAATAAATGATTATGAAAAATAAATGATTATGAAAAATAAAGGATTATGCAATATAAATGATTATGAAAAAAAATATAGGATTATGAAAAATAAATGATTATGAAAAATAAATGATTATGGAAACAAACAAAGGATATTGATGGAATATAAATAAAAAATGATGGAGTTACAAACCCCCTACTTGCCTTTTGGAGGAAGGAAAACATAAATAAATTGCTTGACAAATGTCTTCCTCATCAACGGATGAAGTTGATGAAGCTTTAGACGAAATAGTCGACCAAGTAGTTGACAATTACATCAACGCAATAGTTGATGGTCAAGCCAACAAGCCGAGGAGACGAGCTTATATCGACAGAGATCGGGAAGTAGGACATAATCAACTATGGAACGATTATTTCACGGAAAATCCTACATACCCACCGGAATTGTTTAGGCGGCGTTTTCGAATGAACAAGCCATTGTTCCTTCGCATTGTCGAACGCCTAAGTAGTGAAGTTCCTTACTTTCAGCAAAGACGAAATGCTCACGGAAGGAACGGGCTATCTGCACTTCAAAAGTGTACGGCAGCTATACATATGCTGGCATATGGTCAATCGGGAGATACATATGACGAATATCTCCGACTTGGTGACAGTACATCACGTTTGTGTTTGGCAAATTTCACTGATGCAATAATACAATTGTTTGGAGAAGAGTATCTACGAAAACTTACAGCCGAGGATCTTCAACGATTACTCGATGTTGGAGAGGTACGGGGGTTTCTGGGGATGATAGGCAGCATCGACTGTATGCATTGGGAGTGGAAAAACTGCCCAACGGCTTGGAAAGGTCAGTTCACACGTGGTTCAGGAAAGCCGACAATTATCTTAGAAGCCGTGGCATCACAAGATCTTTGGATATGGCACGCATTTTTCGGCTTACTAGGTACCCTCAACGATATCAATGTTCTTGATCGGTCACCTGTTTTTGATGACATCTTACCTCGAGCACCTAAAGTTAAGTTCAAGGTCAACAACCACACTTATCGTATGGCCTACTATCTTACTGACGGAATTTATCCAAACTGGTCAAAATTTATCCAATCCATCCCACTTCCTCAAGGTCCTAAAGCCGAGAAATTTGCAGAAAAGCAAGAATCCACCAGAAAAGATGTCGAACAGGCTTTTGGAGTATTGCAATCGAGGTTTGCAATTGTTAAAAACCTTGCTCTACAATGGGACAAGGAAAAGATAGGAAAGATAATGAGAACTTGTGTTATATTGCACAATATGATAGTAGAGAACGAACGACACGGATACGCTCAAATTGATACTTCTGAGTTCGAGTCAGGAGAATCAAGCAGAAGTTCGAGGGTGACAAGGAGAGAAAGTATTCATGTCGGTGATATGTTAGGCATGCGCAGAGAAGTTCGAGATCCAGAGAAGCATGCTCGTTTGAAAGCTGATTTAATGGAAAATATATGGCAAAAGTTTGGTGATGAAGATGAATAAGCTTTGTATGTTATTAAATTTCTTGATTTATGTAATCTACTCTTAATGTATTGAATAAAAAGTTTTAAAATATTTATAATATATTTTACTATTTTATTCATGTATTCTGAATATTTTGAAACTTTAAAAAAATAAAATAAATATTATTATTTTATTCTTATGAACTTTTTCTTGAGGTTCACAAATGCAGAAAACAACAAATACAGGGGTTGACGATCTATTTCCCCCTGAGAAGTATCATATATCACTAGATACACACAGACTTTTGATCCCGTTCTATTTCCCCACAAAATAAAAGTTCGAATCGTATATCCCCCCAATTTGAAAGATCGAGTTCTGTTTCCCCATACCGTCGAAGTTAAGCATTGCAATACACATAGGTTTGGATTAACGCCGGTTTACTGTTTATCATTTAACCGTAAACCTATTGTTGCCCAACAAAAACCGCGATTTAACCGAAAAGATCCGTTTAAGATCCGATTAAAACCTGATTAAAACCCGATTATAACCCAATTGTTATTGGTTTAACCCGAAAACATAAACCCCCAAATCCCCAGTGTTCTTCATCGACAAAGAAACCCTAGAAAGATTTATCAGCCGATTTTAGTTGATTACAAGTAGAAAAAATGGAGACGGTCAGTGAAAACACGATTCCTTCCCTTAGGGATGAATCAGACGACGAAGAAGAGATGGAGAGGCACGCTTTCCGGGTTGAAGAAGATGTAGCTGCATTCATCAACGAACCTCCCATCCGACATAACATCTATCCCGATACCGAGAATGATAGTGATACAGATGAGGAGGAAGATGGTGAAGAGCAACAAATGAAACGACAGAGGACAAGAGAGCGTTATCGAATTAGAAGAGGTGATGGGAATCTCTTCGAGGGCCAAGTATTCTTCAATGGAGTTGCATTCAAAGAGGCGGTATTGGACTACGCTCTAAAGACTGGTCACAATATCAAGCAGTATAGGTATGACAAAACCAAACTTGGTTTTAGTTGTGTTGGTCGAAATGTGGATTCACACTGTCAGTGGCGTGTTTATTGCTCGAGTAAAGGAGAACCAGAGAGATGGTATGTTAAAGTGTACAAGAATGAACACAGCTGTGTTCCAAATGGAGAATGTGAGATGCTTAAGGTCCCTGTGATAGCTAGGCTGTTTGTTGATAAGATAAGAGAAGAACCAAAATATTTCATGCCAATGAAGATAGAAGAACTGATCAAGGAGAGGTGGAAGATCACGGTTTCTAGAGCACAATGTCAAGCTGCTCGAAATAAAGCAATGGCGTGGATTCAGAAGGAGTATGAGACTCAGTTTGCTCGAATCCGAGACTATGCTGCCGAGATTCTCGAGTCAAATATCAACTCTTCGGTGGAAGTCGAGACCAAGAGAAATGAGGAAGGAAAAGATGTGTTCAACCGTTTCTATGTGTGTTTCGATGTGCTTAGGAGGTCATGGCAGGATACATGTAGACCTCTTATTGGGATGGATGGCACATTCTTGAGAGGAAAAACTAAAGGACAGTTGTTAGTGGCTCTTGGTCGAGATGGGGATAATTCAATCTACCCCATTGCTTGGGCAGTTGTTCAAGTGGAAAACACTCCAAATTGGGTGTGGTTTGTGAAGCATATCAAGACAGACTTGGGTTTAGGAGATGGTGATGGATATATTATGGTCTCCGATCGTCAGAAGGTAAGCTTTGATTATCATGTAATTTTTTTCTAAAAATATAATTTTCTTATGTTTGTGTGTGGTCGGTTTCAGGGACTGATCAAGGCAGTTCAGTTGGAGCTTCCGAAGATGGAGCATAGAATGTGTGTTCGACACATTTATGGAAACGTGAAAGCTAAACATGGAAAGAAGAGTGACATGAAGAAGTATATTTGGCAACTTGCTTGGAGCTATAATGAGGCGGAGTACAAGGAGAATCTAGATAGGCTGTTCAACTACGACTCAGAGGTGTATGCAGATGTGATGAAGACTAATCCAATGACTTGGGTTAGAGCTTTCTTCAAGTTGGGGAACTATTGTGAAGACGTCGAGAACAACTCAACTGAATCTTTCAACGCCTCCATCGTTTCTGCCCGTGAAAAGCCAATGGTACCAATGTTGGATACCATTGCGCGTCTTGCAATGGTGCGTATCGCTTCTAGATATCTGATTGCTCAAGATCACAAGAGCATATGCACACCTTACGTGGTTGATATACTCGCTTTGGAGCACAAAAAAGCATCACAGTGTACTGTTTATAGAAGCACAAATGGTATGTGGTTGGTGAATGTTGATGCTTGTTCTTACCGTGTCAATTTGGAGAAGCGGACATGCACGTGTTCCAAATGGGATATCACTGGGATCCCTTGTGAACATGGATACGGTGTCATCTTGGATAGGAAACTAGACGCTGAGGATTTTGTGTGTCACTGGTTTCGGACCACACTGTGGAGGAGGACATACGAAGAAGGCATAACACCATTAAGAGGAGCACGATTTTGGCCAACTTCTTCAGCCCCTGAAGTGCATCCAGCTCCTGAGCCAGACCAGCCTGGTCGCAAAAAGAAGAAAGACAACAAAAGGAAAAAGGGCAAAAATGAGTCTCCTGTGAAGAAGAAACCGAAGACGTTGAAGCGCATTATGCATTGTGGACTTTGTGGTGCGCCTAACCACAATATTCGTTTTCATAAGGAGGGACCCCATAAGAAGGTATGATTCATTTTTCATATCCTCTATATGGTTCTCCTTTCATTACTTACATAAGACTCTTTTTTTTAATCTTTATAGGCTCCACAAGCTGAACCATCTCAAACCTTTGCTAGTCAAGGTGAATCCTCTCAAGCTTGATGTTCTTTAGCGGTAACTACAGTAGGAAAGGAAGATCAAGAAGTATTTTTTGGGTTGTGTCTTCTTTCTTTTTTCGGCTATTTTGTTGTTGTCATCTTCATGGTTGATGAACAAGAATCCTTCTACTTATTTTGGTGTTTTCTTCCTTTTGTATGGACATGACTCGATCATGTAGGTTATAACCAAGAAAATACCAACATTTTCATTCATTAAACAACATAAAAAACGTCAAGTACAAGTACTACTTCATAGCATTAAACAACATTTATCGAAATGAAATCCATCACACAAGCTTAATGATGACAAACCCAACAACACAAGCTATTACAATTCCAGCACACATCTTCTTCATGCTCCATTTCGCTTCCTTTAACACTTCCTCCATCTTGTCGAAAAGCTCTGTCTCTAGCTTCATCTCCATCTTCTCAAATACCTTCTTCTCACTTTCTCCTCGTTCCATCATAACTTCTTTCACCAATTCTTCAAGATTACTCATTTTGTTCTTCAGAACATTAATCTCTTCTAACAATGCCTCATCCACCCACTTGAAGAAATGATTATCATTCTCAAGCTAAAATCGATCAATGAAGTTAAAATCTGAGTTATTGCACAATCAAATTAATAAGAGTAAGCATTACCTTTTTTGAAACAGCATAAGAACACCTATGGTAACGACGATACGGATTTTTGTCTGATCTTGACATCAAAGTCGAGATTTCATATCCGCACCAACACTGTTTTGGGACACCCACGACCCTTTTCTTTGAACGCACCATTGACGACCCACTTGAAGCTCCAGAAACATCACTCATCTTTCAATTTCTCTTATCTCTCCCACAAATCAATTTCCCCAATTCAATTTTGTTAGGGTTCGTGACTGTAATTGTTTTAGGAATCGGGGATTTTAAAGACTAGGGTCGGGTTTTCAAACGGGTGTGGTTATGTTTAAAATGGGTTTATTTTGGTTAGCTACTGGTTCACCCAAGTAAACCATTAAATTCGACGGTATGGGGAAACAGAACTCGATCTTTCAAATTGGGGGGATATAGGATTCGAACTTTTATTTTGTGGGGAAATAGAACGGGATCAAAAGTCTGTGTGTATCTAGTGATATATGATACTTCTCAGGGGGAAATAGATCGTCAACCCCAAATACAGGTTCATAACTATTCATGGACCCACAAAAAAATATTAAAAAATCTTTGTGAACCCCAAGGGGGGGGGGGGAGGTTCACCAATGCTCATGCTCTAAGAGTATTAACATTCACCAAAAAAATGTAAAAAATAAAACAAACATTTCAATTATATTTTATTAGGGAAAATTACATGTTTACCACTTTTATGCTATTACTTTTTATTTTTACTACCACTAAAGGAATTTTTTAAAAAATACCTTATTAATTAAAAGGCAAAAGACTTTTATGCCATTATTCTTTATATATATAATAAATAAATATTTAAATAAATAAAAATCTAAAAAAAATAAAAAATAGTTTTCTAATTTTTTTTTCGAATTATACTATTTCGAAATTCAAACACTAAATCCTAAAACTCAACTCTAAACCCTAAACAATCAATCACAACCCTTTTTTTTTAAATACGAACCCTAAACCCTAAACCATCAATCCTAAACCCTAAACCTTCAACTCTAAACCCTAGAACATCAACTCAAAATCCTAAACCCTAAACTTTGATATCTTGCATATTTCCATTGTTTTATCCATCCATCCATGTGCATTTTGATCATATAGATTAGGATTTAGCCATGTTTAGGTTGCACTTTGCATACATGAGTCCTTATCAGGTATTGGAATACCACATAGAGTTCTTGGAGACATTTGGGTGCATTTGGAGCTCAAAAGAAGTTTTTAAAGTGATCATCAGACGAGCAACATACCTGAGCGACCTGTCGCAGCGACACCCTCAAGTCGCTCCCGAAGCCCGGAGCGACGTGCCGGAGCGACCAGCCGAGGTCGCTGCGCGTCGCCTATCTGCTCGAATTCATGTTTTCTCAAGGGCCTTTTGGTCATTTCATGATGCACGTTTTTATTCTGAAAACCTATGTTTTAATACTCTGTAAGCCACCAAGAGGGGATTATCTTTTGTTCTTAAGAAAACCACCAAAAACCTTTGGAAAGTCATCTCTTTGAATCAATTGATCAGTTTGTTATTGAAATTCTGTGTTCTTATATCTATTTTCTGTATTTCTCTACATGATTAATCTGAAATCCTACATGGGTTTAAGAGGAATCATGGAGATTAGTGAGTAATCACCTTTTGAATTCATGGGTTAGGGAGATTAAGGGTGATTAGGTTAGAGCTAGGATGTTTTAGTGTAGATCATTCATATTTCCTTGCTAGTAGAGTATTCATAATGCATCCTCTGAGTTGGCCTCTCTGAAGTTGATCCTTAGGCATTTTCCACCCGAAAGGTGTTCGAGGAAATGCCCGAGATAACTCATCTAAGCTTTTAGCATACTTTGCCAAAGATATTTGTTGTTAGAGGTGCTAAGATAGCCATTAGACTTGTTAGTAATGATTGCTTTCATATTATTCAACCAAAGACATTTGATGTTTGAATTGTGTTAGTAAATGAACATTCATCTAGACATAGAGTTTGTTTAGGATTGTGTCTAAGCTTAAGGTTGATAGTTTGATTGATCGTTTGCCATCCTTAGTTCGAAACTTGATCACCCGAGGTCTAATCCCTATACCCATGAGTTCTCTTTTCCCATAGTCAAGAAAGTATCATTCAATTATTGCTTTTTAGTTTAGTCATAGTTTAAAACCCATCTAAATCATTGGTTGCACTTAGATTAAGTGATTACTTGCATTCTCGGTGCTTTGATATCTCTCATAACTGGTTCGACAATCATTTATACTACAACATTTGTCTTAGGAGCCTTGAAAACTCCTAACATCAAATTGGCGCCGTTGCCAAATTCTGAGTAGAATTCAACATTGAGATTTAGTCAATTGCTTGAGACTAAGTCATTTTTATTTTCTTTTGTTACCGATTCTTCTTTACCTCCCTTTTAATCTACAGGTGTATGAACTTGCGGAGCAGGGGTCCATCAAACCTAGTTCCACCAGCTGCAGACATCAGAGCTTTAGAGAGAGAGTGTGCTAGAAAGAGAAGAGAAGAAGAGCAACATGCTCAATTGCAGAGATTGAACACTGATATGGGAGACATACCTCAGCATGATGCGGGCGTCAATGGCACTAATAAAAATGCTCCAGCAAACCAACAGCAAGCAGCTCGACCCATTGGCACTTACGACCGCCCCAACATTCATGGTCATAGATTGGGAATCCGAGCACCAGCTGTAGCAGCCAACAACTTTGAGATCAAATCAGGACTCCTCAATGTGATTGAGAACAACAAGTATCATGGCTTGGCTCTAGAGGATCCATTTGATCACTTGGACAGGTTCGACAGCTACTGTGGATTGTCAAAAACCAATGGTGTTTCCGAAGATGCCTTAAAGCTTAAGCTATTCCCTTTCTCTTTGGGGGATAAGGCACGTCAGTGGGAGAAGTCTCTACCCAGCGACTCTATCATCACTTGGGATGACTGCAAGAAAGCATTCTTGGAGAAGTTCTTCTCTACTTCAAGAACTGCTAAGCTGAGAAATGAAATTTCTAACTTTCAACAGAAGAACTTGGAAGGTTTCAGTGAAGCCTGGGAGAGATTCAAGGGCTACCAAGCTCAATGCCCACACCATGGTTTCTCTAAGGAGAGTTTGCTGAGCACATTCTACCGTGGTGCTCTTCCTAAGTACAGGGCCAGACAGGATACAACCAGCAATGGGTTCTTCTTGGGGAGAACTGAGGAAGATGCAGAGGAGCTGGTTGACGACATGGTTAAGAGTGATGCAGTCTACAGTGGAGATCACGATAGAGGCAGTAAAACAGATGATAAGCAGACGAGGAAGGAGTTGAAGGCTCTACAGGATAAGATAGATATCCTCATTGCTGATAAAGCTACCCAAGAGCAGCTGCATTTTGTTGGCAACCCAAGCCAAGAGACACTAGTTGTTGTCCATGAAGTTGAGGGTTTGGAAGGTCATGAAGAGCTGTGTTTCATCAACAACAATGGTAGCTGGTACAAAAAAGAGCCCAACTTTCAGTACAACAACTACCAACAGAAATCCTATTCCAACAACCAACAGAGTGGTTATCAGCCTCAGAACAATCAGCAAGGCAGATATCAGCCTCAGCAAAACACTCCTCCTGGTTTCAACAACAAGGGCAACCATTCTTCCCAACAACAATCTACTCCCTCTACCTCTACTCGTCAAGTCAGCAACACTGATGCTCTACTGAAACAAATCTTGGAGTTTCAGACAAGAAGTGAGAAGCATGTTGGTTATGAGTTGAAGAACCTTCACTCAAAGATTGATGGGAGCTACAATGAGCTCAACAACAAGTTCAGAGCTTTGGAGAACCAGTTTGCTGCCATGAACACTCAACAAAATCGCCAACAAGGTTCTCTACCTGGAAAATCTGAGCAAAACCCCAAGGAAACCATGAAAGCTATCACTCTCAGGAGTGGTAAGGAGTTACCTCAGAGAGCTCTCACCAAAGATGCTGAGAAACAAAGTGAGGGGGTTGCCATCAACATAGATGATGAAGTGGTGATTGTTGATGAGAAGATCAATGACGAGATCTTGGAGAAGATAGTGGAAGCCAAAGGAAAAGGAAAGGTTGGAGAAGAGAAGAAAACAATTAAGGATGGTGAAGTTGTCACTCCAGCAAGTGAAAGTTCTTTTGTTCCTCCTGCCTATGAACCCAAGCTTCCATTCCCAGGACGATTCAAGAGGCAGCTGCTAGAGAAGTACAAAGGTCTATTTGAAAAGCAAATGAGTGAAGTCCAGGTCACAATGCCCATTATTGATGCTTTCATGCTGATTCCTCAATACAGCAAGTTCCTGAAAGATGATGTAGCTGCAAAGAAGAAAGAGATGGAGGGCATGGTGATTCTCACTCATGAGTGCAGTGCCATCATTCAGAGGCTTGTCATTCCAAAGAAGCTAGAAGTTCCAGGATGCTTCACATTACCTTGTGCTCTTGGACCTATGGTACTTGATAGATGTCTCTGCGATTTGGGAGCTAGTTTCAGCTTGATGCCTCTATCTGTTGCTAAGAAGCTTGGTTTCACTCAGTACAAGAAGTGTAGACTTTCGCTGGTATTGGATGATCGTTCAGTGAAGTATCCTGTGGGTATCTTAGAGGACCTCCCCGTGATGGTTGGAAACTATGAGATCCCTACAGACTTTGTGGTGCTTAAGATGGGTGAAGAAGCTCAAGATCCTTTAATCCTTGGAAGGCTTTTCTTAGCCACAGCAGGAGCTATTGTCAATGTGAAAGAAGGCAAGATTGATCTTCATTTGGGTAAATGGCACATTCTCCATTTTGACATCAAGGAGGTAATGAGGAGGCCAACAGTTCAAGGGCAAGTGTTCTACATTGAAGAGATGGACGCCCTTGCTGATGAACTCCTTGAAGAGTTGTCACTAGAGGATCCTCTACAACATGCTTTGACTGTAGAGAGAGAGGTTGAAGTGATTGAGAACCTGGAGAGTACTGCCTATGGGATGATGCTGGATTCACACCAGGGATTTGTCAGTAAGGAGCAGTACGAGGAGCTCCCACGCACGGTTCACCAAGAAGTCTCAGTCACTCAACAAGAGGACACCCAGCAAGATGACTGGAGTGAGCTTAAGGCACCTAAAGTGGAGCTTAAACCTCTTCCCCATGGTGTAAGGTATGCATTCCTTGGCCCTAATGAAACTTATCATGTCATTGTGAGTAGTGAACTTACTGAAACTGAGCTATCTGAACTTTTGAAAACACTTAAAAGATTTACAAAAGCAATAGGTTACTCACTGGATGACATCAAGGGAATATCACCCTCTTTATGCATGCATAGGATACATCTTGAGGATGAATCAATGACTTTTATCGAGCATCAAAGAAGGTTAAATCCTAACCTGAAGGATGTTGTAAAGAAAGAGATTCTTAAACTCTTACATGCTGGTGTTATTTACCCTATCTCAGATTCTAAATGGGTATCACCTGTGCATGTTGTACCAAAGAAGGGTGGTATCACTATGATTAAAAACGACAAGGATGAATTGATACCAACAAGAACCATCACAGGTCATAGAATGTGCATTGATTACCGAAAACTAAACTCTGCATCTAGAAAGGATCATTTCCCATTACCATTTATTGATCAGATGCTTGAGAGACTTGCAAATCACCCATTCTATTGCTTTCTTGATGGTTACTCAGGATTTTTTCAGATCCCCATACATCCCAATGATCAAGAGAAAACGACATTCACATGTCCCTATGGTACCTTTGCATATCGAAGGATGCCATTTGGTCTATGTAATGCTCCAGCCACCTTTCAAAGGTGCATGATGTCAATTTTCTCTGATCTGATTGAGGATGTTGTGGAGGTGTTTATGGATGATTTCTCTGTCTATAGATCTTCGTTTTCTGCTTGTTTGTCAAACTTGTGCAGGGTCCTACAGAGATGTGAAGACACCAACCTTGTGCTGAATTGGGAGAAGTGTCACTTCATGATCAAGGAAGGGATTGTGCTGGGACACAAGATTTCAGAGAAAGGGATTGAGGTGGATAAAGCCAAAATCGATGTTATGGTTGGTTTGCCCCCACCAAAGACAGTGAAAGACATCCAGAGTTTTCTTGGTCATGCTGGGTTCTACAGGAGGTTCATCAAGGACTTCTCCATGATCACTAGACCTTTGACCAGGCTGCTGTGCAAAGAAGCCACTTTCAGCTTTGATGTAGAATGTCTACAAGCCTACAAGAAGCTGAATGGTGAACTCATCAGTGCTCCAATTGTCCAGCCACCTGATTGGGATCTCCCTTTTGAGATCATGTGTGACGCTAGTGACTATGCTGTGGGAGCTGTTTTGGGGCAGAAGAAAGATGGCAAAACCCATGTGATCTACTATGCGAGCCAAACTCTCAATGATGCTCAGATGAGGTATGCCACGACAGAGAAGGAGATGCTGGAAATTGTTTTTGCCTTTGAAAAGTTCAGAAGCTACTTGGTTGGGTCTAAAGTCATTGTCTACACATACCATGCTGCTTTGAGACACCTTTTGGCCAAGAAGGATGCAAAACCCAGACTCTTGAGATGGATTCTTTTGCTTCAAGAATTTGATTTGGAGATCAAGGACAAGCCAGGAGTTGAGAATGGTGTAGCTGATCATTTGTCCAGGTTGAGGGTAGAGTCTGGTATTCCTATTGACGAAGGACTTTCTGAGGAGCAGATCATGGCTATTGAAGCAGTGATAGCAGTTTGTGAGACTGGTAGGAAGCTGGAAGAAGTCAAGGCAACAGAAGAGAAGGAACCTTGGTATGCTGATTTGGTGAACTACCTAGCCACAGGAAGAGAACCTTTGAATCTTGTGGGCTATGCCAAGAAGAAGTTCTACAAGGATGTGAAGAGATACTACTGGGATGAGCCCTACCTCTACATTCTCTGCAAGGATCAGCTTTATAGGAGAGTGGTTGCAAATGAGGAGATTGATGGGATCCTTACACAGTGTCATGAATCATCCTATGGAGGCCGCTTTGCCACCTTCAAGACAGTTGCGAAAGTGTTACAAGCTGGATTCTGGTGGCCACATATGTTCAAGGATACACAAGATTTTGTTTCAAAGTGTGATTCTTGCCAAAGAAGAGGAAACATCATCAAGAGGAATGAGATGCCTCAAAATCCAATCCTTGAAGTTGAAGTCTTTGATGTGTGGGGTATTGACTTCATGGGACCATTTCCATCATCTTTTGGCAACAAATACATCCTTGTGGCTGTTGATTATGTCTCCAAATGGGTGGAAGCTATTGCAAGCCCCACCAATGATGCTAGAGTTGTAACCAAGATGTTCAAGAACATCATCTTTCCAAGATTTGGAGTCCCAAGAGTTGTGATCAGTGATGGAGGTTCCCACTTCATTAACAAACTGCTTGAGGGACTTCTCAAGAAGAACGGTGTGAAGCACAAGGTGGCAACTCCTTATCATCCCCAAACAAGTGGTCAAGTTGAGATTTCTAACAGAGAGATCAAGTCCATTTTGGAGAAGATTGTGGGGATCACAAGGAAGGATTGGTCCAATAAGCTTGATGATGCACTTTGGGCTTATAGGACAGCGTACAAGACACCACCGGGCACCACTCCTTTCAACCTAGTGTATGGAAAAGCTTGCCATATGCCAGTGGAGCTTGAATACAAGGCACTATGGGCAATAAAGTTGCTGAACTTTGACATCAAGAGTGCCAAGGAGAAAAGGCTTTTTCAGCTACATGAGCTTGATGAGATAAGAATGGATGCTTTTGAGAACTCAAGGATCTACAAGGAGAAAACTAAAGCTTTCCATGACAAGAATATCCTGAAGAGAGAGTTTCAAGAAGAAGATCAAGTTCTTCTCTACAACTCTAGGCTGAAGTTATTTCCAGGAAAGCTTAAGTCAAGGTGATCCGGTCCTTTCAAAGTCAAGGAGGATAGGCCATATGGAGCAATAGTTTTGTGGAGCACTGATGGAAGAGACTTCACAGTCAATGGGCAAAGGGTTAAGCTCTACATTGCTACTGCACCAGAGGAAGATGGAGTTTCTACTCCACTGTCTGATCCTACCCCGGCCTAATCCAAAAGGAGGCAAAGTCAAGCTAGAGACTTAAAACAAGCTCACTTGGGAGGAAGTCCCATGCGTATCCTTGTATATATTGCATTGGTATTTTCATTTTCATCTTATTGTATATAAAAAAAAAAGTCGTGTGCAGGTGCTTGATCGATTCAAGTTTGAGCAAAAATCGTGCGTGGGAGCGAGGTCTCAGAGTGAGGATGCGAGGTCGCTCCAGCTGGAAGCGACATAGCCACAGCGACAGATCGAGGTTGCTCGGCTTTACGACATTTTGTTCTCCAAAAACACTCTCGGAGCGACCTCCCAGAGTGAGCACATGAAGTCGCTCCAGCTGAGAGCGACGTTACGGGAGCGATACCTCGGAGTCGCTCGCGTTTTCGACGAAACGGAGCTCAAAAACTGACCTGGAGCGACGTCCTAGAGCGACACCTCGAAGTCGCTCCAGCTCCAGAGCGAGGTTTCGAGAGCGACACTCCAAGGTCGCTAGCGTTTTCGTCGAATCACGACGCGAGAAAACGACCCGGGAGCGACCTCTCGCAGCGACACCCTCAAGTCGCTCCCGAACCGGTCCAGGTAAGTTTTCTTCGTCCTAACCCCGGTTTAATTCAAGTGAACCGATTCCCAATCAACCCAAACCGAACCGGACGCCCCTAAACCTACCCAACACCCATGATTCCATCTCTCTCACTCTCCCCTCCTCTCACAAACACTCATATTCTCTCAAACTCACCCACACCAAAAATCCCAAAACTTTTTCAATTCTCACCCAAATCAACAAGTTCTTGTTTCTAAATCCAAGCTTTCGCCTCTGTAGTCTATTCCTCACCACCCATTCACCATTTCCTTTTATCCAAAGCAAGTTTTGAATTTTCAGGTGACAATGGTCAAGAAGACAAAGGGAAAGTTGGAAGCCGAGAGGCAAGAAGTGAAAGAAAAGAGTCTGCACTAAGAGGAAAAGCTCTAGCCTGCGAGCCAACTGGCTCAGGGACGCAGAGGACAGTTCGTCAGCAGACTTTGGCTGCAAAGAAATCGCAAGAACAAGAGAAGAGGGCAGAGAAAAGTGTAGCAGTTCCCACTCATGAGGAGAGTGAAACTGAGAGTGGTGATGAGCAGGTACCTACGAAGAAAGCCAAGATGTCCAAAGGGAAGGGGGTTGCTGTTGATCGGGACATGGCGAAAACCCCATCTGTGGAGGAGCTGTATGATCACTTGAGGGATGGGGTCACTTGGACTCCAACCAGGTTCGCCGACCTTGATTTGCTGAAGGAGTTGGGTCTTGAGTCTGATATTGAGGCGATGCTAGGACATTTGAAGATGCCAAAACTCCTCACCATGGCTTATCTTTTCTACAAGGATGTCACTTGTCAGTTCTTATCTTCTCTTGTGGTCACTTACCATGACACTGCGCATGTGAGGCAAGGATGGGGCAAAATCAGGTTCAAGGTCAATGGAAGAGAATACAACATAGGCTTCAAAGATATTGGGAGAGTCATGGGTTTCCAAGACCTAGAAGACCACTCCCTTCCCAAGTGTGAGAACCTCCCCACAGAGCTTTGGAAGTTGATCACTGGAAACAAACACTCTACCGGGGCTGACAAGAACTCACATATCCGACACCCGTCAGTACGCTACCTCCACAGGATGCTCGTCCATGCATTCTACCCACGGAAGCAAGCTGGTACTGTCACTGAGGAAGACATGCGACTGCTCTGTCCGGCTATCCGTCCCTACGCCCAACCTGGAGTGTTACCCCTTCCAAGCACCGACATCTATGCTACCTTCGGGATGGTCAGTTTCTTTGTGGGCCGTCTCCAGCACTACAGAGACTGGGCGTGGTACACCTCTGATTCGCGTCCAAAGGTTGGGATAGGCGGGATGATCACACCACTGCTCCAGTTTCTGAATGTTCCCTTGGGAAAGGACGCAGCAGGGCCTAAGTTCATTGATGGCACCTACTTGAGGATTGCCACCTATTTCAGTGGGATGTATGGGAAGGACTACGTCTACCACTACTACTTGAAGGGCAAGCCAGTCGAAGTGGTTTTTCCAAACCGGAACCTGACGAGTTTAGAGATACCTGGAGCTATCAGCTTCAACATATCCAAGGAGTATTTTCTTGGAGAACACGGGTCTCTCGATCCCATTGCTCCACCAAGGAAAAGGAGTGTTCCTACGCGACCTGACTCACCTGTTGCAGACACATCTGAACCTATCTATGGACCTTCGCGCTACTACTTCAAGCCACATGACGGAGTTCTTCCTCCTGGAGCTCTTCGTGATGCTCATGACCACATTGGTCGCCTTCAGAGGTGGAACAAGGCACATGACAGGACGATAGAAAAGCTGAAGGGTGCAAGGCGCTTAGCAAGACCGTAAAGAAGCAGGCAAAGACTTCAGCCAAGTTCATGAAGAAAGTAGATGATGTCTTAACCAGGGGAGGAATAGCTGGATGTAGCTCAGCAGACTTCGCTTTCGCGAACACATCAAACCCCCAGCCTCCACCTCCGCCTGATGCTCTTGGTTTCCCCCTCACTGCTGCGCAGCTTCAGCGTAAGTGGAGGAACCCACCCACTCAACCCTCCACCTCCGGTAACAAGTCCCCATCCCTCGCTTCTTCTGATAGTGAGGTCGAGATTGACGAGGTTGAGAGCCAACCATGGTATGGAGACTACGGTTCAGCATCTGGCGGTTACTACACCACCTTCCCACCTGACGACGATGATGCTGGGGCATCTGCCCCCACTTACTGTCCGTAGGAGGTACCTCTTTCTTTCCCTTGTATATACCATTTCATTTTTGCATATTAGTTTTCTTTTCGGTATCTCTCTCTTTACTTGACAACACAGAGACTGTGTAACTCAAGTTTGGGGGAGGTACCAAGCATTTGATCATGTTTGCTTTGATGTTGTTTCATGGAGTCATGCATTGCATACCTATTTGCATATAAAAAAAATCATTTAGTTTGCATCATTTGCATTTCTAGGAGAGTCTAGAGCATATAGCTTGCATTCACTTGCATTGGGAGCAATGATTTTAAATGCCTTGAAAAGAACACTACGTTGCACCTGAGTAGCTATGCACCTCTCAAAAAGACTTGTATGTTTCGAGCCTTGAAAACTCTTCTTGAAACTTGTTGATTGCTGAAACTCAGTATTTGAAGCCAACTACAACCTTATTTGAACTGAACGAACTTAATGCTTCTTGCTTAGGGTCCCTTGTGTACTGAGTCATGGCTATACACACTTGAGTTGTCACATCTTTTATGCCAATCTTTTTTGACATCTCTAGTGGTAGACCACTCCCAAAACCTTTCCCCCCTTTTAAGCTTTCATTGTTTGATGAGTGAGGCCTTTTTCGGAAAGTCTTACATGTGCATAATGTTGAGAGTATCAGGAACGACAATGCTTGATCTTCATTCTTGCTAGATTGGGCACTCTATTATCTAGCTATAGGTGGGGGGTGAGTGTTGTGATTATGATTTGGGAGAAATGAAAAATGAAAAGAATAGACTCTTTGTGCTTAAGTGAATTGTTTAATTGGGATAAGTAGAGAAGCCTCTAGCTCACGTTTTGAAAAGTCTTGGCCCCCAACCTAAAAAAAAAGGGAAAAGAAAACGAAAAAAAAAAGAAAAGAAAAAGAAAAGAAAGAAAAGGGGCTAGCAAAGTTGTTAGGAGCTAAGAAATATTTTGAGGTTGTGAAAAATCCCTTATAGATTTCAAGGAGAAAAAGCTGATGTTTTTAAAATCTTTTAGTGAGAGATGTGAGTTTGGTTTGACATTGAGGAATGATTGTGTAATTGTATGTTTGGGAAAGGGTAGAACAATGGAGATTGAGCATTGTATGCATGAGTTGATCCCTTTCTTAGATATATTATGTGCAATGTCAAGGTTACTTGTTTCGAGAGTAAACCACCTTAAAGATTATATGTTTTGAACCTCTTGAATCACTTGAATAAAAGCCTTCCCTTACCCAAATGACTTGGACCGACTGACAATTTGCAAGAATTCACCTGATGTTTTGTGCTTAATGAATGTGAGAGTTGGTTGATTTGAATGTGTGGATGCTTGATGATAAGTGTAAGGGTAAAAAGAGTTGAGATAGGCCTAGAGAAGCTAGAGTGTAATAAGAGAGTGTGCTAATTGTGTTTGCTAGTTGTGTTTCCTTTGGCTATGAGCTCCCACCTTCAAACCTCTCTCCCTATGAGTTCAAGAAAGTTCACTTGTGGACAAGTAAAGAACAAGTTTGGGGGAGTTGATATCTTGCATATTTCCATTGTTTTATCCATCCATCCATGTGCATTTTGATCATATAGATTAGGATTTAGCCATGTTTAGGTTGCACTTTGCATACATGAGTCCTTATCAGGTATTGGAGTACCACATGGAGTTCTTGGAGACATTTGGGTGCATTTGGAGCTCAAAAGAAGTTTTTAAAGTGATCATCGGACGAGCAACATACCTGAGCGACCTCACCGGAGCGACACCGTGAAGTCGATGTGCCTTACCTCTCGGAGCGACCTCGTTGGAGCGACGTCCTGAAGTCGCTCGCTCTTTTGACGAAATGGAGCTCAAAACTGGAGCCGGAGCGACCTGTCGCAGCGACACCCTCAAGTCGCTCTCGAAGCCCGGAGCGACGTGCTGGAGCGACCAGCCGAGGTCGCTGCGCGTCGCCTATCTACTCGAATTCATGTTTTCTCAAGGGCCTTTTGGTTCATGATGCACGTTTTTATTCTGAAAACCTATGTTTTAATACTCTGTAAGCCACAATGAGGGGATTATCTTTTGTTCTTAAGAAAACCACCAAAAACCTTTGGAAAGTCATCTCTTTGAATCAATTGATCAGTTTGTTATTGAAATTCTGTGTTCTTATATCTATTTTCTGTATTTCTCTACATGATTAATCTGAAATCCAACATGGGTTTAAGAGGAATCATGGAGATTAGTGAGTAATCACCTTTTGAATTCATGGGTTAGGGAGATTAAGGGTGATTAGGTTAGAGCTAGGATGTTTTAGTGTAGATCATTCATATTTCCTTGCTAGTAGAGTATTCATAATGCATCCTCTGAGTTGGCCTCTCTGAAGTTGATCCTTAGGCATTTCCCACCCGAAAGGTGTTCGAGGAAATGCCCGAGACAACTCATCTAAGCTTTTAGCATACTTTGCCAAAGACATTTGTTGTTAGAGGTGCTAAGATAGCCATTAGACTTGTTAGTAATGATTGCTTTCATATTATTCAACCAAAGACATTTGATGTTTGAATTGTGTTAGTAAATGAACATTCATCTAGACATAGAGTTTGTTTAGGATTGTGTCTAAGCTTAAGGTTGATAGTTTGATTGATCGTTTGCCATCCTTAGTTCGAAACTTGATCACCCGAGGTCTAATCCCTATACCCATGAGTTCTCTTTTCCCATAGTCTAGAAAGTATCATTCAGTTATTGCTTTTTAGTTTAGTCATAGTTTAAAACCCATCTAAATCATTGGTTGCACTTAGATTAAGTGATTACTTGCATTCTCGGTGCTTTGATATCTCTCAGAACTGGTTCGACAATCATTTATACTACAACATTTGTCTTAGGAGCCTTGAAAACTCCTAACATCAAACTTCAACACTAAACCCTAAACTATCAACACTAAACCCTAAACCGTAATAAGTAAACTCTAAACCCTAAACCCTAAAAAATTAACCCTAAACTCTAAAACATCAACTCTAAACCCTAAACCTTCAACTTTAAACCCTAAACCCTAAATCCTCAACCCTAAACTCTAAACCCTAAAACCCTAGAGTTGATGTTTTAGGGTTTAGATTTGAAGGTTTTAAGGTTTAAGGTTTACGTTTAGGGTTTATAGTTGATGTGTTAGGGTTTAGATTTGAAGGTTTAGTGTTTTATTGTTTAGGGTTCGAATTTCAGAAAATATAGGGTTTAGGGTTAGGATTTACGTTTAGGATTTAGAGTTGATGTTTTAGTGTTTAGATTTGAAGGGTTAGGGTTTAGGGTTTAGAGTTGATGTTTCGGGGTTTAGGGTTTAGAATTGATGGTTCATGGTTTAGGGTTTAGAGTTTATGATTTCGGATTTAAAGTTGATGTTTTAAGTTTAAATTTAGGGTTTAGGGTTTACGTTTAGGGTTTAGAGTTGATGTTTTAGGGTTTACGTTTAGGGTTTAGAGTTGATGTTTTAGGGTTTAAGGTTTAAAGTTGATGTTTCGGGGTTTAAGGTTTAGAGTTGATGATTTAGGATTTAGAGTTGATGTTTTAAATTTAGAGTTGATGTTTTAAATTTAGATTAGTTAACCATATGTTTTTTTTGTCAAAGTTAATCAAAACGTTATAAATGTCATTTACCTTTCATTAAAGATGAGGGTAAAAGTGGTTAGTGTAAACATGAAAAGTGGTACTTTGAAATTGATATTTTTGGCAGTTTCCCTTTTTAAAGTACCACTTTTAATGTTTACACTAACCACTTTTACCCTCATCTTTAATGAAAGGTAAATGACATTTATAATCTTTTGATTAACTTTGACAAAATAATAATGACTCGCCGATTAGGGTAATAATCTCAGATGCTCTTAATGAGGTAAAAAGTATTCTGGCTTACTCTTACGAATTCTGGTGTACTCTTGTCTATTCTGATACTCTTCATATCGATGGGCAAAGTCGAAAGTGCCCCTCTCTATATGACCAATCAAAGCGCGATTTCTCTTTCTCTCCTGTCCAGGTGGATTTATGGGTTTATTGTTTTCTTATTGTTTCTCTCTCTTTATTAGGATTTATTGTTTGTTTCTCTCTCCTCCAATACGGTTATTATTGGGTGTGGCACGAGAGGAGCTCTCCTACCCTGAAATCGAAATCAGCGATTCTTCGATTCTAAAGGAGACTGCGGCTGCTCGCTTGGATGCTGAATCATTGAGCAATGGATCCCCAACTTCAGGTAAAACACTATCTTGGTTCCGGTCTGTATCTTATAACCCCATCAAAGTGGAATGAAAAAGCTCATTCGGTTAATGAGACAGTAGATTTCATATTTGAGTTGTCAATTAGGGGAGAATGGGAAAGTGTGGGAGTTGGGTGGTGTGTGGAATTGGATAATCAACAAGAAAAGTCGGAGATCAAAGCTGAATTTCCCAAATAAATGGGTTGAATAGTGTGAACCTGGTAGACTAGAAAATTGTAAGTAGGTGAAACTTTACTCCCTGACAAAAATGTGTAACAAGATATAACTTAGTATAACTTCAATAGCAAAACTGGATAACTATGAATAACTTTAAGAGTTTAATTTTTTTTGTACAACAGATAATGGGTTATTCTTCTACAAACATACACTTTGACTATAATGGACATTATGAAAAATCTGGAGATGATTGTGAATGGATTCCAAGCGATGGTCGTTTGTATGCTATATCTTTTAAGACATCATCATTGGATGAGATCACTTATTCGTTTTTGAAGGAGATGATATGCAAGAAGAAGACCATAGATCCATGTACAAAGAGGCTGAATCTGAGTTATATTCCATTGGTAGTGGAACCTAAGAGGCAATTATATATTTTGGATGATGAAGATGTGTTTGTGTATCTGACATCAGTGGATAAAGAGGGAAGAAGAAGTATTTTGCATGTAGAGGTCATCGAAGAAATGGAAATAGTTCCAGTAACGGAGCAACAATCAAGAGGTGAGAAATAAAGTTCATATGGTGGGAACTATAGTGAGCTTGCGAGTGGATTACCCGAAGTTGAAGTTAATCCGGGGGCAGTCACTTAATTTACTCATATTGAAGAAGCATAACGATATCTAACGAGGGCTGAACAGGTGGATAATGTTGTTAATGGAGAAGGCGACGAAGGGGGCATTGGTTTGGATAACATGGACAGCGTGGAGAATGAGGGCGACGTGGATAACTCTACGGGTGTTCGTCCAATTAGCGACTATATTGAGCTGCCACGTGTTGCAAAAGAAATTCCAATGGTTAAAGAGTGAGAAGATGGTTTGGGTTTTCAGTTGTTGCAAGAATTTCCGAGTAAAGAAGCTGTCAAAGATATTATTGATAGAGCATCACAACATAACTATTTCAGAATCAGTATCGCCAACTCAGATAAGAGTCGATATGTGGTGAAATGTCGGAGAGCAGCTGAGGGTTGTAAATGGCTTGTGAGAGCTACAAAGATAAATAATTCTGAAGCGTTCTCGATTAGAACATACACAGGGATGCATTCATGCTCTCGTGCAACGTCAAGTACTGGAATGAAAAGGAAACCTACACCAAGATGTGTTGCAGCTATAGTGCATATGGATTATCCCGGACTATATGAGACACCAACTGCGAAAACCCCGGTCAGTTTGGTGCAAAGGACATTAGGTGTGGAAGTGTCGTATGCGACATGTTGGAGAGGGAAACAACAAGCTGTTGCGGATTTGCGTGGTAGTCCTGAGGAAGGATACAAAAGATTGCCTTTTTATTTGTATATGTTAGAGAAGGTGAACACAAATACAAAAACAAGTTTGTTATTGGATGAAAACAAAAGGTTCAAATACTTATTTGTTGCATTGGGAGCTTCTATTCAAGGGTTTGAATACATGAAGAAAGTCATCATTGTAGATGCAACTTTTCTGAAGACTGTTGAAGGTGGTGTTTTAATTATTGCCACGGCTCAGGATCCAAACCGTCACTAGTATCCTATAGCTTTTAGTGTCGTTGATGGGGAGAAAAATGCAAGCTAGAATTGGTTTTTCACAACTCTGAAAACTGTTATACCGGATTCGGCGGAATTGGTGTTCGTTTCAGACAGAAATACAAGTCTCATTAAAGACATTGCTGAAGTGTATCCGATGTCTAAACATGAGTATTATATATGGCATCTATCGCACAATGTGAAAGGTCATGTCATATATGGCAGGGACGAGGTTGCAGAACAATTCAGGAAAGTTGCACAAGTTTATTCAGAGGCTGAGTTTGAACAGCAGTATCAAGAGTTTAGGGAGAGGTATCCATTGTGTGCTACGTATCTTGATAAAAGTGTCGATGTCAAAAAATGGGCGAAGTGTCATTTCCCCGGTGCAAAGTACAATATAGACACTTCTAATTGTGCGAAGTCTTTGAATGCACTATTTGAAAAGACACGAAAGATGTCTTTACTGCCTATGCTTGATACAATTATTGATAAAATAGCTGAGTAGTTCAATAGACATAGGACGGATGTAGCAGCCGGACCGTCAACTCAAAAATTGGTTCCTTTACTGGAGAACAAAATGCATAAGAGAGTACCGAAAGGTGAGAAACTACAAGTGACTCCGCTGAACACTTTTAAGCTTGAATACAGTGTTATTGGAAAAGACGGGATGACTTATTTGGTGGATTTTCAGAATAAAACGTGCAGTTGCAGGATGTTTGATATAGATAGATACCCATGTGTCCATGCAATAGGCGCTCCCGTTAAGTGTTTGTAGTATGATAGACCAATAGAGTTGAGTGACATGTATGATATAATCTCGCATCATTACTTGATTAGTGTGTAGGCTTTGGCGTATTGAAGGACTATATATCCAGTCCCTCATATGTCTGATTGGATCATTCCAAAAGAAGTCGAGGAAAAGTGTCCCTTACCTCCAGAGTACGAAAAAGGGAAGAACTAGGGGAAAAAGGTTTCCTTCGGCAGGATAAAGGCGGCTCCGTCCTAATAAGTATGTACCGAATAGGAATTTGGGTCGCTGGTTAAACTGCTCGCATGGAACAGAAGGATCGTAAGGAACACAAGGAACACAAGAAACACATGGATCACAAGGGACTCAAGGTACACATGGATCACAAGCGACTTAAGGAACACATGGAACTCAAGGAAAACTTTGTGAAACCTGCGTTATATTATTGTAAAACTTGGTGAAAACCTGTGTTATATTATTGTTGGTGAAACCTGCGCTATATGATTGTAAAACTTTGTGAAACCTGCGTTACGTGACTGCGTTGTATGATTGTACAACTTGGTGAAACTTCTGTTATATTATTGATGATTTATATTTCACTTTTGATCACGTTACTTGCACTTTAGATCACGCTACTTATTCGATCACATTACTTATTCATAGTTCTGAAATCTGGATCACGTTAACTAGAAATTTTTAATATCTGGATCACATTTTCTAATAATCGGGGAGGAAATACATTGTTATGAGATGTTTTTTCGTAGACATTATTACATTATGAGATTAGAAAAGTTATATACATCAAGAAATCAAAATTATTTTTACATTTCCAGATTAGAAATTCATATAGAAAACATAATATAGCTGGTATAACTATAACACTAATCATCTAAGTACAGTAAAACTAAAACAATTGTAAATAACAGAAAAGTAAAACTTTAAAGGTTTTTGTATAACTACAAACTATGTGAAACTATAAACACAAAAAAAATTTTCCGCCGAGCTTTTCGAATTTTTTCACCCATTTTTTTGAATTTTGACTCTCCCCAAAAATCGATGCGGAATCGAATCGACTCCTTTTTTTGTTTCCCCCATTCATTTATCCACTATTCAGTCTATCTCTATATTTCTCTTCTCTCTCGAGATTTCAGATTTCTCTTCGAACCCTCTCTTCTCGAGTTTTCTTCTTTCTTCCTAACTCGGATACTCAGAATCGGGACTCATCCATACGAGGAGGACAGGGAGATGAAGGCTTTGAAGGACGACATCGACATGCTTGGTTTCGTGACGGATGCCGAGTGTGGGATTCGGACCAGATGCCCTTGTGGGGGGGGGGGGAGAATCATCAACGAGTTGTCACGGGATCCGAAGTATCAAACCGATTTTGACACTTTACCAGGGAGAAAATACTTCACTTGCAAACATTTTGAGGTAATTTGTGGATACTTTTGGGTTTTATGTACAGATTTTGATACTTTCAGGAAGAGGTTCTAATGTTAAGGAAGCGTGTGGATGTGATGGCTGCAGAGATTGCTAAACTCAAGTATAAGCTTACCCGCCCGAATCCTACCAGTCCATGACATGCGTCCAGTCCACGACATGCGTCGGCGCTTAGAAAGTCTTTCTTTTGTTGTTGTCATTGTGGAATATCTCTATTACTTTCTTAAGGATGATGTTGAGAGATCGTATATGTTCCTATTATCTTATGTTATGGAATAATTGTTATCGAAGACAATCAATTTCAATGTTTCACGAAGTAATCCTAAGATGAAAGTTTAACTTTACAGAGTTTCCCATACTTGCTCTTTTTGCTCTTTCACGAATTACTTTAGTTTCACGAAGTACAACTAAGATGAAAGTTTAACTTTACACAGTTTCTCATACTTGCTCTTTCACGAATTACTTTAGTTTCACGAAGTAAGACTAAGATGAAAGTTTAACTTTACACAGTTTCTCATACTTGCTCTTTTTGCTATTTACAAATTACTTTAGTTACACAAAGTTAGACTAAGATGAAAGTTTAACTTTACACAGTTTCTCATACTTGCTCATTCCCCTACTTGCTCATTCCCCTACTTTGAAAAGTTTCACCTACTTTACACAGTTACAATTTACTTTAGTTTCACGAAGTTGACGTAGTTGACTTAGATGAAACTGAAACTTTTCAAAGTTTCACCTACTCTAAATAGTTCTAGAAATAACACAAGTCTTCAACAACAACCAGAAAGTCTCAAACAACATAAGTCTTCAACAACAAACAAGAAAGTCGTAGGGGAATTCAAGGAAGTCATACAAACCGAATAGAGTTCAACCGATTACTTGTGACATTATTAAAACAACCACACACGGATTTCACAACGATTCCTTCTTACCTCTCTTCTTTGTCTGCTTGTTCTTTCTACCTGTCTTCATCTTCTTGGCTGCCTTCTTCTGGGCTGCCTCCTTCTCAGCTGCTGCCTTCTTCTGAGCTGCCTTCTACTCAGCTGCCTTCTTCCTCTGATTCTTTTCACCTCCCTTCTGCTTGGCGTCCTTCTTCAGGGCTGCCTCCTTCTGAGCTACCTCCTTCCGAGCTTCCTCCTTCTGAGCTGCCTCCTCCTGGGCTCTTGTCCAAATGGGACTCCTCGCACTATCGCAAACCTTTGGCTTTTTCGAAGGAAATAATTCTTTTCCATCATCT
This sequence comes from Brassica napus, assembly GCF_020379485.1. Taxonomy (NCBI): domain Eukaryota; kingdom Viridiplantae; phylum Streptophyta; class Magnoliopsida; order Brassicales; family Brassicaceae; genus Brassica; species Brassica napus. Next base: position 7,246,225 of record NC_063441.1, on the reverse strand, counting down.
TTTCTCGCCCACTTCTTTTTCTTCTTCTCAGTATTTTCCTTCTCAAGCATCTCACTCTCGAGCTGCTCAGCCGCTGCAGACATCTCTGCAGTATCATCCATGTCATCATCACCATTACCATGTTCACTCTGCACTTTGTTTGCCATAGCGAGAACACTATCATCCTTAAAACCACCATCTTTATCTTCCTCGGATGGAGTATCACCACCATCTTCCTCCGACGGAGTATCACCACCATCTTCCTCCGACGGATTATCACTACCATCTTGGTTGGACGGATTATCACTTTCCCTTTCTGACGGCAGTTCACTCATTCCGGGAACACTCACCCTAAGACTTTTCAATTCGTTTTCTACAAGAGTTAGCCGGTCAGACAATGACTTGACTTTTTTGTTCACTTCCTTCATACCATCTGAGATTGCATTCATAAGACGACCTTCCATCGCTTTTAAAGCCTCAACTCCAGGAGCATCCACCGAATATGCATCAGTCTGTCCAGATTCTGCATTATTGGATCCTCCCCCAATAGCAGGAATGGTGGGACCTTCAACCTGAGCTGTACGAGCCGCAAAATCGATACCGAACTGTTCTTCAAAGAAAACTTGTTTTTTCCCTTTCTGTATTATCTTGGTCCAACGATCGACTGCTGCATCATCGTTGTCATCGGCCCAACAACTTTCCTTGCCCATCCCTATGCTTTCCAGAAGTTCCTTCTCAGCCGATGTTGCTACCAAATACTCGCAATATCTTGTGCCAAATACACGTACAACATTACTTACCTTAGTTTCACCAAGTTTTCATAAGTCTCTTCTCCTTGTTTCGACTACACATAAAACATCAATTACCTTATTATCACCAAGATTCACGTTCACTGCATTCAAACTGAATGCTTTGGTTACACCTTTGCGTTTGTACTGCATTTTGCACATCCGCGGGCAACCAGGGCGTGCACTATTCACACTTTCTCGGAAATGGTTCCTCAAGCTTGGAATTGCCTCAAACGCCAACAACTACGAACACACAACAAAAATACATTACCATCAATTTAATAATAAGACAACTAAGTACAAGAGAGCTTCAGAATACCTCCAAAGGAATAGGAAAGCTTGTAAAAACCCAACTCGTCGGCACAACCCCGTCGCATTTCTCCAAGAAGCTAGAGACATCCTTCAAGTTATGTTCAAATGCATACCGCCCCCAAGGGAACTGTATACACGCATTTAGGTCATCAACAACAGTCTGGAAGAAATTGTCCACATGTGATGCTCCCTCTCCACTCTTTCGGCCTCCGACGAGGATACTGGCTAAGAAGTACAGTGCGGCCATCTTTAAACGATCCTGAGATGGCTTTGATTTCATTGCCAACATTTGCTTCTCTAGGTCAGCGTATGTAATCCTTTTCCCTCCAAAATACTTGTTCATGAATGTTGTACCACCCAACCTCTCATGGTTGGGGGATACTCATGGTAATATAGTCTAGAAATGAGTCCGAATTCTCTGAGAGAGTATCGGATTGGGACGCCATTAACGATAAACCATAACTCATACTTCTTCGCTACACAAGATGATTGCAAAATGAGAAGCCACATTCCCATCCATGTGGGAACCGAAATTCGCACTGTCGATTTCCGTTTAAATAAGGAAACTAAGAAAACTAGGAAAACCCTAATTTCCCAGAGGATCCGGATATCTGCTAATTACCACACGTCAAGCAATCAGAACACGAGAATAACAACGATAAAGTATAAGAAATCGAAAAAGAGAGCAAAGAAGATCTTATTTCCGAATTTGCGTATGAGCGTTTACAACAAGGTATAAGCCTGGGCTCGAGAGCTGTCGGCAAGATTCCTAGTTCTAGCAACCCTAAGACGGCTAAACCTAATTGAGTCGCAGCTCGAAATAACAAAAACGGAAAAATGCCTAAATCGCTCTAAGTGCTAAGTTTGCTCTGAAAAAGTTCTCCTCCATGCTCCTCGTCTAGGACTCCTTATATACTAGCTCCAAGGTCGGTTTACGCTTTTACTCTTCTGCCCTTAAGCCGTCATAGCATAAAAATGGAGATATTCCATTTTTCCCGATCTTCACAATTATCTTCAAAACTTCCGTATTTATCCGCAGAAACTTGACATTTATCCTTCCTTGTGGGCCAAGCGTAAACTGTGCTGCGGTTTACGGGCTTTTGGTTAAGAAATCGTAGGATGGGCCTCGAGTCGTGTTTTAGGTCCCTTTAGGCCATCTTCCGACTCGACACGTTTACTATGAATTTTCCGCGGTTTCTAATCCGCGAAGTTTGATCGATGAGTTAGAATAGCGGAACACATGGACTGAGCTTGCTACGGTCTTCGGGAGATAGCATTCGAAGGTTTAACGAGAATGCATGGATTGATGTCTGTCGATGTTCAGAAGAGTTCAATCGCTACACAACGACCGAAGTTCAGCTCGAGCCCGGTCGCTACGTAGCGACCGAGCTTTGGCTGGAGCTCGGTCGCTACGTAGCGACCGAGCGGGACGAGCGCTCGGTTGCTACGTAGCGACTGAGCTTTGGCTCGAGCTCGGTCGCTACGTAGGGCTGTGCTCGGTTGCTACGTAGCGACCGAGCTTTGGTTCGAGCTCGGTCGCTACGTAGCGACCGAGCGGGACAATCGCTTGGTCTCTACGTAGTGACCGAGCTTTGGCTCGAGCTTGGTCGCTACATAGCGACCGCGTGGGTCGGACGTTCGATCGCTATGCAGTGGCTGATATCGGCCTGAATTTGGTTGCTACGTAGCGACCGGACGGCGTGTATGCCCAGTAATTATGCAACGACCGAGCCTGGTTTGTTTGGTTTGAATCTTCAAGGATACTTCTTTGTAAAAACTTCGTGTCGGTTATATTTTACGAAAGTTGTATCCTTGTTTTTACTATCTCTTTCGGAAATACGATCTCCGAGAATTTTCGGGTGGTAATTCCGTCGTAACTGTTTTTGGCCCCAACAGTTAGCCCCCCAGCCCGTTAGGATCATGCATCGTAGGATCCTAGCGTGCGGTTAGGCATGTTTGGCAAGTTAGGCGTGATGGATGGAATTAATATCCGAAAGTCCGAGCTTAAATAGTAAATCCTCATGCCTATAAGAAGGGAGGTAACTTGTTTCACAATTTTTTCACTTTCTTGTCTTTCTCTAAGATCTTTCTTAAGAAAAACTTTCTTTCTTTTCTCTCCATCCTTTTCCTCTATTTTCTCAAGAGAAGTGTAAAGATGTCGAGCAAGAAAAAGGTTGCGAAAAAAGGGTCTTCGTCCGCGAGTGTTTATGAAGAGCTCATCGTTCCGAAGATGGAGTTCGTGCCTCACTCGGTACATCCCGCCGAGAACGAGGCATGGTGGGTTGCTCATTAGGGTTCGATGACTCCTCCCAAAAAGAAGTCGTTCCCGGTTCTGACCCATCGCGGAGTCGAGAAAGAGGATGCAAGCAGGAGTACCGATGAGTTTCTTGCGACCATGCGATCGTTCTACCATATCCCGGATGCTGTGGAGTTCCGAGTTCCCTATCCTGGAGAGTGTGCTAACATCCCCCCAGAGGGTTACTTCACTTGCTACGAGGCGTTCGTAGTGTGTTGTCGCTTATGGTTCCCAATCCCCGAAATCCTCGTTCGAGTATTGGACCATTTCGAGGTTGCGATAAGCCAGTTGACTCCCCTTGCCATTCAGCACCTTATGTCAGTGGTTCGGAAGTTCATTTCGAACTTCAACTCGTGGAAGAAGTTTTTCTTCTTTGTTCGTTCACTGTTCCGGAGGTTACCGAACGATCGTCCTTTCATCAATCCTCTTGCTCCGTTCTCTGAGGACACTATTGAGGTGAGGGATCTTCTCAGGAATTGTCCCTTCTTTTGGACTTCCTTTACGCCGAAGAGGGTTCGGAGGGCACTGAGGTTCGTGCACCCTGGTCCTGCCTCGGTTGCGGACACGGGAAGTGACTCTGAACCTGATGACCGGAGTCCCGCTGTAGCCCCACCAGCCGTGCCGGAGTCGAGCTTTTGGAAGGGAAAAGATGTCGACCTTGGCGATATAGAATTTTCGATGGATGACTCTATGCTTCCAGGATGGGATCCGAACCTAGCTTATGGCGATGGGAGTGGCTAGAGCGAGGCCCCTATCCCGGACTTTGATGATTTCTTTGCCGGTCTACCACCGGGTTTTAATGCTCCTCCACCTGCGAAAGAGTCGGCGAGGCCGAAAATCGTCGCGGAAGGGTCCTGAATCATCAACGGGGTATGATTTTTTCAAAAATATTCACGATTGCCTAGGTTTTTCCTTTTCTGCTTACAATGCGTTACTTGATTTCGCAGGGCCTTAACTTGCTTGGCTCGGCCATTGAAGCGAGTCATAGGGAGGCTATGGTCTATCGTTTCAAAGCGGAGAAAGCGGAACGAGATCTCGCTCGCGTGCAAGGCGAGATTTTGGAGCGAGAAGCGCAACTTACTCGTGATCATGCGCGGGCTGTTCGTAAGGCGGAAAGGAAAGGCAAAAGAGAAATCGTCGAGGTGATGAAGACTCGTGCCTCTCAATTCCAGGTTGAGTATGGGAACCTCAAGAACGCCTTTACCTCGGTGGGTGATTTCCGTGAGTGCCGCGGTTTGGTCGGAAGTCTTTGGAGGACGCGAGCCGATGACTACGTGTTCGAGGACGAAATGAGCTTGATGAAGAGTGGGATGAATGAACGTGCCCACGCTGAGGCGCTTATCCCTCCGATCGACGAGCGGATTCAAGGGTTCTGGGATTCCATCCCGGTTTCCCCTGATACCGAGGAGGTTTCGACCGGGTTTCCCGATGGTGGCGAGGAAGTGGATCGTCCCGTGGATGCGTTCGGTGCTTCGTTGTCCGGGGACTTTGACTTTGGATTATGAGCGGTGGAGTAGTTATCGAAGAAAGATGTTCGTCTTTCTGTTTTATGTTTATAGCCGAGTGTGGCCGAGAGATTTGTATGGGCCTGTTTTGGCCGTTTTTATTGCTTATCGGGACTGGCCGTTGGTGGCTTCGAATCCCTTTGCCACTTTATGCGGTTATTTATATGATGAATGTTTCATTTTTCGAGTTTTTCCTGAGTAGGTTCGAAGTAAATATGAGTTGTCATCTCATATTCAATTCCGATGAGACGTCCAATCTGTTGGTTCGTTCGTGATTTTCGTAAGAATTATCCATCTTTACGATTTTCGAGAACATTTAGATACGAACGGAGAGACATGGTTTAGGATCTCGTATCTTTTAGATATCATGCCTTGAGATGTTTGAGACCAGAGCGTTGGGTTTAGGGCAAGACCTAGGTTTACTTTCGGTTAAGGTTTGTGCGGTGTCTAGCCGGCTATCGTTTTTCCTGTTGCGATTTCTTCCCGACTCGCACCGATTTAAAGTCCGCGATATGTTCTCGGCTTATATGACTTGTATGGTACGAATCGAGCATCTTTTCAGAGTCAACTGGAAGTGCTGAACCAAAATTTCGGATTTTTGTTGTAGCGCGCTTTTGTCCTTGTGCTGGACGTTTTGAAGATCAAAAGAGTGATCGAATTGCGTTTGTTTAAGACGGCTAGCGTGTTTGTCGGGGCCAATCGACGAACGGGGTGTAAGGTTTTGGTGATCGCGTTCGGAAAATTTGTTAGTATTATACTCGAATTTTAACTTTTGCGACGTCTCGCAGTTATTTCGAGGATTGTACATGTATTTTTGAATGTTTGAAAGATGATGATTTTTACGATTTTTGGGCCGGATGAGGCCGCGGACAAGAGCCTTAATATTTCCAGGCGTGTCCTGAAAGTTTCTTTTGTGTTTTACTAAAGCGTAAGCGTTTTCGATAAAAAGGACAACGTATATTGTAAAAGTTTTTGAAGTTTCTAAAAACTCGATTACAATAATGGCGATTTTTCTAAGTGGGAGTATACGAGTATACGCACCCACTCCCCCCTTTTTTAGAGAGGGGGATAGCTGAACTCGTCTTTTGACGAGCTGCCTACGTACCCCTTTCGAGGATCAAGCCATCTCGTAGTTGTGTTTCATGCCGCGAGTGTTCTTACTCGGCGGTAGATGTCGCGATGTCCGCCTTGACCGTGTCGATCGTGGCTGGGTCAACGCTATTTTCCGGATGTTCCTGTTGAGTTGTAGCGTGGGCTTCGGACTTGTGTCGAGTTTCGACGTCCGATGCGTTTGCGTTGGTACACAATTTTAATTGTCTTTTCTCGGGGCGCTTTTGGCCGAAGATCGATCTATCTTCGTGCGTTTGCCGTTTGCCGTTGCAGAAGCCGTGATTTGCCTTAACTTGTGCTCTGCGAGGAAACATAGCCGCGACTGTTTTTGGCATCCCCAGATGGCCGCGACTCCGCTTGGGGTTGGGAATTTGAGACCCAGGTGGTAGGTTGACGGAACTGCCTGCATGGCGTTGAGCCATGGGGTCCCCATGATCACATTGTAGATAGCGGGATGATCGACCACCGCGAACTCGACGATTTTTGTGATCTCCTTGGCCATGACTGGCAATTGGATCGATCCAAGAGTCATCGATACTTCGCCTGAAAACCCCGTGAGTGGTTTCGGCGTCGGAATTACTTCTCCGAGTTCGATGCTCATCCGCTTAAGAGTGTCGCGGAAGATTACGTTGACCCTTCTTCCCGTGTCGACGAGTACCCTTCCGACTTCTAAACCTCATATGACGAGATCTATGACAAGCGGGTCGCAGTGAGGGTGGTCGATACCGCCAGCTTCTTCCTTTGTGAAGGTGATCGAGCATTTTTGGCCATCTCGAGGAGGAGACCATGTAGGCCAATTTGCACTCGACTCTGCCTTCCGTTGGTAAGCCTTGATGGCCGACACAGTATCGCCACAGTATTGTGATCCTCCGATGATCATATTGACTCTGCGACGATTGTTATCGTTTTCCTTGTCGTCTGGCCTCCTACCGCGTTTATCCCCAGGCTGGTTACGTTGAGGGGATTTTTCAGCGGGCGGATTTCTGTCCGTCTTTGGAGGGCGATCAGAATCGAGGATGAGTTCCTTGACGCTAGTCACTTCCGAGAGCTCTCCAGCGAGTAGCTTCGCGGCCAGTCTTGCTCCCAAGACTTTGCAGTTGGTCGTGGAGTGTCCTCGGGATTGGTGGAACTCGCAGAAGGTGTTTTCGTCATACCCTTGATTGCGAGTCCATGTGTTGCCCGTGGTCCGACCTTGATCCGAATTGATCGCATAGTTATGTGCCCCTTGGAAATCTTCCCCCTCGTGATGGACGTACTTGTCGTTACGAGAGTTCTTCTTTTTCCCTTTCAGATCCGCGTCTTTTGAGGATGGTCTTACCGCCTTATGTTTTTATGATAAGACCTTAGTTTCTTCCTCGACTATGATGTAGTCCGTTTCTTTGTGGAGGGCGTCCTTGATCGTTCGTGGTTTGTCGAGAGTTATCCACTTTCTGAATTTCGACTTGTACCAGAGCGTCTTTCTCAGCGCGTCGATGGCCACTTTGTCGCTTATCCCACTGACCCTTGACATTACCAGCTTGAACCGACTGATAAACTCGCGGAGGGGTTCGTCTTCCCTCTGGGAGAGACTCCAGAGGTCAACATCGGAAGTTTCTCTGTCTATGAATACAAAATATTGTTTGAGAAATTCCGATGTGAGCTGTCGGAAACTTCCGATGGTGTTACGACGAAGGCGTGCGAACCATTCAAGTGCTGCTCCTTCCAGGTTTTCAACGAACAGGCGGCAGTAGCCGGCATCTTTTTCGCCGTCCTTCAGTCTAGCTCTTCCCATCGCGATGTGGAAAGCCTGAAGGTGCGCTTTTGGATCGGCCGTACCATCATACTTCGGTACTTTGATTTTTCCCGGATCGGACACCCTCATGTCCGAAATGCGACTGGTAAAAGGGGTCTTCCGAGCTCCTTCCAACAGTCGATCGATTTCGGGGACAGCACTAGTAGCATGATGGATTTGAGACTTTACGGCCCTCACTTCTGCCGCAGTCTTGGTGATGTAGTCGCGAAGATCGCGGATATCCGATATCTCGTCAGTAAATTTTCGAGCCTGTCGGCGTTTACTGCGAGTGAGCTCGGTTTGCCTCTCAGCCAGGTCCTCCTGTTCGTTCCAATAGGCGACTTCTTCCTCTTCCGTCATTGGTTTTTCGAACGGGGAGCCTTCCCGAGCGGATCGGCTTCTGGTCCTTCTTGGATGTGTATCGACGTCCTCGTCGGTGTCGTTGGAGACATCGCTAGGATCCAGGTTGATGTGTTCGGCATCGTTATCCTCCGAGTCCTTTGCAGGGGGCGGAAGACTTTCAGGGTTCCCCTTTTCGATGGGAGATTTCTTGCTAGGGTTTTGACCGGAAGGTTGTCCCCGCGCGACTCCTGATCTGTCGAGTGGGGTAGCGAAGTCGAGCCTCTTCCCGCGGATTTTGGTGGTTCCGCGGGGACGGATTGCTTGGGTCCTTGCCGTTAAGGTTTCAACCTGTTTGGTCAAGGTATTCACGAGCTTATCCTGTTCTTCCAACCTTTTCTCATAGGTGGCGAACATCTTTTTAAACTCCTCGAGCATCGCGGCGTTGGCTTGTGTGTTGGCCGCGGATACGTCCGTTACTGGAGTGTGGAGATCGGTGCCGCTGCCTCCGTTAAGGGGAGTTTGCACGTTATCCGCGTCGTTAGTTGACATGTCTGATTGAGAGTGATGTGGCTTTTGCGGGTTAGATTGATCTGTACCCCCCTCCTTTTAGCGCCAAACTATGGGAACCGAAATTCGCACTGTCGATTTCCGTTTAAATAGGGAAACTAGGAAAACCCTAATTTCCCAGAGGACCCGGATATCTGCTAATTACCACACGTCAAACAATCAGAACACGAGAATAACAACGATAAAGTATAAGAAATCGAAAAAGAGAGCAAAGAAGATCTTATTTCCGAATTTGCGTATGAGCGTTTACAACAAGGTATAAGCCTGGGCTCGAGAGCTGTCGGCGAGATTCCTAGTTCTAGCAACCCTAAGACGGCTAAACCTAATTGAGTCGCAGCTCGAAATAACAAAAACGGAAAAATGCCTAAATCGCTCTAAGTGCTAAGTTTGCTCTGAAAAAGTTCTCCTCCATGCTCCTCGCCTAGGACTCCTTATATACTAGACCCAAGGTCGGTTTATGCTTTTACTCTTCTGCCCTTAAGCCGTCATAGCATAAAAATGGAGATATTCCATTTTTCCCGATCTTCACAATTATCTTCAAAACTTCCTTATTTATCCGCGGAAACTTGACATTTATCCTTCCTTGTGGGCCAAGCGTAAACCGTGCTGCAGTTTACGGGCTTTTGGTTAAGAAATCGTAGGATGGGCCTCGAGTCGTGTTTTAGGTTCCTTTGGGCCGTCTTCCGACTCGACACGTTTACTACGAATTTTCCGCGTTTCTAATCCGCGAAGTTTGATCGATGAGTTAGAATAGCGGAAGACATGGACTGAGCTTGCTACGGTCTTCGGGAGATAGCATTCGAAGGTTTAACGAGAATGCATGGATTGATGTCTGTCGATGTTCGGAAGAGTTCAATCGCTACACAGCGACCGAACTTCAGCTCGAGCCCGGTCGCTACGTAGCGACCGAGCGGGATGGACGTTCGATCGCTATGCAGTGGCTGATATCGGCCCGAACTTGGTTGCTACGTAGCGACCGGACGGCGTGTATGCGCAGTAATTACGCAACGACCGAGCATGGTTTGTTTGGTTTGAATCTTCAAGGATGATACTTCTTCGTAAAAACTTTGTATCGGTTATATTTTACGAAAGTTGTATCCTTCTTTTTACTATCTCTTTCGGAAATACGATCTCCGAGAATTTTTGGGTGGTAATTCCGTCGTAACCGTTTTTGGCCCCAACAATCCACTTCTGCTTTCAGTTTTTAATATGGAAGAAGTTTTGGAACTGTGTGTGCTCTATGAACCATTCCACCTCCTCTTTTTTTCAGGATCGTTTGTATATTTCTTATCGCTGTGTCAATGTAACATTTTCCTGAAAGCTTTAAAGACTTTTGATACTGGCTTTAAGGAAAGTGCAACTTCAGCGGTTGCATGCCTTCTTCTTCGTCATCTACAATCTGCACTCAAGTGAAAACCTGATCACGAACGACTTCTTACGACCATCAACTTAAAGTTTCACAAACTTGGACTTAGTTAAGCAATCATAAAGTTGAAGTTTTTCTTGGTTTCACAAAGTTTGTACATCTATATTGTTGAAGTTCAACTTAGATTTACAAAGTCATCAACACACTATATGTGACACCCCTGATCGTAAATGGCCAGAAATGACACGGTCGATGTTCCTCGATGGTCGATCTGAGGTTCTCAGAATACTTCCGATCGCCTTAGACCAACAACGAAAGAACACCAACACTCCTATCAGATATCACTCTAGGCTTTTCAACCCGAAGAAGCAATACCCGATAGTTAGTTCGTCTGGACAAGGACTAATATCATATGGAACCCGTACTTAAAAAAAAACATTCTTTATATATCATTCAAAAGCCTCTTACAAAATTTGTTATAAATTATCCTCGAGGTTTTCGGTCAATAAATCTTATACATAAGAAATATCAAAACGACTTTGCAAGGATAATAAAACTACCACTGGCTAATGTTGTTCCTTCCCGTCCTGCTCTTAATAAACTCGTCCAGCCTGAATAAAAATCGACAATAATAATTAACACTCGACCAGAACCATCAAGAGATGGTTTTTCGACCAAAAGACAGCCCCGTCGAGAGATTAATTCACCGTGTCGATTTTTATTTAAATTCTGATCGATCAATCTTCAAAATGATCTTAAAGAATTTTCTTGACCAAAATTCTATCTGCTCGTGAGGGTTATTACATTCTTCCCCCCTCAAAAGAATTCGTCCCCGAATTCTAAAAACGTAACTGTACACTCTTTACGGAACAGTATATGAAAGGAGTTCTGGATATTAGATCTGACCTTATCTTAATCTGCCCACATCAAAACAACTCATGGTCGATCCCTTGATTCCCCCAACCGATCCTTTCTTTTCTGAGCAGCCACTTTCAAGATAACCAAATTCTTTACTCTGCACAATTCTTGTCAATTGCGGTTTGCATACTTTTTCTAAAAATCTTGCATCTGTAGACTATTACTTCTCAACCTTTTCTATCTGGCTCTCCCCCATAACAACAACATGAAATTTGGAACATGAGGTGATGTGCCATACGTGAATGTAACATCTCCAGTCTAGTCAATGTTAACTTGATTAACCGTGCAACAATCAAACAAGAACATGCACGATCAATCACGCCAACATGATTCAGACCATGGGTGCTACTCTCAAATAAAAACACTCACCCATTCCAAGAATAATTTTACTTACAGTATTCTTTACACTTCTGATCTATCTGAAAAATGCTCTTCATAGAAAACTACTACTAGAACTCGACAGGAACCACTTGGTGAAATCCCTAGGCTATTGCAGTGAATTCATGTTCAACAAGAATACTGAACATGTTACTTTTTTAGTTGTCGACCATCCTTTCAATGCCTTAAACACATCTTCATCTTTCCTGATTATCAGACTGTCTTCTACTCTGCTCCTTTTCATCTTCTACTTTTTAAACGATCAAGTTACTAGAGTACACTTCTTCACCTGTTTCCAAAAGTTCTTCAACATGCCAGACTGATTTGAGTGATACTCAAACACTTAGTAGTATACCATTGTAGGCTAACAATAACTGGTCCTCTTCAAAAGACTTCTTTCCTTAATATCCTAATTGAGCTAGGTAACTAGATAGCCAATCTCATTCTAGATAGAAACATACCGCTCTAACGGAAGTACTAAGGAATAGGGAAAGGCATACCACAAGTTTTAACTGGTAGCCAGTACTTCCAAGAATAAGAACGGGTACTTGAATTCACTAAAGTGAATCCTACTTACAACTATGACACTACTCGGGAACTACAACTACGTGTGGTTCCCGAATCAAACACAATATGGACAGAAAATTCCATCCATAGGCAAAGTATCTTACGACACCTTGATCACAATTCACTTTTTATTTTAATTTCAATCATTCATACAATTTTAAAAATGCCCACAACACACAATTGGATAAGAAGCAAACCTGTGATTGAACCTTTCAGGGGTTTTGACGGTCCAGACAACCATAAAGTGTAGGCTCTACCCAAATAGCCTAACACTTGGATCAAGACTAATGGTAAGGAAGCGTGAACGAGTCCAACTACTGGTACCCTAGGTATAGGTAAAGGAACCGGGTAACTTTATGGGCAAGGGTAAAATAATCATCCTTACTCTTCACAAGGGAATCACTGAAGCGCATTGATGCAAATAATCAAGAATTTCTCGCACTTGGACGATCCCGACTATGTTGTCCTGGCATGTCACCACTATAACAACTCAGCCTCCTCGATCTTGATCTGATGAAACATACACCCAAAATCATCCCAGCGACTTTATCCACTGATTTAAAATAATCTTCGATCTTCACTGGTTGGGAATTAAACGGTCTGCAGAATTTGGTGAACTTCTTCAGCAATAACTTCTTTAGTATTCGCGTCATACTCTAACATCTCCTCGAAGCTCTGAGACTACATGGTATCTACTACAAAATTCTTGGCTAAGTTCCCAAATATTTTCCATTTGATCTTTGGCTTATTCTCCAAACCATAATCGATGAATGAAATTTACTCGACCACATATCTCGATGCTGAAAATGTAGTATATGATTAACTCCGCCTGAACCTATTGGCGGAAACATCCCACTGTACCAACTCCATAAACTGAATCTTCAATTGGTCTCATACCTTGTGTAGAAAATACTTAATCTTGAACTCATGAAATCTGTCCAACTCGAACTCAACTCTCTGAAGTAATTCTTGACTCTCGACCAACAACTTATAGCGTTCATCTCCAAATAGCTTGCTGCCAAATCCTTCTTGTAATTCTCTGAACAACGGCCACGTGAATATTATGCTCTGAATATTGGATCCCAAATCTGCCTCAAGACAAAGTATACTTCGAACGGTTTAGTCCTTCTTCAGTATCTTATGGTCCCAACTTCTTCTTCTTTGCATCATAAGCTTCATGATATTCCATTGCAAAAAGAATGCTTCTGGTGCTTCCATCATCTTGTAATACAATCAAACCATCTCTTCCTCCAACGCTAAGCTTGAAACAAATGCTTAAGAAATCATGCTTGTATGGCTCTGGTGCTTGTACATCTTAGCATTAGCTGGTTAGCCTTGAGAAGCCAGAAGAATAAGTGCATCTGAGTGATCATGTGCAGTCGAATCTCTCTGAATCAGATCACAATCAACACCCACCTTGACATCAATAACACACGAGTCTGGAGATGTATTCGATGTATCAATTATGTCCCATATATCTCTCTAAAGAATTGGCATCCCCACTAGAACTCAAAAGAACGGCAGGAAGGCCTGTTACTGATTCCTAACAGGACGATAGTGAACCCGACCATGAGGATAGCAAACTCGAGCATAATGATAGTAACATGGGTAAGCACGGTCCACCCATTCAATCTTGTCTCGATGCTTTTGCTATGAAAGATCACGGTTAGGTAACTACCCATGACTATTTATCCTAAAATAAAAGAACCAGCCAGCATATCCTAGTTATCCTTGCGACACATTTTGACTCGAAAAACATTTGCAACAAGTCCCATTCCAGCATCGTATAACCATGCTCTGATACCACCTTTGTGACACCCCCGATCGTAAATGACCAGAAATGACACGGTCGATGTTCCTCGATGGTCGATCCGAGGTTCTCAGAATACTTCCGATTGCCTTAGACCAACAACCAAAGAACACCAACACTCCTATCAGATATCACTCTAGGATTTTCAACCCGAAGAAGCAATACCCGATAGTTAGTTCGTCCGGACAAGGACTAATATCATATGGAACCCGTACTTAAAAAAAACATTCTTTATATATCATTCAAAAGCCTCTTACAAAATTTGTTATAAATTAACCTCGAGGTTTTCGGTCAATAAATCTTATACATAAGAAATATCAAAACGACTTTGCAAGGATAATAAAACTACCGCTGGCTAATGTTGTTCCTTCCCGTCCTGCTCTGAATAAACTCGCCCAGCCTGAATAAAAATCGACAATAATAATTAACACTCGACTAGAACCATCAAGAGATGTTTTTTCGACCAAAAGACAGCCCCGTCGAGAGATTAATTCACCGTGTCGATTTTTATTTAAATTCTGATCGATCAATCTTCAAACTGATCTTAAAGAATTTTCTTGACCAAAATTCTATCTGCTCGTGAGGGTTATTACACTATAACTTTTACTTTGTTTCTCAATATTACACTGACTCGACTCAGTTTCATGTTCTCGTATTTGAGTACTTACCTCCTCTGCATGCGACTCAGTTTCATGTTCTCGTACTGATTGGGTCGTACTTTCTTCAGCTTCATTGTCATTTTTTTCGGGGCTCCATTTCATCTCCTTCTTTGGGCTCCTTCTCCTCTTCTCCGGGTTCCTTCTCTTCTTCTCCGACTTCCTTTTCTTCGTCTCCGGCTTCCTTTTCTTCTTCTCCGACTTTCTTTTCTCCTTCGTTGTCTTCTTCTACTTCACTTGATTCCTTCTCTTCCACTTTATAACTTGATTCCTTCTCTTCCACTTTCTCACTTGCATTTTCTTTGATTTCATCTGCATCTCGGGGACTTTGCTCGGTTCCCGGGGCGACATATTTGTCGATGGTGCTTGGGTTTGCTTCATCCCTACTTGCTTCCCCTGATTCTGGAACCATTGCCGTTTCTTCTCCTTCTACATTACTCGAGCTGTCTTCTTTCGCCTTTGGATCGTCTCGATTCAACATTTTTTAGGTTTTGATTCTCGATTGAGGATTCATGATTGAGTAGGGTTTTCAGAATTTCAGGAAAAAGGCGAACGGTCGAGACAGGGAGAAATGAGTTAGAGACAGTGAAACCTTGCCCTTATTATTCTTTTTACAAGTTCATTTATTACTTTACTTTTCAACCTCAATTTTCAACCAATAAGGAGAAGAAAGGGGAAACATATTCGATATTTCAATTTTTGGAAGTGGGTCGATATTGAGTTTGGGTTTGGATGGTCCAAGGTAGAATTGTCATTATCTAAGTTTCTCTTGGTTTCGTTGTCTGTTACCAAATATTTCTATTTAAATAAATATTTAATAAATCATTAAAAAGAGAAGAATACTCGAGAATACTTTCTTTTTGAGGAGCACTGGAACAATTGATTCTGCCGATTACACTATATGCAGTGAGAAGAATTTTTAGTATAACACAATTATTATATGTGTCAACTTTAATAATTATTTTCTTTGACCTTGTACCTTCTACGCACAAGGTTAAAACCGGTAGAAAATAGAAGAAAACGTTATCCACTTAATATTTTCAGAATCATAGATATATTTAATATTGCTTCCAAAATTAGTTAGCTAGCAAATGTATTCAATTAAGTAAAGTCACTATTTTTATCTACTTTAAAAATCATAGTAAGACCATTTTATTAGTATCATAACAAATCTCTTATATATTATTTGAGAAACATTACAGTTATTGAATAGATTGGTTCATCTGAATATACACTATCATTCTCATTAAACTAACCAGAAAATTAAATATTAACTAGATTACGATCCGCGCTTAAAAGCTCGGAAATATTTTTTTAACAAAATATAAAATAAAATATCAATATATTTAATTGTTTTTGGATAAGTAGTGTTTTAATATTTTTAATGTATTTGAAAACTATATAATTATATTATTTTATATTTCCATCAAATAGAAAAATTATCGAAAATATTTCTTAATTTTGTTTTTAATTATTTCAACCCGTTTCATTACGAATTTTTAATAAAACATCAGTAATTTGTTTGATAAAATTTGTGATATATAGTTATTTGATAATATTTTAATTTGTTTTTAATAATATGTTGTTTACAGAATCAGTATGAATCTGTTTTTAAGTTGATGACAACAAAAGATAAATTTTTACTTATTTTATTATAAAACTTACTTGATGCTAATTTATTGACTCTAACATTTTATTTGTATAGTACTATTTGATGCCAACTTAAATCAAGCATAATCTCGCATATATAGTTATATGTTCTTACTAATAAAAAAAATTAAGAATATGTTCTTGCATATTAGCTTAATTTATTTCATATAAGATGATTTTTAGTAGTATTAAGACGAAAAAATAGTTATATTTATTTTCAACTTTGAATAAATTATATTAGTGGTTTTAAATCAAATAATTTAAAAGTAGATAAATTTTTTTTTTTAAAACGTAGGACCTAATGTTTTATGGGAAATTGCCACAAATATCACATTTATAATACCACTTTTCATGTTTACACTAACCACTTTTACCATCATTTTAATGAAGGATAAAATACAATTATACCCTTAGGGTTAACTAATCTAGACTTAGGGTTTAGAGTTGAGGGGTGGGGTAGGATTTTTGGAATGTGAAATTTAGGATTCTAATAAATATATAAATAAATACTTAAAAAATATATAAAAAATAGTTTCAAACATAATTTTCGTTTTTCAAAAAGAAATTTGAAAAAAAATAAAAAGTTTCGAAAAAAAATAATAAAAAATTTTGGATTTGAAAAAGTATAATTCAAACATAAAAAAAAATTATTTATTTATTTATTTATTTATTTATTTATTTTTACTTTTTATTTTTTTATATAATTTTTTATTTATTTTTATTATTATTTTTATTTAAATAATGATTTATTATATATATTAATAACAAGGGCATAAAAATCTTTTGTCACTTAATGAATAAAGTATTTTTGAAAACGTCTTCTTAGTAGTGGTAAAAATGAAAAGTAGTAACATGAAAGTGGTAAACATGTAATTTCCTCCTGTTTTATATTGTTTGGACATAAATTTTATTATTGTGTTGTTTGAAAACACATTTATTAGTATAATGTTATTTTCCATTATTAGATGAGTGAATTTAACTATATAATAAAATGGTGTATTTAATTTAAAAACTTACAAAACATAAAGTTGGGTCCATAAGAGTGATATTGTTTTAATAAGAGAGATTAGATTTTAATTATTTTTTGGTTTTATTTTTTATGTAATAATTTTATTTGTTTGTTCAATGTACGGATTATTGTGTCAAACACATGCGACGAATAAAACAAGACTTAAAGAATGAGCGGCGAGACTAGGGTTTTGGCGAGAAACTACACTAGGGCTTTGAATTCGGAGGATCAAGATGCAACCATGATGGATGTGGGGGAGAGATTGAGACCACCAGGAGACCCGCCCGATAGGGTGACCACATGGGCAGCAAAGGTGGCAGGTACGACGGCAGGAGGTATGCCGGTTCCAGAGGCTTTGATTGATGATGTGTTTGTGTCGAGAAGGCTCAGAGTAGATTTTCCTAATGGAGAAGATGGAGAACCATCGATCACGATTGAGAACGAGGTACTTGAAGCAATGAACGGGATGTGGAAGCAGTGTATGAGTGTTAGGGTTTTGGGAAGGAATGTTCCGATCTCTGCCTTGAGTAGGAAGCTAAGGGAATTATGGAGTCCGAAGGGATCGATGTATGTGATGGACCTACGTCGACAGTTCTTCATGGTCCGTTTTGAGAAGGAGGATGAATATCTGGAGGCGTTAACAGGAGGACCATGGATGGCTTTCGGAAGTTATCTCATGGTGAGAGCCTGGTCACCGGAGTTTGATCCGCTAAGAGATGATATCGTTACAACACCGGTCTGGATCAGATTAACAAATATCCCAGTGAAATTTTATCACCGATCGATCCTTATGGGAATTGCTAAGGGGTTGGGCAGGCCGATCCGTGTGGATCAAACTACATTGAACTTCGAAAGGGCTCGTTTTGCGAGAATTTACGTGGAGGTGAATCTAGCAAAACCTTTGAAAGGAACGGTGTTGATTAATGGATGGCTTTCGGAAGTTATCTCATGGTGAGAGCCTGGTCATCGGAGTTTGATCCGCTAAGAGATGATATCGTTACAACACTGGTCTGGATCAGATTAACAAATATCCCAGTGAAATTTTATCACCGATCGATCCTTATGGGAATTGCTAAGGGGTTGGGCAGGCCGATCCGTGTGGATCAAACTACATTGAACTTCGAAAGGGCTCGTTTTGTGAAAATTTGCGTGGAGGTGAATCTAGCAAAACATTTGAAAGGAACGGTGTTGATTAATGGATGGCTTTCGGAAGTTATCTCATGGTGAGAGCCTGGTCACCGGAGTTTGATCTGCTAAGAGATGATATTGTTACAACACCGGTCTGGATCAGATTAACAAATATCCCAGTGAAATTTTATCACCGATCGATCCTTATGGGAATTTCTAAGGGGTTGGGCAGGCCGATCCGTGTGGATCAAACTACATTGAACTTCGAAAGGGCTCGTTTTGCGAGAATTTGCGTGGAGGTGAATCTAGCAAAACCTTTGAAAGGAACGGTGTTGATTAATGGTGAGAGATACTTCGTAGCGTATGAGGGACTATCGGAGATCTGTTCAAAGTGTGGTTCTATGGACACTTGGTACATGGCTGCCCAAAAACGATTGCGGAGCGAGTGGCAGCTTTACCAATACAGAAGGAGAGGTCAGTACCTGTTGAGCTAGCGTCCAAACAAGGACTACCAGAGCAGGAGGAGTGTTTTATTAAGGCAAGGGGATCGAGAAGAGGAGCTCCTCCGTTACTTCGGCCGGTGACTGCCATGACAAGGGAATCACATGAGAAGGTTGATAGAAATGGCCGAGGTACAAAACATATTAAGGAAATGGAGAATCTTGTGTTATCAAACAAGTACGGAACTCTTGGTACGGATACAAACACGGGGGAACCGAGTGAGGAAGTGATCTCTAGTGAGGGAGATAAGGAGAATCAGGAGGTAAACATTCAGAACGCTAAAGGTAAGGGAACCTTACAAGAGAAGAAATCCTTAGTTTTTGGTAGCAATGGAGGTATTAATTTGAATGGAGGAAACAAAGAGAGAGGGAACAGAAATAAAAAAATTAATGGAGGGAGTAAGAGGAAGGCCCAAAAAATCAACTAACAGGCCGGTTAGAGGATTGGTTTTTGGGCCGACTATGGGAGAGACTAACCTGTCGACATCAGGAAAACGACTGAGAGTGGAGAATAGCGATGCAGGGAGACCTGGTGGAGTTTTCAGAGATAGTGTGGAGGTCAGGGTTATGCCTAAGCTTCTTCAGCTGCGAGATGAGGGGTTAGAAAATCCGATGGAGATCATTAGAAGTGAGACAGAGAAGCAAATGGTGGAAGAACCGATGACGGTGCAGGTCGAGGAGGTAGTGGGATCCCTAGCATAACAGGGTGCCCCGGGAATTCAATCGGAGATTTTTATAATTATGATGATGAATTGTTTATTCTGGAATTGCCGGGTGGCAAATAAACCTAATTTCAGACGGTCTATTAGGTATATTCTGAAGAAATATCAAACTGATTTTCTGGCATTGTTCGAAACTCATGCCAGTGGAGACAAAGCAATGAAGATTTGCCAAAACCTGGGGTTTGACAACTCTTTTTGTGTAGATGCTATTACGGTGTTGGAATCATCGGATCAGTTTGTTCATGCGAGGGTGATGATTGGGACTGAGATTATACATATTATTTCTGTCTTGCGGCTCCTACGGTTAGTCGAAGGAGTGGTCTCTGGGGACATTTGAAGCGGGTGTTAGAGAATATTGATGAACCGGTTATGGTGGGTGGTGATTTTAACACCATTTTAAGATTGGATGAGCGATCTGGAGGGAATGGTAGACTTTCACCAGACTCTCTGGCGTTTGGGGATTGGATTAATGATTGTTGGGGTCAAAATCGGTCACGACGGAATCAATGCCTGAAAGTCCGTAAAAATCAGCATGAACGTTTTTACGAAAAAGTAATCTTCGTAAAGATATCTTTACAAAGAGCCTTGCGGTAAAATCTTGTTCAAATCTCAATCGAACCTCTAAATACCGATTGTCCGAAGGAAACAGATATGTATCCAATTCGGCCGCAGACAAGCTCGCGTACGGCAATCAGACCGCGGACAAGCCAAGCTCGATCGATACGCGGCGACCAAGCATGCACACGGCTCGGTCGCTACATAGCGACCGAGCGTCCGTCCTGCTCGGTCGCTACGTAGCGACCAAGCTCGAGCCAAGCTCGGTCGCTACATAGCGACCGAGCTCAGCCAAGCTCGGTCGCTACATAGCGACCAAGCTCAGCCAAGCTCGGTCGCTATGTAGCGACCGAGCGTGCGTTCTGTTCTGTCGTTATGTAGCGACCGAACTCTTCTGAAACGTCGATACGACACCAATTCATACATTCTCGTCTATCCTACGATGCTATCTCCCGAAGACCATAGCGAACTCAGTTCATGTCTTCTGACCATTCTAAGACATCAATCAAACTTTGCGGTAAAAACTGCGGAAAGTTCGTTCTTTATCGAAAGAAGTCGTAATAAACGTTTCGAGTCGGAAGACGGCCCAGAGGGACCTAAGACACGACTCGAGGCCCAACTTACGATTTCTTAACCAAAAGCCCATTAACCGTATGACGGTTTACGCTTGGCGCGCAACGAAGGATAAATGTCAAGTTTCCGCGGATAAATACGAAATTTTGAGGATAAATACGAAGATCGGAAAAAATGGAATATCTCCATTTTATGCTATGACGGCTTAAGGGCAGAAGAGTAAAAGCGTAAACCAACCTTGGAGCTAGTATATAAGGAGTCCTAGGCGAGAGGCATGAGGAGAACTTTTTAGATTCGGAATTCTCTGCACTTAGAAACTTTAGGCTTTATTCTCGACAAGTTCGGTTTCTATGACTGGCACTCAATTACTAGACGAACTCGCCCAGGAAGTTCGATCTCTTGTCCAGCTCTATCAATTGAACTACGTTCGGCTTGATCCTCGAAAGAGGTACGTAGGCAGCCTTTAACAAGGTTCAGTCCGAAATCAATCAAAAACCTTTTATATATCTTTTTCGTCTTTTGCTATCGAGCTGCGACTCAACTAGGTTTGAGCTTTTAGGCTGCTAGAACTAAGTAACTCGCTGACAGCCTTTGCGGCCAAAGCTTTTATGATCCCTTGTAATGATCGCAACGCTCTTACGCGGACTCGAAATAAGATCTACTGTTTTCTCTAAACTCGTTTGTTATCTTTTCATGATTTCCGCATATATTCGATCACTTGTCGTTGGCTCTCGCAGAGATCCGGGACCTCTGGGAAATTAGGGTTTTCCTAGTTTCTTTATTTAAACGGAAATCGACAGTGCGAATTTCGGTTCCCACAATGATTTAGCTCTGGTGGATATGGGATTCAGAGGAAATACCTTTACTTGGAGGAGAGGTAAAGATACGCAGCACTTTGTGGCGAAGCGACTGGATAGAGTTTTGTGTAGTGCGCAGACTCGTGTGAGATGGCAGGAGGCAGTGGTCACTCATCTTCCCTTTTTAGCTTCAGACCATGCACCAATGTATGTACAAATGGAGCCGGAGCGGAAAGGAGATCCGAAAAGGAGACCGTTTAGATTCGAAGCTGCGTGGCTTAAGCATGATGGTTTTAAGGAGCTACTATCAACATCTTGGAATAGTGAGATGAGTACTCCAGAGGCACTGGTGTCTTTGAAGGAGAAACTTAAGAAATGGAATAAAGAGATATTTGGAGATGTGATCAAACGAAAAGAGAAACTGCTCGGGGATATAAAAGAAGTTCAGGAGGAATTGGAGAGAAACCCATCAGATGGTTTGTTGGCAAGGGAGGAGACATTACAAAAAGAGTTTGATGTTGTCCTGGAACAGGAGGAGGTGCTCTGGTACCAAAAATCACGAGAGAAATGGATAGTGCTTGGAGATAGAAACACGACGTACTATCACACGAGTACCATTGTGAGAAGAAAGAGGAATAGAATAGAGATGCTGAAGAGTGAAGATGGCCACTGGATTGACCAGTCAGAACAGTTGGAGCAACTAGCAATGAACTACTATAAGAGACTGTATTCAACTGAGGATATATCTCTCGATACAGAGAAGCTACCCCAGGTTGGTTTTACTGACTTTACACGTGATGAACTGGAGAGCTTAAATAAGCCTTTCTCGGCAGTGGATATGGAGGCTTCGGTGAGATCGATGGGTAAATATAAGGCATCAGGGCCAGATGGTTGTCAACCTGTCTTCTACCAAGACTCATGGGATGTGGTGGGGGAATCAGTAACTCGGTGTGGGATAGGGTTCTTTGAATCCAGAGTTCTTCAGGAGGGCATGAATGATGCAATGGTGGTTCTCATACCAAAGGTTCTCAAACCAGAAAGAATTATGCAGTTTCGGCCTATTAGTTTATGTAATGTCTTGTTCAAGACGATAACAAAGGCAATGGTGATGAGAATGAAGACACTAATGCCAAAACTAATAGGTCCAGCACAAGCCAGTTTTATTCCGGGAAGACTCAAGCACCGATAACATCGTTGTAGTACAGGAAGCGGTTCACTCAATGAGAAGGAAAAAGGGAAAAAAGGCTGGATGTTACTTAAGCTGGATCTTGAGAAAGCTTATGATCGCATCAGATGGGACTTCTTAGAGGATACTCTTAATGCAGCGAAGTTACCACATATATGGATCAAATGGATAATGGAGTGTGTTATGAATCCAGGTATGAGTCTACTGTGGAATGGGGAGAGAACAGAAGCGTTTACACCTCAACGTGGTCTTAGACAGGGAGATCCCTTGTCCCCATATCTCTTTGTGTTATGTATGAAGAGACTATGCCACCAAATTGACTTCTCTGTTACCAATCAAGTTATCTAGAGGTGGCCCAGCTTTATCACATATTTGCTTTGCGGATGATCTGATCTTGTTTGTAGAAGCTTCAGTATCACAAA
Source organism: Brassica napus (assembly GCF_020379485.1). Lineage (NCBI taxonomy): Eukaryota > Viridiplantae > Streptophyta > Magnoliopsida > Brassicales > Brassicaceae > Brassica > Brassica napus. The sequence continues at coordinate 7,223,318 of NC_063441.1, read as the reverse complement.
TCCGAGTTATACGAAAGGTGCTGGAGAGGTTTTGTGGAGCATCAGGACAGAAAGTTAGCTTGGAGAAATCTATAAATTTTCTTCTCTGAAAATGTTCATCGAGATTTAGCTAATTTGATCAGAGATAAAAGCGGAATCAAAGGCACAAAGGAGTTGGGAAAGTATTTGGGCATGCCGGTTTTGCAGAAGAGAATTAATAAAGAGACATTTGGGACAGTCATTGAGAGGGTTTCGTCTAAATTGGCTGGTTGGAAGAGGAGATTTTTGAGCTTAGCTGGAAGGATAACTCTCACTAAATCTGTTCTCTTATCAATTCCGGTTCACACAATGAGCTCGATAGCATTGCCGGTGTCGACTTTGTTCCAACTGGATAAAATTGTTAGGTCTTTTATCTGGGGGAGTGGTGAAGGGATCAGAAAACAACACTTGGTGTCTTGGGAGAAAATCTGTAAACCAAAGAGAGAGGGGGGACTTGGCATAAGATCAGAAAAAGAAATGAACATTGCTCTCTTAGCTAAACTCGGCTGGAGATTGTTGAACACACAAGATGGATTATGGGTGCAAATCTTGCGTAAGAAGTTTCGTGTAGGTGAGATACATGAATCATCATGGTTGGTGCCTCAGGGGAGCTGGTCTCCGATGTGGAGGAGCTTGGTGTTGGGAATTCGAGCAGTTGTGATTCCAGGAGCTTCCTGGATACTAGGAGACGGTCGCCAAGTACGGTTTTGGATAGATAATTGGTTGTTGCATGAACCTCTACATGGCTTGAGTATGGTGGAGATTCCGGAAGCACTGTTGGAGGCAAAAGCTTGTGATTTATGGCAGAATGGGATAGGTTGGTTAGCACAACAAATTGAACCGTACATATCGACGGAGAATCGATTACGTTTAGCTTCGGTGGTGATCGATGATGTCACAGGGGCTAGGGATAGGATGTCATGGGGAGGGAGTAAGAATGGTCTCTTCTCTGTGAAATCAGCATATGCACTCTTGACAACAGACGAGACACCGAGACCAAATATGGAGGCTTTCTACAGTCGGGTTTGGCGGGGCTATGGTACCAGAAAGAGTTAGAGTTTTTTATGGTTGGTTACGCGCCAAGTTATCATGACGAACATGGAGAGGAAGCAGAGACACTTAAGTGATAATGGAATGTGCCAACTGTGCAAGAATGGAGACGAGACAATCCTTCATGTCCTTCGAGATTGCCCTGCTGCAATGGGACTATGGAGAAGACTTGTGAACCTAAGAAAACAACAGCGGTTCTTTAATCAACCACTTTTAGAATGGCTGTATGAGAATCTCACAAACGATACGTCGGCTAATGGAGATCAATGGCCCACAATGTTTGTGTTGACTGTGTGGTGGTGTTGGAAATGGAGGTGTGGGTATGTCTTCGGTGAAACTGGGAAGTGTCAAGATAGGGTGCAGTTTGTTAAAGATAAGACTCAGGAGGTGATATTAGCAAATAAGAAGCTGCGACCCCGCTCGACTGTTAGTGCGCGTGTGGATAGACAGATCGCATGGGGTAAGCCGGGTAATGGCTGGTGTAAATTGAATACTGATGGATCCTCTAAAGGAAATCCGGGACTGGCTACAGCAGGTGGGGCTATGCGTGATGAATATGGAGAATGGAGAGGAGGCTTTGCGATCAATATTTGGATTTGGTCAGCCCCATTGGCGGAGTTATGGGGTGTTTATTACGGCCTCTGTATAGCATGGGATAAGGGGATCCGACGACTAGAGGTGGAGGTTGATTCCGAGAGTGTGGTGGGTTTTCTTAAGACAGGGATTCAGGATTCTCATCCCTTGTCATTCCTAGTACGTTTGTGCTATGGCTTCATATCAAGAGACTGGTTAGTCAAGATTTCGCACGTGTATAGGGAGGCTAATTGTCTAGCAGATGGATTAGCTAACTATGCTTTTTCTTTACCTTACGGTTTACATTATTTTGAGTTTGCTCCGGAGCATGTTGCTTCCATCTTGTCGGATGATATTCATGGGATTGCTAGAGCTAGACAGATTTTCTTGTAACGCAAGTTTGGATTTGAATAAAAAGTAGGAGACTATTGTCTCCTGCCATCTACCAAAAAAAAAATGTACGGATTATTGTGAACCATGTTTTCTAAGCACGGGTCATTTTAATTTTTTTGGTTTTTGGTATTGGTTAGGTTAGAGATTTTGATTATGGGATCTATAGGTTATAGCACGTATCATAACACGAAGTCATTATTTTACCAAAAACTATAATATTTTATTTAAAAAAATATTCATATAGTATACAATGTTAATTTATAATATTTTATATATAATAAAATAATTCATATTTTAAGGTTATTTTGAAATGGCGTAAAATCAAATTAATGTTTTATAATTTAGTAATAGTATTTTTTCAACCCATGATATAGAAAATAATAAGATGTAAGTGTCTCAGTATATTTTTAGAATATTTTGTATTTTAAATATATATGGCAAATATACATAGGATGTGGAATTTTATTTCCGGTTTTATTAATCCATCTTCATAATTAAGTAACTAAAGATAAACAGATTTACATTAAATAAAAATTGAAAACCTAAAGAACCATAACCAAAATAAACCAAACAAAAAAAAGATGAAATCAATTAAAAAAGCTAAAAAAAAACAAATTTGAAAACCAACTTGTTCTTAACATTTAGAATCTTATCTGGATTCCAATAATATATGTTATCTTAATGCATATATATTTACAAAATATTTGTTTGGTATTTTTAAGCTAAACATAATAAACAAACAGAATTTGACTGTTTACGAAGTTTATATTTTTTATATGAAATATTTGCAAAAAAAAAGATATTTTTTTAAAAGGTTTCGTTAAATTTTGTTTTTTTGAAAACCAAATGAAAGTATAATTTAAATTTCTTTTTAGTTAATTAATTTTAAATTAATAAAATAAAAATTTCCAAATTAATCAAAAAATTTGGTCATATTTATTCTGTTAACAATGGTTAAAGAAAGGGATTTTTTCAATAATGACCTAAAATTTCAAGTCAAACACAAAAACAACCCATGGTTTTTATCTTGAAACTTTTTTTCCCTGTTCACTCTAGAATTTCGAGTTATTTACAAAAATACCATTATTTTTTTTCTTTTTCTGAAAATGAATCGTTTACCTTATCATCCTAATCTTCACAAAGTATTTACAATGACATTGCCATCAATACACTAACCACCATGAACAGCCATTTGAAGCTCTTAATGCACCAAAGTTTCGATTTTTACTCTTCATATTTCATTACTTATGCACATAAATTACATCTCTTTCACTCTCTCTTCAAATTTATCAAAAAACCCAAGATTTTGATTCGAGGCTTTGTAAGGTTCATAAAGATATTGAAGCTCATGATTCGTGGTCATTAACGGCTTGGTAGCTTTTGTAGTGAGATTTTGGGTGCTTGGAGAAGCTAAGCAAGTCATCTCACATGTTAGAGGTATGAAATCGTTTTATTTCTCAGATCTGTTCGTGAAGACTTTCAGAAGACTTTTAGACTTTTCTAGATATGTTCTCCATCAAGAAGACTTCCCTAGAAGTCTTCAAAAATTCCTTTATTAAGGAAAAAAACTGATAAATCCCAGAGAGAACCTCTCAAGAAGTCTTCTCGGATAAACAAGTTATTTTTGCAATTGACCGAAGTTTGTCAGAAATTTAATTTTTTATAGAGACTTCTCGGAGAAAACTTCTATAGAAGTGTTCTGAAAGTTTTCCTGAAATTTTCTCGATGTCGCAAGAAGTCTGTGTGGGTTACTTTTGTAATTGAAAAATAATAGTAAAAAAATTAATATTAGTGAGAAGACTTCTCGAATTCTTGAAAAGGTGAAATATAGTCAATTGCAAAAGTATCACAGGTAAACTTCTTGCAATATCCAGAAGTCTTCTCTGGCATTTTCGATAATTTTTCAAATTCAAAAGTAAGTCAATATTTACAAAGGAAGATATCTCAAGATAGACTTCATAAGAAGTCTTCTTGGACAAGACTTCAACGCCAATGTTTAATAAACTTTTATTTTCTCTACAATTAAAATGACTTTTTTAATATTTTCTTATTAATTCATGTGTATTAGTCAATATTGAGGCTCCTGGATGAAATTCATAACTTATTTGGTGATAATTATGAGATTTCAAATATTTATGTCTACTAATATTTCTAGCGAATCCGAGAAGATTTCGAGAGAAATCTTCTACGTTAGATTTTCAAGAGTGTTAAGTAACTTCAATGTGTTTTTTAACTTTCAAAAGAGTTAAATAACTTCAAAAATATCAAGTGATGTGGTTTAATGTGTCTTTTGAGATCATGAGATATAATTTTTTTAACTTACATGAGATTTAAAATTTTAACTTTCACTTAAAATTCAAGTTTGATATTTTGTGAATTTGACTAATTTTTTTTGTGAAGTCTTCTCTATTACTTTTAGTACATTTGACTAAGTTTTTGCGTTGTTGTGTTTTGTTATGAGTGGGTATAGTGGTTAAAACAATTTCTTGTTATGTTGTATTAATAAGTTTAATAATGTCAAGTACTTATGGCAAAACATGAACATATTTACCAAATTCTTTTGATTAACATCTCTTCAAGATTACAAAAGAATTCACAACTAAAATAGTACACATACAAATCATAAAACAGATCATAAACAAAACTATTACACATGAAGCTAGATATCATTCCTCAACATAGATAAGTTTGGACTCCATTTGACATTATTCCTTTGTACCACTTTAGGCAAAAGAATTTGGAAGACTTTCCGAAGACTTCGTGCGAAGTCTTCTAGCATAAAATACATTAGAAAACTTCCCAAGAAGTCTTCCAAGAGTCTTCCGAGAGTCTTTCAAGAGTCTTCTGATAAGTCTTCCAAAGTCTGACTCAGATCTGAAAAAATATGCATATTCAAAAGCATTTGAATGGCTTCAAAATAGAGAAAGCTTCAAAAATATTTCTTATGCTTAAATAATAAACAAAAAATCATATTAGGTTGAATCTATAACTTTTTAGAATCTAATATATAAACACACACAAAATTCATGTCCAAAATTTGTACGCTTTGGGCAGAAAACTTCGGAAAACTTCGTGGGACGTTTTCTAGCATAAAATGCATTAGCAAACTTTCGAAAAAGTCTTCTGAGAGTCTTCCAAGAGTCTTTTAAAAAGTCTTCCAAAGTCTTAGTCTGATCTGATGCATATTCAAAAGCATTCAAATGACTTCAAAAAAAAAAACTTCAAAAATATTTTTTTATGCGTAGTAGTAAATAAAACAGTCACATTAGATTGTATTTCTAACTTTTTAAAATCTAATATATAAAACGCACAAAACACATATAAAAAATTTGTACCACTTTGGGCATAAGACTTCCTGAAGACTTCGTGGGAAGTTTTCTAGCATAAAATGCAGTAGAAGACTTTCGTAGAAGTCTTCCGAGAATCTTTGGAGAAGTATTTTAAAGTCTATCTCATATATGAAAAAACCTGCAAATTCAAAAATTCAAATGGTTTCAAAACAGAGAAAAACTTCAAAAATATAATTTTATGCTTAAATAATAAACAAAACAGTCACATTAGGTTGAATCTATTGCTTTTTAGAGTCTAATATGTAGAACAGACAATAATACATATCCAAAATTTACAAATCTATATTTGAAGGAGTGAAAGATGAAAACCATGTAATGAAAAACTTGCAAAAGAAAGATAAATTAGTGAGAAGACTTAAGAAAAAAAAATGAGAAATAGATTTAAAGTTTAGTGTTTTGATGTTCAAAGAGATTAGAGAGAGGTTGGAGAGTTTTAGAGTGAGAAACATTCCATTTTTATTTCAGCCATTCGAGAGAAAAAAAGAGAATATGTAAAAAAAAATTATATATGTATATAAAATTTTCAATTAGGTTAAATATTTTTGATACAAAATACTTCGTCTCTTCTAGACCCTAAAATAAAATACACGATAGAAGGCTTTTGGAAGACTTCGCTTTAGGCGAGAAACCTAATATCTATTAAAATTTAGGCGGAAATATGTCAGATATCTTCTTGGGAAGTCTTTTGGAAATCTTCTGGAATTCTTCTTGGGAAGTCCTCTGGAAGTCTTCCAAACCATAACCTAATTAAATAACTAATTAAATAGCAAATAACAATTTATTAAATTTAAAATCAACTTATAAAGTGTTTCACATACACAAAATTAAACACATATAGGTCAAAAAATAATTTAATTTAAGATTTCAAAATCTAACCCTAAATACAAACAATACTGTAACATATGTTACTAAACCCTAAACCAAAGTCTTCTCGGAGTCTTCCAGACCCTATAATCAAATCACTAAGCAAAAAAAACTTCCTTCAACTTAAAAAAAACTTAGAAAGTGTTTAAATCAAGTTATTTATAGTCACTAAATACATATACGTCAAACTACAAAAAATTGAAAATATAAGATTTCAAAATCTTACCCTAAAAATACCAACAATACTATAACACATGTTACCAAACCCTAAACAAAAGGCTATCATGAAACAATTTACATTCACCCATCTATGTTTAAAATAATTCAATTTTGGTAAAACTAAATTTTCATCATTTAGAATGTTTATTAATAAATGATTTTGATTTTTTCTCTTTCAAAATATCTTTTATTAAATTTAATAATTTCTTTTAAGATCTAATATATGAGAAGGCTTCCCCTAGAAGACTTCTAGAAGACTTATGGAAGAGTTCGATTTAGGCGGAAAACCTAAATTCTTCTAAAACTTAGGCGGAAACCCTAAAGGGGGTGTTATTCAATCACTGATTTCAAATCAGTTATTAATGTTTTATAATCTATCAAATTTTAAAATCTTAAGTTGATGGATTCTAAAATCTATGCAATAGACTTCAGATTTTGAATTCATTCATTTGTTTATAAGAATCCATAAGAGATTATTTGAAATCAATTTAAAATACAAAGAATTTTAAAATCCTTAAAAGTTGAATAACACTAGATTTTAAAAGCTGGATTTAAATCATTCACTGAATAACACTAGATGTGAAAATAGAATTTAGAATCATCATTTGAATAACAGTGGATTGTGTTTAGATTTAAACTCAATTAAAATACATGATTGAATAACACCACCTAAATTCTACTAAAATTTAGGTAAGATATGTCAGAAGACCCTAATCTACTAAAATTCTACTAAAATTTTATTTCTGGTTTTGGTCAAACCTTTGGTTTCTAGATAACTCTTATTTGGAAAAGTCAAATATAGTCAATTGCAAAAGTATCCCAGGTAGACTTCTTACGACATTGAGAAGACTTTCAGAAGTCTTCCCCGAGAAGTCTTCTATAAGAAGTCAAATTTTTGACAAACTTCGGTCAATTGCAAAACAAACATGTTTATCCAAGAAGGCTCAAAAGTCTTCTATGACATTTTCGAGAATTTTTCAAACTCAAAAGTAAGCCAATATTTACAAAGAAAGACTTCTCAGGATATATTTTGTAGAGTAGACTTCTTAAAAAGTCTTCATTCGTAAATTTGCAATTGCAAAAATTACCTAAATAGAAGACTACTCTGGAAGTCTTCTACGTTAATATATAATAAACTTTCATTTTTTTCTACAGTTAGAATGACTTTTTAATATTTTCTTATTAATTAATGTGTATTAGTAAATATTGGGGCTCCTCGATTAAATTCAAAACTTATTTGGTGATAATTGTGAAATTTCAAATATTTATGTTTACTGATGTTTCTAGCTCATCCGAGGAGACTTCTGGAGAAGTCTTCTACGTTAGAATTTCAAGAGTGTTAAGTAACTTTAAGCTATATTTTTAACTTTCAAAAATGTTAGGTAACTTCAAAAATATTAAGTCATGTGGTTTTTTTTTGTCAACAGAAGAATCATATTCTTTTTTTTTTAATGATGATTTGTTAGGATGTTACAATTATGAGAAAGTCTACATAGACGATTCAGCAACCGACAATACTACATGGCTTATGAGGATCTACGTCTAACTGCATCACCAGAGCCGACCTATGAAGATCCACGCCTGACCGGATTTACTTGTAACATGTTGAAGATCCCTTGTAAGCCTTTCCTCTGTAGCCTGCATAATTGTTTAATAAATCACTATCTCTAAGAACTGAAACATGGACCCGCTGGTGTAGAAGCATTAATGAACCCTAAGTCAAACCACTCGACTAAGGGGCCTTCCACAGTCATGTGGTTTAATATGTTTTTGTAGTATCTTATTTTTAACTTACATGATATTTAAAATTTCAACTTTTACTTAAAATTGGAGTTAGATCTTTTGTGAATTTGACTAATTTTTCTTGTGAAGTCTTCTATCTTAGTTTTACTAAATTTGACTAACTTTTTGCGTTGTTGTATTTTGTTATGAGTGGGTAGAATGGTTAAAAACATTTCTTGGTATGTTGTATCAATAACTTCAATAATGGCAAGTACTTATGGCAAAACATAACATATTTACCAAATTCTTTTGATTAACATCTATTCAAGTTTACAAAGGAATTTACAAATAAATTGTACACATACAAATCATAAAACATATCATAAACAAAATATTACACAAGGAATTAGATATCATTCTTCAACACAGATAAGCTTGGACTCCACTTGACATCATTCCTTTGTACCACTTTGGACAAAAGATTTCAGAAGACTTCCTGAAGACTTTTTGGGAAGGCTTCTAGCATAAAATACATTAGAAGACTTCCCAAGAATTCTTCCAAGAGTTCTGAGAAGTCTTCCAAATTCTGACTCAGATATGAAAAAATTGTATTTTCAAACGCATTCAAATGGCTTCAAAATAGTTGAAAGCTTTAATAATAAATTGTTTATGCTTAAATAGTAAACAAAACAATCACATTAGGTTGAATATAAAACTTTTTAGAATCTAATATATAAAACACACAAAATACATATCCAAAATTTGTACCATTTTGGGCAAAAGACTTCGAAAGACTTCCTGAAGACTTCGAAAGACTTCCTGAAGACTTCGGGGAAAGACTTCGTGGAAAGTCTTCTAGTATAAAATGCATTAGAAAACTTGCCTAACAGTCTTCCGAAGAGTTTTCCGAGAGTCTTTAGAGAAGTCTTTCAAAGTCTGTCTTAGATCTGAAAAACCTGCAACTTTAAAAACATTCAAATGCTTTCAAAACCGAGAAAAACTTCAAAATATAATTTTATCTTTAAATAATAAACAAAACACTCACATTAGGTTAAATCTATAGCATTTTAGAATCTAATATATAAAACACACAATAATACATATCCAAAATTTATAGATCTACCTTTTAAGAAGTGAAATATGAGAACTATGTAATGAAAAACTTGCAAAAATTTAGTCAGAAGACATAAGAAAAAAATGAGAAATGGATTTAAAGTTTGGTGTTTTGATGTTCAAAGAGATTAGAGAGAGGTTGGAGAGTTTTAGAGTAAGAAACATTACATTTTTATTGCAGCCATTTGAGAGAAAAAAAATGTGTAAATTTTCTTTATATATGGAGACAAAAATTTCAATTCGGTTAATTATTTTTTGATATAGAAGACTTTCCAAGAAGTCTTCTAGATCCTAAAATCAAATACATGAGAAGACTTCTGAAAATTTTGCTTTAGGCGGGAAAACTAAATTCTACTAAAATTTAGGCGGGATTATGTCAGAAGACTTTTCAACTTCTTAAATTTTTCTTGGAAACTCTTCTAGAAGTATTTTTCAAAAGTCTTCTTGAAGTTTTCCAAATCATAACCTAATCAAATAATTAACTAAATAGCAAATAACAATTCATTAAACTTAAAATCAACTAATAAAGTGTTTAATATACACAAAACTAAACACATGTAGATCAATTTTTTTTTTAACTTAAGATTCAAAAATCTATAAATAGAAATAATACGATAACATATGTTACTAAACCCTAAACCAAAGCCTTCTCGGAGTCTTCCAGACCCTAAAATTAAATAACGAAGCAAAAAAAACACTTTCTTCAACTTAAAAGAAACATAGAAAGTGTTGTTGCCAAAAAAAAACTTAGAAAGTGTTTAAATCAAGTTATTAGATAGTCACTCGACACATATATGTCAAACTAAAAAAAAAATGATAAGATTTCAAAATCTAACCCTAAATATACCAACAATACTATAACATATGTTACTTAACCCTAAACCAAAGGCTATAATGACTCATCTATGTTGAGAAAATGTTTATTAAAAGTTTAGTAAAAGTAAATTTCCATCATTCACTCATCTATGTTGAAAAAAAAATTTAGTAAAATTAAATTTCCATCATTTAGAAATGTTTATTAATACATGATTTCGATTTATTTCTCTTTCAAAATATATTTTTATAAAAAATTTTAATTACTTTTAAGATCTAATACATGAGAAGACTTTCCCTAGAAGACTTCCAGAATGTTTCAATTTAGGCGGGAAACCTAAATTTAGGTGGAAACCCTAAATTCTACTAAAATTTAGGCGAGAATCTCTGAGTCTTCCAGACCATATAATCAAATAGTTAAGCAAAAAACACTAACTTAAACTTTTAAGATAATTAGAAAATGTTTAAATCAAGTTATTATATAGTCTATAAACACATATATGTCAAATTCAAAAAAAAAGATAAGATTTAAAAATCTAATCCTAAAAATATCAACAATACTATAACATATTTTACGAAACTCTAAACCAAGTAATATCATGAGTTAATCTAAATTCATTCATCTATGTTGAAAATAATTCAATTTTAGTGAAACTAAATTTATATCATCTAGAAATATTTATTATTACATGATTTCAATTTTTTTCCATCAAAATATTTTTATAAAAAATTTAAATTATTTTAAAGATGTACTGAATGAGAAGACTTACAAAGAAGTCTATTCTGAGAAGACTTCTTTGAAAGTCTTCTCACGCGGAGGGTTATAATAGTAAAAGGAAAATTGCCACAAATACCACATTCATATTATCACTTTTCATGTATACACTAATTACCTTTACTCTATCTTTTAATGAAGGGTAGAAAACAGTTATACTCCTAGGGTTAACTAATCTAGACTTAGGATTTAGAGTTGAAGGGTGGGATAGGGTTTTTGGAATATGAAATTTAGGATTCTAATAAATATATAAATAAATACTGAAAATATAAAAAATATTTAAAAAATAGTTTCAAACATAATTTTCAATTTTCAAAAAGAAATTTTGAATAAAAATAAAAACATATTCGAAAAAATTCAAAAAAAATTATAAAAAAGTTCGAATTTGAAAAAGTATAATTCCAAAACATAAAAAAACATTTATTTATTTATTTTTATTTTTTTTTATTTATTTTAATAATGATGTATTATATATAGAGAGAACACTGGTATAAGAGTCTTTTGCATCTTAATGGAGAATGTATTTTTTTAAATATCACTTTACTGGTGGTAAATTTGAAAAGTGGTACCATGAAAGTGGTAAACATGAAATTTCCCTATAGTAAAACTCAATACATATTTTTTGTATGGGAAATTTTATGTTTACCACTTTCATGGTACCACTTTTCATCTTTACCACCACTAAATAGACATTTTCAAAAATACCTTCTTCATTAAGTGGCAAAAGACTATTATACCCTTATTATCTATATTTATAATAAATCATCATTTTAATAAGTATATATATAAATAATATTTTTTATATTTATTTTTAAATTATACTTTTTCAAATTCAAACTTTTTTATAAAAACATTTTTTTGAATTTTTCTTTCAAAATTTCTTTTTGAAAATCGAAAATTACTTTTAAACTATTTTTAATTTTTTTTAAGTATTTATTTATATATTTATTAGAATCATAAATTTCACATTCCAAAAACCCTACCCCACCCCTCAACTCTAAACCTTAAACCTAGATTAGTTAATCCTAGGGGTATAAGTCTCTTTTACCCTTCATTAAAATTGAGGATAAAAGTGATTAGTGTAAATATGGAAAGTGGTACTACCAATGTGGTATTTGTAGTAATTTCTCTTTTTTGTATGGTCATAAGGAGGTTATTGTAATTTCACTAACTTTTTGGGTTACTTTTGCTTTTGATTGAATTTGGGGTACACTTTTGTTTTCAAAATCAAGTTTTGAGTCATTTTTGGCAATTTTTCTTAATTATAATGTATAGTTTTGTAAAATAAATTCACCTAGTATCAAGTTGGGTCCAACTTTGTGCTCCTGTTTTAATAGTATTAATGGAAAAAAAATATTATTCGTTCTTTCGTTAAATAAAAGCTATGGAATTACCTAATCTAATTAGGATATATACGAAATTAATGATTTTAAATATTAAAAAATCACAATAATCATATAATAATAAATTTAGTTTTTTTTTGAATATGTTATATTAAAAAAAATTAAAACATGTATAAATTACTAAAATTGTTAAAAGTCTCACGTTAAAGATTTTGTAATCAGTGATTTATTTTTTTCTTAAAACAAAATAAAAATGATCATAAAAATATGACTAGAAAATATTATTTAATAAATTTTCATATTAAAATTTCTATCTACTTTAATATTGTTTAAATTAAATTATATATCATATAAAAATACATAATATTTTAATTATAAATTTGCATGGAAAAAATTGAGAACTTATATTTTAATTTCAAAATTTTATGGAACTTTTAAAAATGATTATAAATTACTAAAACTATTAAAATTCCATATTAAAAATTTGGTTATCAATGGTTTAAAAATATAAATAACCATAAAACCATATACATATGAAATATTATTTTATAGATAATCATATTATAAATATTTTATGTTTATTAATATCACTTAAATGTAATTATATATCATATAAAATAGGTAAAAAATATTGTTTAGATTTATTTACAATAAAATGATTGTAACTAAACAAGAGTCGTTGTTTAGAATTACATGCTTGCGCCAACTTAATTAATTGTTATTGACTTTCTAATTATTTAATATATATTTATTATTTTTTAATTTCATAATATGTAAAATGCAAAATAATAATTTATGTATGCAGTGACCATTCCGATCAACGTGCAGATCTCAATCTAGTTTTTTTAATTACATAATTTCATTAAATCGGCCTAAAAACGGGAATTAGTTTCGATTACAACCATGATTTGAACAAAATAACCCATGTCAGAAAACTCCTTGCTAGCTTTGTTCAATCCAACTCCCCGGCACGTTCCGCTAGTTCGGATTCCTAATTCCCGGGAATCGACCACCGTTCTCAACCTTTGATGTTGATCAAAGGAACGAGAGATTCACCTCGTTTCCTAGGATGCCGGGCTTCCCATGACGTCTTCGATGTAGCTACTAACCAATGATCTCATCGATGGTTGCAATCGTTACCACAATGAAGCTCTAAACGTAGTGAAGATAGTGATAACACTCAAATTACCCTTTGGAGTGATTTATACTCTCTCAAATAAGAGGTCGAGTTGTAGTACTTAGGGATCGAATTCACAGGGAGCTAGGGAACCTAAGAAATCTAATATGATTTGTTAAGCAGGATGTTTTAATGGTTTAAATGTAAATTGCAGTTTTTATCAAGCAAGTGTTTGCTCAATTGATTGGTTGAGGTTTTGGTGCTTAAAAGAAAATAGCTAGACTTAGGGTTTTTATTTAGAAAACTTGGAATTATAATCCTACAGATGCCTAATGAGTTGCATGCATGATAATGTAAAGCTCAACTACTTAGTCAACGAGTCTATCAGCTTTCGCATGTTTGGACTTGTCTATTAACTAGATCTAATGATCTCAACTATCGTATGTCGATCAATTAGAAAGTGTCGATCGATGATTCTATAGGGATATCGATCGATTCAACTTTCGCTCCGTCGATCGATTATTCGATAATGATATCGATCGATGCGCTTCTAGTTAAGCTTTATGCGCGGGTTGAATGATAGCTTACTAAACTCACTAGATCAGCTCTTGCATTGCTCATAGCAAGAAACTTAGCCCAGTTAGAATGTTTTCAGGATGAGAATGAAGCTCTCGTTTTTATCTATCAATCCTAGGGAAAGTTCTAGGTAGCTAATCTAGAGACATGCATTAATGAACAATCCTAATGAAAATTAATACAACTCAGCAATATATAGTTAGGGCTAATCCCTTCTAACCTATTTAAACCCTAAAATCTAACAATGGAACTACTCAGACATGGCTAAGCAATTCATAACAACAATTAGGTAAGAAAACTTCATTAGAATAGTAAATAGATATTAGTAGAATTCCAATCACAAATTATAATTTTGGATCTTCTCTCCAATCTATCAAAATCCTAGAAAACCTTGCTGTGAAAATAATAAAACAAGAAAGCACACTTTGCCTCTAACATGGTGGCAAAGCTTATATAATTAGGTTAAAACTCGTCAGGGGTAATCTTGTAAATTGGTGAAGACTTGGGTTTCAAGTCGGCTGTGACCAAACGGGCTTTCTGCACGCTTCGCTGTCGATCAATGTCAAGATATGAACATCGATCGATTATTCCTCTTCATTATCGACCGAAGGTCGAGCTCGATGGTCGTCTCGGGTGCTTGCTCCAAATATCTCCAAAATGCTCTAAAATCATCACTTATCTCCAAATTGTGGGAACCGAAATTCGCACTGTCGATTTCCGTTTAAATAAGGAAACTAGGAAAATCCTAATTTCCCAGAGGACCCGGATATCTGCTAATTACCACACGTCAAGCAATCAGAACACGAGAATAACAACGATAAAGTATAAGAAATCGAAAAAGAGAGCAAAGAAGATCTTATTCCGAATTTGCGTATGAGCGTTTACAACAAGGTATAAGCCTGGGCTCGAGAGCTATCAGCGAGATTCCTAGTTCTAGCAACCCTAAGACGGCTAAACCTAATTGAGTCGCAGCTCGAAATAACAAAAACGGAAAAATGCCTAAATCGCTCTAAGTGCTAAGTTTGCTCTGAAAAAGTTCTCTCCCTCCATCCTCCTCGCCTAGGACTCCTTATATACTAGCTCCAAGGTTGGTTTACGCTTTTACTCTTCTGCCCTTAAGCCGTCATAGCATAAAAATGGAGATATTCCATTTTTCCCGATCTTCACAATTATCTTCAAAACTTCCGTATTTATCCGCGGAAACTTGACATTTATCCTTCCTTATGGACCAAGCGTAAACCGTACTGTGGTTCACAGGCTTTTAGTTAAGAAATCGTAGGATGGGCCTCGAGTCGTGTTTTAGGTCCCTTTGGGCCGTCTTCCGACTCGACACGTTTACTACGATTTCTTTTGATAAAGAACGAACTTTCCGCGGTTTCGAATCCGCGAAGTTTGAATAATGAGTTAGAATGGCGGAAAACATGGACTGAGCTTGCCACGGTCTTCGGGAGATAGCATTCGAAGGTTCGACGAGAATGCATGGATTGGTGTCGTATCGATGTTCGGAAGAGTTCAATCGCTACACAGCGACCGAATTTCGGCTCGAGCCCGGTCGCTACGTAGCGACCGAGCGAGACAAACGCTCAGTCGCTACGTAGCGACCGAGCTTCGGCTCGAGCTCGGTCGCTATGTAGCGACCGAGCTTTGGCTCGAGCTCGGTTGCTACGTAACGACCGAGCGGGACGAGTGCTCGGTCGCTACGTAGCGACCAAATTTTTGCTCGAGCTCGGTCGCTACGTAGCGACCGAGCGGGACGAGCGCTCAGTCGTTACATAGCGACCGAGCGGGACGAGCGCTCAGTCGCTACGTAGCGACCGAGCGGGACGAGCGCTCGGTCGCTACGTAGTGACCGAGCGGGACGATCGCTCGGTCGCTACGTAGCGACCGGACGGCGTGTATGTGCGGTAATTACACAACGACCGAGCTTGGTTTGTTTGGTTTGAATCTTCAAGGATACTTCTTCGTAAAAACTTTGTGTTTGGTTATATTTTACGAAAGTTACATCTTTCTTTTTACTATCTCTTTCGGAAATACGATCTCTGAGGATTTTCGGGTGGTAATTCCGTCGTAACCGTTTTTGACTCCAACAGTTAGCCCCCCAGCCCGTTAGGATCATGCATCGTAGGATCCTAGCGTGCGGTTAGGCATGTTTGGTAAGTTAGGCGTGATGGATGGAATTGATATCCGAAAGTCCGAGCTTGAATAGTAAATCCTCATGCCTATAAGAAGGGAGGTAACTTGTTTTATAATTTTTTCACTTTCTTGTCTTTCTCTAAGATCTTTCTTAAGAAAAAACTTTCTTCCTTTCTCTCCACCCTTTTCCTCTATTTTCTCAAGAGAAGTATAAAGATGTCTGTTGGGGTCAAAAACGGTTACGACGGAATTACCACCCGAAAATCTTCGGAGATCGTATTTCCAAAAGAGATAGTAAAAGAAGAGATGTAATTTTCGTAAAAATAACATATACGAGGTTTTTACGAAGAAGTATCCTTTGGGATTCAAACCGAACAAACCAAGCTCGGTCGCTACGTATACACGCCGTCCGGTCGCTACGTAGCAACCAAACCCGAGCCAAGCTCGGTCGCTACGCAGCGACCGAGCGCTCGTCCCGCTCGGTCGCTACGTAGCGACCGAGCTCAGCCAAGCTCGGTCGCTACGTAGCGACCGAGCGCTTGTCCCACTCGGTCGCTATGTAGCAACCGAGCGCTCGTCCCGCTCGGTCGCTATGTAGCGACCGAGCTCAGCCAAGCTCGGTCGCTACGTAGCGACCGAGCGCTTGTCCCGCTCGGTCACTACGTAGCGACCAAGCTCAGCCAAGCTCGGTCGCTACGTAGCGACCGAGCGCTCGTCCCGCTCGGTCGCTACGAAGTGACCGAGCTCAGCCAAGCTCGATCGCTACGTAGCGACCGAGCGATCGTCCCGCTCGGTCGCTACGTAGCGACCGAGCTCAAGCCAAAGCTCGGTCGCTACATAGCGACCGAGCACTCGTCTCACTCGGTCGCTACGTAGCAACCGGGCTTAAGCCAAAGTTCGGTCGCTGTGTAGCGATTGAACCTTTCCGAACATCGATACGACACCAGTCCATGCATTCTCGTCAAACCTTCGAATGCTATCTCCCGAAGACCGTAGCAAGCTCAGTCCATGTTTCCCGCTATTCTAATTCATCGATCAAACTTCGCGAATTAGAAACCGCGGAAAACTCGTAGTAAACGTGTCGAATCGGAAAACGGCCCGAAGGGACCTAAAACACGATTCGAAGCCCATCCTACGATTTTCCTAACCATAAGCCCGTAAACCACATCATGGTTTACGCTTGGCCCACAAGGAAGGATAAATGTCAAGTTTCCGCAGATAAATACGGAAGTTTCGAAGATAATTATGAAGATCGGGAAAAATGGAAAATCTCCATTTTATGCTATGACGGCTTAAGGGCAGAAGAGTAAAAGCGTAAACCGACCTTGGAGCTAGTATATAAGGAGTCCTAGGCGAGGAGCAGAAGGGGAGAACTTTTTCAGAGCAAACTTAGCACTTAGAGCAATTTAGGCAATTTTCCGTTTTTGTTATTTCGAGCTGCGACTCAATTAGGTTTAGCCGTCTTAGGGTTGCTAGAACTAGGAATCTCGCCGACAGCTCTCGAGCCCAGGCTTATACCTTGTTATAACACTCATACGCAGATTCGGAATAAGATATACTTTGCTCTCTTTTCGATTTCTTATTTTTATCGTTGTTATTCTCGTGTTCTGATTGCTTGACGTGTGGTAATTAGCAGATATCCGGGTCCTCTGGGAAATTAGGGTTTTCCTAGTTTACTTATTTAAACGGAAATCGACAGTGTGAATTTCGGTTCCCACAGTTTGGCGCTAGAAGGAGGGGGACTTACGGATCAATCTAACCCGCAAAAGCCACACACAATCTGACATGTCAACCAACGACGCGGATAACGTGCAAACTCCTCTTAATGGAGGCAGCGGCACCGATCTCCACACTCCAGTAGCGGACGTATCCGCGGCCAATGCGCAAGCCAACGCCGCGACGCTCGAGGAGTTCAAAAAGATGTTCGCCACCTACGAGAAAAGGTCGGAAGAATAGGATAAGCTCGTGAATACCTTAACCAAACAGGTTGAAACCTTAACGGCAAGGACCCAAGCTATCCGTCCCCGCGGAACCACCAAAATCCACGGGAAGAGGCTCGACTTCGCCACCCCACTCGATAGAGCAGGACTTGCGCGGGAACGACCTTCCGGTCAAAACCCTAGCGAGAAATCTCCCGTCGAAAAGGGGAACTCTGAAAATCTTCCGCCCCTTGCAAAGGATTCGGAGGATAACGAAGCCGAACACATTGACCTGGATCCTATCGATGTCTCCAACGACACCGATGAGGATGTCGACAGACATCCAAGAAGGACCAGAAGCCGATCCGCTCGCGAAGGCTCCCCGTTCGAAAAACCACTGACGGAAGAAGAAGAAGTCGCCTATTGGAACGAACAAGAAGAGCTGGCCGAAAGGCAAACCGAGCTCACTCGCAGTAAACGCCGACAGGCTCGGAAATCCACTGACGAGACATCGGATATCCGCGATCTTCGTGACTACATCACTAAGACTGCGGCAGAAGTGAGAGCCGTAAAGTCCCAAATCCATCATGCTATTAGTGCTGCCCCCGAGATCGATCGACTGCTGGAAGGAGCTCGAAAGACCCCTTTTACCAGTCGCATTTCGGACATGAGGGTGTCCGATCCGGGAAAGATCAAAGTACCGAAGTACGATGGTACGGCCGATCCAAAAGCGCACCTTCAGGCTTTCCACATCGCGATGGGAAGAGCAAGACTGAAGGACGGCGAAAAAGATGCCGGCTATTGCCGCCTGTTTGTCGAAAATCTCGAGGGAGCAGCACTCGAATGGTTTGCACGCCTTCGTCGCAACACCATCGGGAGTTTTCGACAGCTCGCATCGGAATTCCTCAAACAGTACTCTGTATTCATAGACAGGGAAACCTCCGATGTTGACCTCTGGAGTCTCTCCCAGAGGGAAGACGAACCCCTCCGCGAGTTTATCAATCGGTTCAAGCTGATAATGTCCAGGGTCAGCGGGATAAGCGACAAAGTGGCCATCGACGCGCTGAGAAAGACGCTCTGGTACAAGTCGAAATTCAGAAAATGGATAACTCTCGACAAACCGCGAACAATCCAAGACGCCCTCCACAAAGCAACGGACTACATCATAGTCGAGGAAGAAACTAAAGTCTTATCGCAAAAACATAAGCCGGCAAGACCATCCTCGAAAGACGCAGATCCGAAGGGGAAAAAGAAGAACTCTCGTAACGACAAGTACGTCCATCACGAGGGGGAAGATCTCCAAGGGGCACATAATGCGATCAGTTAAGATCAAGGCCGGACCACGGGCAACACATGGACTCGCAATCAAGGGTATGATGAAAACACCTTCTGCGAGTTCCACCAATCCCGAGGACACTCCACGACCAATTGCAAAGTTTTTGGGAGCAAGACTGGCCGCGAAGCTACTCGCTAGAGAGCTTTCGGAAGTAACCAGCGTCAAGGATCTCATCCTCGATTCTGATCGGCCTCCAAAGACAGATAGAAATCCGCCCGCTGAAAAATCCCCTCAACGAAACCATCCTGGGGATAAACGCGGTAGGAAACCGGATGACAAAGGGAACGATAACAATCGTCGCAGAGTCAATATGATCATCGGAGGATCACAATACTGCGGCGATACCGTGTCGGCTATCAAAGCTTACCAACGGAAGGCAGAGTCAAGTGCAAAATTGGCCTACATGGTCTCCTCCTCGAGACGGCCAAAGTTGCTCGATCACCTTCACGGAGGAAGAAGCCGGCGGTATCGACCAACCTCACTGCGACCCGCTCGTCATAGATCTCGTCATACGAGATTTAGAAGTCGGAAGGGTACTCGTCGACACGGGAAGCACGGTCAACGTAATCTTCCGTGACACTCTCAAGCGGATGAGTATCGAACTCGGAGAAGTAATCCCGACGCCAAAACCGCTCACGGGTTTTTCAGGCGAAGTGTCGATGACTCTCGGATCAATCCAATTGCCAGTCATGGCCAAGGAGATCACGAAAATCGTCGAATTCGCGGTAGTCGATCATCCCGCTATCTACAACGTGATCATGGGAACCCCATGGCTCAACGCCATGCAAGCAGTTCCGTCAACCTACCACCTGGGTCTCAAGTTCCCAAAGCCAAGCGGAGTCGCGGCAATCTGGGGATGCCAAAAACAGTCGCGACTATGCTTCCTCGCGGAGCACAAGTTAAGGCAAATCACAGCTTCCACAAACGGCAAACGCGCGAAGATAGATCGATCTTCAGCCAAAAGCGCCCCGGGAGAAGACGAAATCAAATCGTCTATCAACGCAAATGCATCGGACGTCGAGGCTCGACATAAATCCGAAGCCCACGCAACAACTGAACCGGAACATCCGGAAAATAACGTCGACCCAGCCACGATCGATACGGTCAAGGCGGACATCGCGACATCTACCGCCGAGTAAGAACACTCGCGGCATGAAACAGAACTACGAGATGGCTTGATCCTCGAAAGGGGTACGTAGGCAGCTCGTCAAAAGACGAGTTCAGCTATCCCCCTCTCTAAAAAGGGGGGGGGAGTGGGTGCGTATACTCGTATACTCCCACTTAGAAAAATCTTCATTATTGTAATCGAGTTTTTAGAAACTTCAAAAAAATTTATTACAATATACGTTGTCCTTTCTTATCGAAAACGTTTACGCTTCAGTAAAACACAAAAGAAACTTTCAGGACACGCCTGAAAACGTTAAGACTCTTGTCTGCGGCCCCTTCCGGCCCAAAAATCGTAAAGATCATCATCTTTCAAACACACAAAAATACACGCATAATCCTCGAAATAGCTGCGAGACGTCGCAAAAGTTAAAATTCGAGGACAATGCTAACAAATTGTCCGAACGCGACCACCAAAAACCTTACACCCCGTTCGTCGATTGGCCCCGACGAACACGCCAGCCGTCTTAAACAAACGCAATTCGATCACTCTTTTGATCTTTAACAACGTCCAGCACAAGGACAAAAGCACGCTACAACAAAAATCCGAAATTTTGGTTTAGCACTTCCAGTTGATTCTGAGAAGATGCTCGATTCGTACCATACAAGTCATATAAGCCGAGAACATATCGCGGACTTTAAATCGATGCGAATCAAGAAGAAATCGCAACAGGAAAAACGATAGCCGGCTAGTCACCGCACAAACCTTAACCGAAAGTAAACCTAGGTCTTGCCCTAAACCCAACGCTCTGGTCTCAAACATCTCAAGGCATGATATCTAAAAGATACGAGATCCTAAACCATGTCTCTCCGTTCGTATCTCAATGTTCTCGAAAATCGTAAAGATAAGTAAATTTTTACGAAAATCACGAACGAACCAACAGATTGAACGTCTAATCAGAACTAAATATGAGACGACAACTCGCATTTACTTCAACCCTACTATGGAAAATTCGAAACAAAACATTCATCATATAAATAAACCGCATAAGGCGGCAAGGGATTCAAAGCCACCAACGGCCAGTCCCGGTAAATACAAATACGGCCAAATAGGCCTAAGCAAAATCCAAAAGGCCGCACTCGGCCGAAAACAGATAAAACGATAATCAAACTCAATCATCAATACAAAGGATCAGTCCATCCAAATAGGATCCTCTACGGTCGGCTCTCCATCTTCCTCAGCATCGAGTGACCCTCGACCACTGCTCCGCCCAGCGGCATAGACAGTGGATAAGGAGGTATCTTCAAAAGAAGCCTCCATAACATTATCAATTGATGAGCTGAAACGAAATCGATGAGCCTCGACCGTCGCACGGACCCTCTCGGGAGAAAAATGACCCCAAAACAGCGGACCACCACGGAGAAGGTCTCGGACGATACACAAATCTTCCGGAAAAGGAGGAATGGGGTTGTGTACTGCAAAATGAACGTAGTACAGATATGGAAGAATATAAAAAAAAAACGGGTAGTAAGAAAGGCAACGAGTGATCGTTCAGTACGTTACCTCCTGTCTCCCACAGTCGCCTAAACGAGGGAAGGCACTCCACGGCGACCGAGGCTTGGTCCAATCTAACGTAGAAAAAATAACTCTTCCATCCACAACCATCCTGAGGGAATCCCTTCAGGACTTCCATATGAGTACGCGACTTTAAACCATACAGACGATCGGTCCCAACTCGAGACATGGTAAGGAAAGCTTTGAGATAATCAGCAGTGAGCTCCATGCCTCGCTCGTATCCCAAGACTAGCAACCCGACAAGGTGCTTTATACCGCGAGGAGAAATCTGACTTATCGAAACTTCCAAACGGTTCAGAAACTCTACTATAACCAACGGAATGGGAAACCACAGGCGAGCACGCATCAGATGTTCCTCGTACAAAGTAAAAAAGCCTTCGGGAGGTTCGTCGGCTCTCTCCCCCTCAAGGGGTAATCGAAAATCCACGTTTTCCGGAACGTGACAGAAGCTGCGTATGGTTCCAAGGAACGGAAGGGTACACCTGCTCGGTCTCCCAACGACCCTTTCCGAAAAAGGCCTAATGGGAATCCATGGCTCGGGAGGCGGTTCCTCCGCGTTACACATAGCCACCCAGTATGCGTCGGCCTCGGCAGGGTCAACGGAGTGTGCCACGAATTCGATCTCTCGAAAAACCTCACCGCGTCCGTGACGGACGGTTCCGTGATTAAAGATAGTAGGCCGAGCGTTTGCCGAAATCCCTCGAGACATTCTTGACGAAAAGGAAAAGGAAAAGTCTCAATGATAGAGAGAGAAAGTTGAAAGAATCCTTTCACTTGTAAACTTTGAGAAGATAATGAAATGAAAAAATTATGGAACAAGTTACCTCCCTTCTTATAATGCATGAGGATTTACTATTCAAGCTCGGACTTTCGGATATTAATTCCATCCATCACGCCTAACTTGCTAAACATGCCTAACCGCACGCTAGGATCCTACGATGCATGATCCTAACGGGCTGGGGGGCTAACTGTTGGGGTCAAAAACGGTTACGACGGAATTACCACCCGAAAATCCTCGGAGATCGTATTTCCAAAAGAGATAGTAAAAGAAGAGATGTAATTTTCGTAAAAATAACATATACGAGGTTTTTACGAAGAAGTATCCTTTGGGATTCAAACCGAACAAACCAAGCTCGGTCGCTACGTATACACGCCGTCCGGTCGCTACGTAGCAACCAAACCCGAGCCAAGCTCGGTCGCTACGCAGCGTCCGAGCGATCGTCCCGCTCGGTCGCTACGTAGCGACCGAGCTCGAGCCAAAGCTCGGTCGCTACGTAGCGACCGAGCGATCGTCTCACTCGGTCGCTACGTAGCAACCGGGCTTGAGCCAAAGTTCGGTCGCTGTGTAGCGATTGAACCTTTCCGAACATAGATACGACACCAGTCCATGCATTCTCGTCAAACCTTCGAATGCTATCTCCCGAAGACCGTAGCAAGCTCAGTCCATGTTTCCCGCTATTCTAATTCATCGATCAAACTTCGCGAATTAGAAACCGCGGAAAACTCGTAGTAAACGTGTCGAATCGGAAAACGGCCCGAAGGGACCTAAAACACGATTCGAAGCCCATCCTACGATTTTCCTAACCAAAAGCCCGTAAACCACATCATGGTTTACGCTTGGCCCACAAGGAAGGATAAATGTCAAGTTTCCGCGGATAAATACGGAAGTTTCGAAGATAATTATGAAGATCGGGAAAAATGGAAAATCTCCATTTTATGCTATGACGGCTTAAGGGCAGAAGAGTAAAAGCGTAAACCGACCTTGGAGCTAGTATATAAGGAGTCCTAGGCGAGGAGCAGAAGGGGAGAACTTTTTCAGAGCAAACTTAGCACTTAGAGCAATTTAGGCAATTTTCCGTTTTTGTTATTTCGAGCTGCGACTCAATTAGGTTTAGCCGTCTTAGGGTTGCTATAACTAGGAATCTCGCCGACAGCTCTCGAGCCCAGGCTTATACCTTGTTGTAACACTCATACGCAGATTCGGAATAAGATCTACTTTGCTCTCTTTTCGATTTCTTATTTTTATCGTTGTTATTCTCGTGTTCTGATTGCTTGACGTGTGGTAATTAGCAGATATCCGGGTCCTCTGGGAAATTAGGGTATTTCTAGTTTCCTTATTTAAACGGAAATCGACAGTGTGAATTTCGGTTCCCACAATGTCGAGCAAGAAAAAGATTGGGAAAAAGGGCCTTCATCCGCGAGTGCTTACGAAGAGCTCATTGTTCCGAAGATGGAGTTCGTGCCTCACTCGGTACATCCCGCCGAGAACGAGGCATGGTGGGTTGCTCATTATGGTTCGATGACCCCTCCCAAAGAGAAGTCGTTCCCGGTCCTGACCCATCGTGGATCGAGAAAGGGGATGCAAGCAGAAGTACCGACGAGTTTCTCGCGATCATGCGATCGTTCTACCATATCCCGGATGCTGTGGAGTTTCGGGTTCCCTGCCGCGGGGAATGTGCTAACAGCCCCCCCAGAGGGTTACTTCACTTGCTACGAGGCGTTCGTAGTGCGTTGTCGCTTATGGTTCCCAATCCCCGAAATCCTCGTCCGAGTGTTGGACCGTTTCGAGGTTGCGATAATCCAGTTGACTCTCCTTGCCATTCAGCATCTTATTGGGATCCTGATCCTGAGCTACGAGCATGGCCTTTCCCTTTCCGTCGATCATTATGAAGCGCTTTTGAGGCTTCAACTCGTCAAAGATACGGACAAGCATAGGTTGGTCCCTCGGAACTTTATGTCAGTGGTTAAGAAGTTCATTTCGAACTTCAACTCGTGGAAGAAGTTCTTTTTCTTTGTTCGTATAGACGCTGCGTCCGTCGAATAGAGTTGCATTCCACTGTTCCGGAGGTTGCCGAACGATCGTCCCTTCATCAATCCTCTTGCTCTGTTCCCTGAGGACATCATTGCGGTGAGGGATCTTCTCAGGAACGGTCCCTTCTTCTGGACTTCTTTTACGCCGAAGAGGGTTCGGAAGGCACTGAGATTCGTGCAACCCGGTCCTGCTTCGGCTGCGGACACGGGAAGCGACTCCGAACCTGACGACAAGAATCCCGTCGTAGCTTCAGCAGCTGTGCCGGAGTCGAGCTCTTGGAAGGGAAAAGATGTCGATCTTGGTGACATAGAATTTTCGATGGATGACTCTATGCTTCCAGGATGGGATCCGAACCTTGCTTACGGCGATGGGAGTGGTTCGAGCGAGGTCTCTATTCCGGATTTTGATGATTTCTTTGCTGGTCTGCCACCGGGTTTTGATGCTCCTCCACCTATGAAAGAATCTGCGAGGCCGAAAGTCATCGCAGAAGGATCTCGCATCATCAATGGGGTTAGTTTTTTGAGAATTCTTCGTGATTGTCCTATGTATATATATATTTTTTTTATAACATGTCAATCGATTTTGCATGGCCTAAGCTTGCTGGGCTTGGCCATTGAGGCGGGCCATAGAGAAGCCATGGTCTACCGCTTCAAAGCGGAGAAAGCGGAGCGAGATCTCGCTCGCGTGCAAGGCGAGATGTTGGAGCGAGAGGCGCAGCTTACTCGTGATCATGCGCGAGCCATCCGCAAAGCGGAAATGAAGGGCAAAAGGGAAATCGTCGAGGTGATGAAGACTCGTGCCTCTCAATTCCAGGTTGAGTATGGGAACCTCAAGAATGCCTTTACCTCGGTGGGTGATTTCCGTGAGTGCCACGGTTCGGTCGGAAGTCTTTGGAGGACGCGAGCCGATGACTATGTGTTCGAGGAGGAAATGAGCTTGATGAAGAGTGGGATGAATGAACGTGCCCACGCTGAGGCGCTCATCCCTTCGATCGACGAGCGGATTCAAGGGTTCTGGAATTCCATCCTGATTTCCCCTGATACCGAGGAGGTTTCGACCGGGTTTCCTGACGGTGGCGAGGAAGTGGATCGTCCCGCGGATGCGTTCGGTGCTTCGTTGTCCGTGGATTTTGACTTTGGATTATGAGAGGTGGAATAGTTATCGAAAGAAAGATGCTAGTCTTTCTGTTTTATGTTATTGGCCGAGTGTGGCCGAGAAATTTGTACGGGCCTGTTTTGGCCGTTTTTATTGCTTATCGGGACTGGCCATTGGTGGCTTTGAATCCCCTTACCGCTTTACGCGGTTATTTATATGATGAATGTTTCGTTTTTCGAATTTTCCTTAGTAGGTTCGAAGTAAATATGAGTTGTCGTCTCATATTTAATTCCGATGAGACGTTCAATCTGTTGGTTCGTTCGTGATTTTCGTAAGAATTACCTATCTTTACGATTTTCGAGAACATTGAGATACGAATGGAGAGACATGGTTTAGGATCTCGTATCTTTTAGATATCATGCCTTGAGATGTTTGAGACCAGAGCGTTGGGTTTAGGGCAAGACCTAGGTTTACTTTCGGTTAAGGTTTGTGCGATGACTAGCCGGCTATCGTTTTTCCTGTTGCGATTTCTTCCTGACTCGCACCGATTTAAAGTCCGCGATATGTTCTTTGCTTATATGACTTGTATGGTACGACTCGAGCATCTTCTCAGAGTCAGCTGGAAGTGCTAAACCAAAATTTCGGGTTTTTGTTGCAGCGCGCTTTTGTCGTTGTGCTGGACGTTTTGAAGATCAAAAGAGTGATCGAATTGCGTTTGTTTAAGGCGTCTAGCGTGTTCGTCGGGGCCAATCGACGAACGGGGTGTATGGTTTTGGTGGTCGCGTTTGGACAATTTGTTAGTATTATCCTCGAATTTTAACTTTTGCGACGTCTCGCAGTTGTTTCGGGGATTATACGTATATCTTTGCGTGTTTGAAAAGATGATAATTTTTACGATTTGTGGGCCGGATGAGGCCGCAGACAAGAGTCTTAATGTTTTCAGGCGTGTCCTGAAAGTTTCTTTTGTGTTTTACTGAAGCGTAAATGTTTTCGATATAAAGGACAACGTATATTGTAGTAAAAGTTTTTGAAGTTTCTAAAAACTCGATTACAATAATGGCGATTCTTCTAAGTGGGAGTATACGCACCCACTCCCCCCTCTTTTTTAGAGAGGGGGATAGCTGAACTCGTCTTTTGACGAGCTGCCTACGTACCCCTTTCGAGGATCAAGCCATCTCGTAGTTCTGTTTCATGCCGCGAGTGTTCTTACTCGGCGGTAGATGTCGCGATGTCCGCCTTGACCATGTCGATCGTGGCTGGGTCAACGCTATTTTCCGGATGTTCCGGTTGAGTTGTAGCGTGGGCTTCGGACTCGTGTCGAGCTTCAACGTCCGATACGTTTGCGTTGGTGGATGATTTTAATTCGTCTTTTCCTAGGGCGTTTTTGGCCGAACATCGATCTATCTTCGTGTGTTTGCCGTTTGCAGCTGCAGAAGTCATGATTTGCCTTAACTTGTGCTCTGCGAGGAAGCATAGCCGCGACTGTTTTTGGCATCCCCAGATGGCCGCGACTCCGCTTGTGGTTGGGAATTTGAGACCCAGGTGGTAGGTTGACGGAACTGCCTACATGACGTTGAGCCATGGGGTTCCCATGATCACGTTGTAGATAGCGGGATGATCAACTACCGCGAACTCGATGATTTTCGTGATCTCCTTGGCCATGACTGGCAACTGGATCGATCCAAGAGTCATCGATACTTCGCCTGAAAAACCCGTGAGCGGTTTTGGCGTCGGAATTACTTCTCCGAGTTTGATGCTCATCCGCTTGAGAGTGTCGCGGAAGATTACGTTGACCGTGCTTCCCGTGTCGATGAGTACCCTTCCGACTTCTAAATCTCGTATGACGAGATCTATGACGAGCGGGTCGCAGTGAGGTTGGTCGATGCCGCCGGCTTCTTCCTTTGTGAAGGTGATCGAGCAATTTTGGCCATCTCGAGGAGGAGACCATGTAGGCCAATTTGCACTCGACTCTGCCTTCCGTTGGTAAGCATTAATGGCCGACACAGTATCGCCGCAGTATTGTGATCCTCCGATGATCATGTTGACTCTGTGACGATTGTTATCGTTCCCCTTGTCGTCCGGCCTCCTACCGCGTTTATCCCGAGGCTGATTTCGTTGAGGGGATTTTTCAGCGGGCGGGTTTCTGTCCGTCTTTGGAGGGCGATCAGAATAGAGGATGAGATCCTTGACGCTAGTTACTTCCGAGAGCTCTCCAGCGAGTAGCTTCGCGGCCAGTCTTGCTCCCAAGACTTTGCAGTTGGTCGTGGAGTGTCCTCGGGATTGATGGAACTCGCAAAAGGTGTTTTCGTCATACCCTTGATTGTGAGTCCATGTGTTGCCTGTGGTTCAGCCCTGATCCGAATTGATCGCGTAGTTATGCGCCCCCTGGAGATCTTCCCCCTCGTGATGGACGTACTTGTCGTTACGAGAGTTCTTCTTTTTCCCTTTCGGATCCACGTCTTTCGAGGATGGTCTTGCCGCTTTATGTTTTTGCGATAAGACTTTAGTTTCTTCCTCGACTATGATGTAGTCCGTTGCTTTGTGGAGGGCGTCTTGGATCGTTCGCGGTTTGTCGAGAGTTATCCACTTTCTGAATTTCGACTTGTACCAGCGCGTCGATGGCCACTTTGTCGCTTATCCCGCTGACCCTGGACATTATCAGCTTGAACCGACTGATAAACTCGCGGAGGGGTTCGTCTTCCCTCTGGGAGAGACTCCAGAGATCAACATCGGAAGTTTCTCTGTCTATGAATACAGAGTACTGTTTGAGAAACTCCGATGCGAGCTGTCGGAAACTCCCGTTGGTGTTGCGACGAAGGCGTGCGAACCATTCGAGCGCTGCTCCTTCAACATTTTCGACGAACAGGCGGCAGTAGCCGGCATCTTTTTCGCCGTCCTTCAGTCT
The DNA here is from genome assembly GCF_020379485.1 of Brassica napus. NCBI lineage: Eukaryota > Viridiplantae > Streptophyta > Magnoliopsida > Brassicales > Brassicaceae > Brassica > Brassica napus. The sequence goes on along the minus strand of NC_063441.1, from coordinate 7,194,512 downwards.
TGCTCTTCCCATCGCGATGTGGAAAGCCTGAAGGTGCGCTTTTGGATCGGCCGTACCATCGTACTTTGGTACTTTGATTTTTCCCGGATCGGACACCCTCATGTCCGAAATGCGACTGGTAAAGGGGGTCTTTCGAGCTCCTTCCAGCAGTCGATCGATCTCGGGGGCAGCACTAGTAGCATGATGGATTTGAGACTTTACGGCTCTCACTTCTGCCGCAGTCTTGGTGATCGCGAAGATCGCGGATATCCGATGTCTCGTCAGTGGCTTTCCGAGCCCGTCGGTGTTTACTGCGAGTGAGCTCGGTTTGCTTTTCAGCCAGCTCCTCTTGTTCGTTCCAATAGGCGATTTCCTCTTCTTCCGTCATTGGTTTTTCGAACAGGGAGCCTTCCCGAGCGGACCGGCTCCTGGTTCTTCTTGAATGTCTGTCGACGTCCTCGTCGGTGTCGTTGGAGACATTGCTAGGATCCAGGTCAATGTGTTCGGCTTCGTTATCCTTCGAGTCCTTTGCAGGGGGCGGAAGACTTTCAGGGTTCCCCTTTTCGATGGGAGATTTCTCGCTAGGGTTTTGACCGGAAGGTCGTTCCCGCGCGACTCTAGATCTGTCAAGTGGGGTAGCGAAGTCGAGCCTCTTCCCGCGGATTTTGGTGGTTCCGCAGGGATGGATTGCTTGGGTCCTTGCCGTTAAGGTTTCAACCTGTTTAGTCAAGGTATTCACGAGCTTATCATGTTCTTCCGACCTTTTCTCATAGGTGGCGAACATCTTTTTAAACTCCTCGAGCATCGCGGCGTTGGCTTGTGCGTTGGCCGCGGATACGTCCGCTACTGGAGTGTGGAGATCGGTGTCGCTGCCTCCGTTAAGAGGAGTTTGCACGTTATCCGCGTCGTTAGTTGACATGTCTGATTGAGAGTGATGTGGCTTTTGCGGGTTAGATTGATCCGTACCCCCCCCCTTCCTTCTAGCGCCAAACTGTGGGAACCAAAATTCGCACTGTCGATTTTCGTTTAAATAAGGAAACTAGGAAAACCCTTATTTCCCAGAGGACCCGGATATCTGCTAATTACCACACGTCAAACAATCAGAACACGAGAATAACAACGATAAAGTATAAGAAATCGAACAAGAGAGCAAAGAAGATCTTATTCCGAATTTGCGTATGAGCGTTTACAACAAGGTATAAGCCTGGGCTCGAGAGCTGTCGGCGAGATTCCTAGTTCTAGCAATCCTAAGACGGCTAAACCTAATTGAGTCGCAGCTCGAAATAACAAATGCCTAAATCGCTCTAAGTGCTAAGTTTGCTCTGAAAAAGTTCTCTCCCTCCATGCTCCTCGCCTAGGACTCCTTATATACTAGCTCCAATGTTGGTTTACGCTTTTACTCTTCTGCCCTTAAACCGTCATAGCATAAAAATGGAGATATTCCATTTTTCCTGATTTTCACAATTATCTTCAAAACTTCCGTATTTATCCGCGGAAACTTGACATTTATCCTTCCTTATGGACCAAGCGTAAACCGTACTATGGTTCACGGGCTTTTTAGTTAAGAAATCGTAGGATGGGCCTCGAGTCGTGTTTTAGGTCCCTTTGGGCCGTCTTCCGACTCGACACGTTTACTACGATTTCTTTTGATAAAGAACGAACTTTCCGCGGTTTCGAATCCGCGAAGTTTGATCGATGAGTTAGAATGGCGGAAAACATGGACTGAGCTTGCTACGGTCTTCGGGAGATAGCATTCGAAGGTTCGACGAGAATGCATGGATTGGTGTCGTATCGATGTTCGGAAGAGTTCAATCGCTATACAGCGACCGAACTTCGGCTCGAGCCCGGTCGCTACGTAGCAACCGAGCGGGACGAGCGCTCAGTCGCTATGTAGCGACCGAGCTTCGGCTCGAGCTCGGTCGCTACGTAGCGACCAAGTGGGACGAGCGCTCGGTCGCTACATAGCGACCGAGTGGGACGAGCGCTCGGTCGCTACGTAGCGACCAAGCTTTGGCTGGAGCTCGGTCGCTACGTAGCGACCGAGCGGGACGAGTGCTCCGTCGCTACGTAGCGACCGAGCGGGACGAGTGCTCGGTCGCTACGTAGGGACCGAGCTTCGGCTCGAGCTCGGTCGCTACGTAGCGACCGAGCGGGACGATCACTCGGTCGCTACGTAGCGAACGAGCTTTGGCTCGAGCTCGGTCGCTACGTAGCGACCGAGTGGGTCGGACGTTCGGTCGCTAAATCCGGGCCGATATCGGCATGGACTTGGTTGCTACGTAGCGACCGGACGGCGTGTATGCGCGGTAATTACGCAACGACCGAGCTTGGTTTGTTTGGTTTGAATCTTCAAGGATACTTCTTCGTAAAAACTTCGTGTTTGGTTATATTTTACGAAAGTTACATCTTTCTTTTTACTATCTCTTTCGGAAATACGATCTCCGAGGATTTTCGGGTGGTAATTCTGTCGTAACCGTTTTTGACCCCAACATAAATCACTCATGATCCTATATATATTATAAATAGACTCTATAATATAATAATTAGTAGTTAAAACACTTATAAACCATGGATAAAAGTGGGTCAAATCTATGGTCTATCAGATAGGCAGGCCGAAAATATCGAGAGAGACCAAGACCTCCAACCGAGAACAGACCATAGAAAACGGGTCCGAGACAACTGCCACACCTGATCCATAGAAGCTCTATGACCTGCAAACAATTATTAGCGAAGCAGCACCACCATGAACAACCAAATGGCTATTCATGGCGTTGGGATGTGCTCAAGACTGAAAGGAGACACCGGTGAAACAAGAGAAACCACTAAGGAAACCCGCAGAATCCATAGCACCGCCAATCGCCGCCTTCGAGAACCGGAGCACGGTACCGACAATAATTGTGTCGGTGACCACGACGCAAAACAACAACCAATCTTCTAGAGCAAATCCCAAAGAACCATGTAGACTAAGGTACAGCGGGAACTGGAGCAGGAGCTGGAAAGCGAAGGAACCGGAAGATGAGCGCTCACCACACCGCCTCGGATACGTCCATAGACGACCGAGCCGATTCTGTGACACTGCAAACAACAACGAACCACCACCTAGGACAACAACCTTAAACTAAGCTCGCCCTCGAGTTATGTGAACCTCCAAGACATCCATGGCAGAGGTAAATGGTGTCTCACCAAGACGCCGAGAATGAGACTACCAACCGCAACTGTCGCCTCTCATATACCGATCGGAAAGCAGAGTCACCGGACCGGGATCGAGCGACTCCATATCCTTACGTGATGATATCTCTCCAGACGGAAAGGGCCGTCTTTACAACTCAAAGAGCCGAATTCTCCGACCACCAAGCCGTACACTCACAGCGTCAAGAATCCACCACTATCTGAAACCTCGGCGAACCGGAATCTCCTCGCGAGCAGAGACGAGTTTGGATGGTCCTCCAGAAGCAGAACCAACAACAAGAGAAGGTGGGCTCGGGATCGTAGAAGCAAAGTGCAAACAAGAACAGAGGGAGGATGGTGGTGGCTCCGGCACCAGAACGCGCGCTCACGTGTCGTCCGGACGCCGGAACCCATGTCAAACGCGATTTAATTTTAGAGAGAGCGGAGGAGAGAGAAAATGTCGAAACTCCAGTTCATAAGCTAGTTAGATTTATTAAAGACATAATTTCAAGACATAATTTCAATTTACGTTTGGTTTTCAAAAGGTTATACATGTTCGTTATCACATGGAATATCAGTAATATGTGAAAAGTGAACAAATACTTATGCATGATAAATCGGTCCAAAACCTACATAAAAATAACAAATAATCATTTAGTTAGTTTCATCTTATCATATCCCAGCTAACCATACAAACAACTATCATCCATCACGTGTGGTCATCTTCGTAATGTCAATAATATAAGTTATCCAACTTGGATAAAAGATATTCATTTGAAAACCTACATAGAAAATATTCCCCATAGCATATTAGATAGAGTTAGCTTCAACTTAGGTAAATTCGCATAATAACAACTAAAAGTTAAATATCAACCTACACAAATAGGATCAAAACACATTCTGTATAATGGATTAAAAATTGATTCTCAAACAAACTTTTGCAACTAATATTTGTTAGTTCATGTAACTAACAAACCTGAAGATGTAAGCTCGATGTCATTGAAAAGAAAGTAATGGAGAGGAAGCAGGAAAAGAAATACAAGACAAGGGAAAATCGGAGAGAATTGCAACAATTATCAAAGAAAGTTGGATATAAACAAAAAAAACTGACAACAAATAATATAAACCAAAAAGTACAAAGAATAGAAAGAGGACACAAAATAAACTTTTTGATTTCCTTCAAATCTCTTATATTTTAAAAGAGAAGCATTATCATTTAATGCTTTCACACTACATTGGACACCTGTCAGTCTCACATTATTTTGAAAATACGGACGCTCACGTTTTGCCTTAATAGAGCTTCTCAAAAAATGTCTACTAAAAGTTTCTTATTTTGCTTAGACTAAACACAAGCACGTTTTATGACTCATACCAGTGGACGTGATGCGAAGCTAATTTTGTCTATGAAAACTAAGTTTTGAGAAGCATAAATATTCGTAACGATACCATTGATGTAATATCATTGATAATAGGAGAAGATGATGCAAAGGCAACATGATAAATCTATCATTGGCGTGGAGAAGTTATTTGTAAACTGTCGAGAAAAAAGGAGAAGTTGATGGTGAGAGAATGTAGAACAGAGAAATTTGCTTCATAGACTGCAAATAGTGAAGATGCAAACAATCGCATTGCGGAAGAAGATGTTGATACAAAGCCAATTTGATAAATCTATCCTTGGTGCATCAAAGTTATTTGCATCCTGTCAAGCAAAAGAATCAAACTATGTAACCCGCACTTTGCTACTAAACTATATAATAACAAGCTGAGAAGTTCATGACTATGGAAGTTTCCCCATCTATCAATGTAGCATAGAATATCTTAATCTACTGGAAGGAAGTTTTTTATGCACTTGATATTGTTTTTTACTATGGCAAAGAAAGAACTATCATGGTAAAATCAAACGACACACACGATAACTGTTTTTACCATAGTATCACATTAGCAAGCAGTCTATAGAAGATAAACTAACGTTTTTTTGTAGACACTTTCACATCAACCATTGACGTTTCTTATAATACTAATCTTGAAAATCGTATACAGTCTTTTAAAGGCAGACTCACATCCAAGTAAGAATTGAGAATTTCTTTCTATACAGTCGACGAAGAAGACAATTTTTGTGTCATAGCGTATGATCGTTAACGCAAGTTTATGTTTGATGTTTGATACCACTCAAATTACCCTAAGGAGTGTTACTCTCATCAAAAGAAGTTCAGATGTAGTACTTAGGGATCGAATTCACAAGGAGCTAGGGAACAATTAAATCTAGTGTTTATTAATTCTAAGGGTTGTAAATTGTTTAAATGAAATAGCAATAGTAACAAGCGAAATAACTAGTAAACGTAACTTGGTTGGAAATGATATTAGATGCAGGGCCACTATTCAGGTGTTGGAGATTATAATACCTATAAATGCCTATTTGTTGCATGCATGATATATTAGAGCTCAATCGCTTAACTCAGTGATCAGTTGTCGCATGTTTTACTGGTTAACAGGCTAGATCTCGTGTCTCAACGGTTAGTATGTCGACAACGAGAGAGTGTCGATCGATGGTCTATTGGGACGTCGACCGATACACCTTTGCCAATGTCGATCGATAGTCAGTTGAGGACATCGATCGACGGGTTCTAGCCAGGCCTATGCGCGAGTATGATATGCCCTACTAAGATACTAAATTAGCGGTTAGCCCTCTCTAGCAGTCCTAATATGATAGATAGATGTCAGGATGGGATAACAAGGGTGCTTGAATATGCAATCCTATAATCAAGTTTTAGTTAGCAAGGCTAAAACAAGCAATGAATACAAATCTATCATGAATATCACAACAAAGCAGATCTATAGTTTGGGGCTAATCCCACAAACCTATCTGAACCCTGGATCTAATAATTGAACTACTCAGACATAGCAAAGCAATTCATAACAATGAAGAAATAGAAACTCATAGTATAGATGAAAAGAAATGATAACAAGGAGTTCCAATCACAAGTGATCTTCTCTTCAAAAGAGTAAACTCAAACTCTAAAACTGAAAAACTCTGAAGAAAACTCTCTAGCCCCCACTACCGTCAAAAACTTAGGCAGTATATAATCTACAAGGTTAAAAACTCATGAGGGCATTTTCGTAATTTGGCTTGGCCTTGGGTTTTAAGTCTGCTGAATCCAAAATGTCACGTGTCTGATGTCTCGACATCGATCGATGGTACTTGTGTACATCGATCGATATTAATCTTCATCTGTCGAGGCATCTCCTTGTATCGATCGTCAGCACTGATGCGCATCGATCGATTGTTTTTCCTCTCGTCGACCTCTACGTGGTCAGCTCGGGTGAAATGTCCTTTATGCTCCAAAATGCTCCAAAATCATAGCTTTACTCCGAAATGCACCTGAACCTGAAAACATACCTAGAAGAGTAGAAAACATAGATATATATATAGTAAAACACCTATATACCATGGATGAAAATGGGTCAAATCCGAGGTATATCAACTCCCCCAGACTTACCCTTTTGCTTGTCCTCAAGCAAAACATACAGGCAGTCTCTCTGAAAGAGGTTTGAAAATTTTAGGGACTTAAGATTTTAAAGCATAAAAATCTTTTCCTCAACAATTTTGCAACCACATTTAAAAAGTCCTAATCACAGAAGCACACTATGCAATATCCTAGCTTAGCAACCATTTCCAACATAACACAACTCATCAATTCACGTCTGACATCCCCTCTACTGATTTCATTTCTTAGCATAAATATAAAGTGGATGCTTTACCTTGGGAATATCGATCATAGGATGCAAGGATTTCAGACAAGTATCTGGAGCTGCAGGTAAAAGTAAGTTCCTAGTTTCTCTCTCTCTAATTTTCTCTCTTGAGTCAAAGTCTGCTTCCATTGCAGGATCAGTGACCAAGATTGGACAGGCTTCCATGAATCAAAACTTAATGGTGGTTGCCACCAAGCTCTGTTCACTTCTTTTTGACCTATATCCAAGAGTTCTTTGTGAAAGCGAACCTTGAAGATTGCCGCCTCCAAGTCCCGTTTCGAACTCTTTTATTGGAGTCTTTATGAATCAAGCCTTAATGGTTTTAGCCACCAAGTCCTGTTCAGACTCATCCTAAGTAAACAATAGATCTTTTTTTTTTATATATAACACTAACTATTCTAGGGTCGAAATTTAGAGAAAAAAAATGTGATAAATAATCTACACCAGGCGTTACCTTCCAGACTTATCTGAAGAATCCGATCCCATGTATATCAAGCCCCAAGACAAGCGGTTATGTCAGGTTTAGTGTTGGAAATCAGCTTTGGTTGCTTCATGCGTTTCAAGGCAAGTATGTAGTTAATAGGTTGATCTGCTTTAGCATCTATAGTGCTATCTGCAATCAGTAAATCTAAAATGGTGCTAAAGATTGGTTAGATATTCAAGTTTAAATCAATATAAGATTATTGTTCATATTTTCAATAGCTAAGCATAATTTATTAAAATTCATTTTATATAAGAATAAAATAAATTATATCAGTAAATCTCCCCCCAGACTTAAATTACACTGTCCCAGTGTAACTCAGTCGGAGTTAAGATGAAATAGTTCATGATGTACGAAATGTAACAAGTATGGAAGATACATCTGACCGGAGTAGATATCGATCGATGGGATATGTTACATCGATCATCGTGTGGTTGTCCATGTCGAGCGATGTCGATGTCTTGTTGGCGTCGATATTCAGATCCTCCTACTTGGGTCTCCTAAATCTGAAAGAAATAAAACAGATCCTCCTACTTGGGTCTCTTAAATATGAAAGAAATAAAACGAAAGTAAATAAATGCTAGCTAATAAAACCTAAATAAAATAACTAATAGTGGGTTGCCTCCCACTCAGCGCTTGGTTATTGTCATTTAGCTTGACTGTGGTAGTGATTAGCTATTTGGTGGAGAAACAGCTGCTTGTTGAAAAACAAGCATCCACGTCATCTCTGCACATTCTAGACCAAGATGCAATGAAACTTCTTGTGGCCTCATCATTTCTTGTCCATTTGTCATCCATCTTCGCAAGTACATTGGAGATGTTTTGTAGCCTATCTTGAATGTTGTCGATGCTGAACTGGTGCCAGCCTATGTTGTCATAGGCATATGCTGAAAGTTCTGTCAGTTCCTTGTGCATTGACTCCATCGTCTTGTGTATTAGCTGCTCGCCGGCTGGTGTAGACTCGGCGTCGATCGATGCGATTATGTGTTCGTCGGTCGATCTCGGCGACTTACCATCGAGCGATTTCGCTCGCGTCCTATCAATCGATGCTGTTATCTGGTGTTGAGCTGCGAGTTGCCTCTGAATGGCTTTGACTTCTTTCTGAAGCCATTATGTGTGGCTGTCAAGTCCACTGATTTTGTTGTCGAATGGAAAGTAGATGTCATCGCAGCGTTTGTCAAGTTGTTCCTCCATGGTGTCTATAGCAGTGTAGATCTTGATTGTGATCTTGTCAACCTCTGCTGCTGTGTAAGGAATTAACTCCACAGGATTCTTGCCATCGATCCAAGGTCCTCGTAGCCTGTTGATCGATGCTGATTTTGCCTGCAAAAAATTTTGATTAGTAATGTTATCAATATCCTTTTGGGCATGAAGTAATTGACTAGACAATTTGTCTAAATCTATCACGACTGGTGATATAAAGCGGTCATGCATGTCCTCGTAAGTCCTCAGCCTCTCATTCATGGCTGAGACCTTCGCGTCGAGCGATGTGAATGTACACATGTCGATCGATGTGGCTTGTTGTTGGTCCTTCTTGCGAATGGTATCCAGATCTTGCTGTAGTAGCTCGATTTTAGTGCTTAGCCAGTCCACATTGTTGTTGAGAGGGTAGTATACGTCGTTTATCCTTGTGTCGATGTATGAGACTTCCCATTCATCCTTGTGTTGTGCTGAACATTGTGGTTCTACAGGGGTCTGGGCTGTAGGAAGACTGACGTCGATCGATGGTGCATGTGGTGCGTCGATCGATGCTGAGGTCGTCGCTTCCTTCTCAAGTTGCTGACGTAAACTCTCAATTTATGTCCTCATTTCTGCCATACTTCTGAAAAGCTCATTGTAGCCTCTATCCAAAGGTTGATATGTATCTTCTACCAATGTTTTGAGCTCCTCTCCCAGTCTTTCCTGAGCTCGACAAATACCAAACACCATCTCATTGATTTCATCTTTGGTGTATAGTTCTGGTGCCAGTCTTGTGAGTGTGAAGGAGGTGGCATGTTCTGGAAGACATATGTGTCTCTCTTCAAAAAGAGATGCTCTTTCCAGTAATTTCCTGATGTCGTCCTTTGTGACAGGTATCATCTCACCAGCTACGCCTCGTGCGTGTCCACACTCATCTCTGTAGACTCCATACTCGTCCCTTCGTTCCCAAGTGAACTGTCTGGCTCCGTACATGTCAAAAGCGCGGTTTCCAAATTCATAATGTCTATCGATTGACGTCGGGTCATCCCTATCGATCGACGTTGGTGTTACCCTGTCGATCGATGTCGTTGTGTTCCCGTCGATCGATGCTTGCCCTTTTGGTTGGCTTGATAGATCTGGATTGATTTCTGTTGTGGCGACTCCTACGTGGTTGTTAGGATCTGTTTGAATGACGTATGGAGTGCCACGTTGCTGTGAGAATAGGTTGTCATGTCCATTGGCTACTTGAAGGATATATGCTATGTCCTCTTTGGACACTTGTAAGATCCTTCCATCTATTGCACGTGCGGTGCCATCTGGGTTCCTGAAAATACCAAATTCATCAGGTGTTAAAAAACCGTAATCAATGTTTGCATTATCATTCAATTTAGAAATAGAAAGATTAGGGTTTAGAGTAGTATCGATCGATGTAGATACAGATGCATCGATCGCTGGTAGAGTAATTTCTGTAGAACTTGTGTTCTTGAGATGTTTATGTGTGGGTGTCGATCGATGTGAGCGGTAGTTTTGCTGCACGAGGATGAGTATTGACCGATGTGGAGTGCACTTCGGCGATTGATATTGGAAACGTTTTTTTGAACTTATGTGTTTCAAATCTTTCATCCTGCAAAGACATTTCTAATGCACGTTCTTTCCAATAATCCTCATCGTAGTCCTCTGTATGTTCCTCGTTAGATGAAGTAATTACAGTGTCAACTGCAAAACTTTCATGGAAACCACTGTCTACCCAACTGTCTATGAAATAGTCATCATGTCCTCTCTTGCTTGGAGGTTAGAAGGCAAAGTGGGGGTAACAATGATTAGGTGGAGTGAAATGGTCAACCGGCTGCTATACGTCGAGTGACGTGTTGTTGCGGTCATCAATCACAGTTGACTCATTGGAATCGATCGATGGGAAAGTGGAGGTGTCGATTGATTCCGAGTACTCTGTTTCGTACTCCGATTCATACTTTGCTCCACAATGGCATGCGCCAATAAAGCCAAGTTCTTTCCCATAATCCACGGAATTAATAACCTTTCTCTTAGGTCGGATGGGGTCATAGTGGATGTTGGGGTCTATGAGCGTCAGACACAATTTGTTTTTGTTCATGTCACATACAGCTCCTACTGTAGCTAGGAAAGATCTTCCAAGCAGAAGTGAAGAGTTCCAGTTAAGCTCGATGTCTAGGACATGAAAATCTACAGGGACAAGGACATTACCAATTTGTACCTCCGGATCTCGTATGATACCTCCTGATCGTTTTTCTGAAAGATCCACGAAGGTGAAGGATTCTGTTGAAGGTTCGATGGTCAAACCAAGTTAGTTTGCCATGTTCCTAGGGAGGATACTAACTGATGCTCCTGTGTCACATATTGAATGGGGAAATTCAATACCCTTGACTATTCATGGTATTGCAAATTTCCCAGAATCACTCTTCTTCGTCAATGTGATCCTGTGTTTCATCTTCTCTCTGACTTGATGAAACATTCTCCTAATGTCCTCCTCATTTACCTTTGTTTCTTTAAAGAACATCCACAACCGGTGTGTGAAGTAAGCTTCATCAAAAGCTTTTTCGATTGGGATTCTGAGGACTCTTTTAGTGAAACCATCCATCTCCTTCTCATTAGCTTCCCTCTTAAGGTTCTTAGGAATTTTCTCCTTTCTTTTCCTTAACCTTCTCCCTTCAGTTTCTTGTTCTTCTTGAACTGGTTCTGGTGGACTATTTAAAGGGTTGGGTTTTGATTCGGGTGGGCTAGCTAATGGTTTAGGTGGTGGTCTGAGTGCGTTGATGTAATCATTATCGATTGAGGGTAACCGCACTCGGTATGACAGAGGTGTCTGTCGATCGATGGGAGGTGGGGTGTGACGATCGACGTCGGACTCACTCTGTCGATCGATGGTTGGCTCTATCGATAGATCGATTTTATCATAGAAAGGGGAGGGTAGGTGAGGATGCTTAGCTCTGAATTCCTCATGAGTTAGAATTCGAACTCCCTTGCATTCAGTCGATTTAGCGGACGACGTCGATCGATGACTGGAATAATCCGTCCATCGATCTTCGTCATGGTCTGTCGATCGATGCGAGTTCATCGCCATCGGTCGACACCATTGGGATCCGCCGAGACTCATGGAGCTTTTCATTTCTCACCACTTGCCAGAAATTATCATCTATGATGGCATTTACGTGGTGTTTCCCTTTGTCGGCTCATGCCTCTCTAGCGAAAGCTTCTTGCCTCTTTATAGTCTCGCCCGTCTGAATTACTTGCGTTTCAAGTTTTCTCACCTGAGTCCCTAAGGTCTCGATTTTGGTGTTCAGATTGTTGTAGGCGGAGTCTATCTTACCGTTAAAGTCCATGGTGATTTGTTGTTGTCCCAACAGTACTCGATCAAGCATTTCTTCGATCTTGCTTTCCTGAGTCTGGGGTAGTGGATTCTGGTAGTAAGAGTTCAAGTAGCTTTTGCTGTTGTTGAATGGTTTTTGAAATTTTGAACTCTGGTTACTTCTTTGACCATTTCCAAAGAAGTTTCTGTTTCCGCCCTGGTTTCCAAATTTCTGGAATCCGGTACCTCTGATGTAGTTCACATTTTCCTCTCCTTCAGCTGAACAGACTTGCTTCCTAAGAAGTTCGTGCACCAAATCTAACTTAGCTCTTACTTCGTCCATCTGTTCCTTCCCGATATAGGCTACAGACTTCTTCCGTTTAGAGTCAGTGTTTTTAGTGATGCTGCTGTTAGCAAGGTTTTAGATAAGTCTCATAGCTTCCAACGGATTCCGAGTAGTGAAGTTTCCTTCACTCGCCGTATCAAGAGCCATTTGATACTGTAAGGCGAGACCTCGGAAGAAAGTGCTTAGCAGCTGCACTTCGTTAAATCCGTGGTGTGGACAGTCTCGCTGGAAGAACCTAAATCTAATCCACGCATCTTTGAAAGACTCTCCAGCCTTCTGCGAGAATGTGGAAATTTTGTTCTGAAGTTCTTCAGCGCGCGCCTCATCGAAGAAGTTTCGTAAGAAAACATTCTTGATGTCGGCCCAGGATGTTAAAGATCCTGTGGGTTGCTGCCTAAGCCAGTGCATCGCTTCTCCATTCAGCATGTATCTGAAGAGCTTGCACAGCAGGTAATCTTCGGGGACTCCTTCCATCCGAATAGCAGCGATTAGATCCTCGAACCGTTCTAAATGATCCATAGGATGCTCGTGCGGTAACCCAGAGTAGGGTATCTGCGACACGAGAGTGTAGTATTGAGGCTTCAGCTCGAAATTCTGCTTCTGGATCTCCGGAAGCCGAATAGCTGATCGGTTGGAATAGTACTCATCTGCGCGATTGTAGTCGGCCAGTGGTTTCGATCGAGCGTCCTCATCTACAGGTTGAGCAGCTCCTGTAGCATTAGCATCAGGGATTACAGTCCCCTGAGCGTCTATTTTCTGACCTGTTGCATTACGCAGATGACCGTCCTGGTCATACAGGTTTCCGTTCTCGTCCTATGTTAGAATAATAATGTTTACCATTTTTGACGATACGGTATCGATCGACATACGCGGTGTAGTATCGATCGTTGTCGAACGATTGGGATCGATCGACGATGAAGGTCTGGTGTCGGTCGACGGTTAGTTGTGCGTATCGATCGACGACAATGTTGTTGCGTCGAGCGATGTGGAACGTTGACCTCTACGGATGGTGCGTTCCAAGTGAGCAGGATCGTCTGAGAACAGCAAGTCTTTCTCCTTGTTACTTCTGGTACAGTTGGGCATGCACCTGAAAAGACAAGAAAAAGATAATTAGAAAGGGGGTAGAGAAAATAATAAGAATCAACAAAACTAAATCTAATGGCGATCAAATCTCCCCGGCAACGGCGCCAAATTTGATACCACTCAAATTACCCTAAGGAGTGTTACTCTCATCAAAAGAGGTTCAGATGTAGTACTTAGGGATCGAATCTACAAGGAGCTAGGGAACAATTAAATCTAGTGTTCATTAATTCTAACGGTTGTAAATTGTTTAAAAGAAATAACAATAGTAACAAGCGAAATAACTAGTAAACGTAACTTGGTTGGAAATGATATTAGATGCAGGGCCACTATTCAGGTGTTGAAGATTATAATACCTATAGATTCCTATTCGTTGCATGCATGATATATTAGAGCTCAATCGCTTAACTCAGTGATCGGCTGTCGCATGTTTCACTGGTTAACAGGCTAGATCTCGTGTCTCAACGGTTAGTATGTCGACAAAGAGAGAGTGTCGATCGATGGTCTATTGGGACGTCGACCGATACACCTTTGCCAACGTCGATCGATAGTCAGTTGAGGACATCGATCGACGGATTCTATCCAGGCCTATGCGCGAGTATGATATGCCCTACTAAGATACTAAATTGGCGGTTAGCCCTCTCTAGCAGTCCTAATATGATAGATAGATGTCAGGATGGGATAACAAGGGTGCTTGAATATACAATCCTATAATCAAGTTCTAGTTAGCAAGGCTAAAACAAGCAATGAATACAAATCTATCATGAATATCACAACAAGGCAGATCTATAGTTTGGGGCTAATCCCACAAACCTATCTGAACTTTGGATCTAATAATTGAACTACTCAGACATAGCAAAGCAATTCATAACAATGAAGAAATAGAAACTCATAGTATAGATGAAAAGAAATGATAACAAGAAGTTCCAATCACAAGTGATCTTCTCTCCAAAAGAGTAAACTCAAACTCTAAAACTTAAAAACTCTGAAGAAAACTCTCTAGCCCCCACTGCCGTCAAAAACTTAGGCAGTATATAATCTACTAGGTTAAAAACTCGTCAGGGCATTTTTGTAATTTTTCTTGGCCTTGGGTTTTAAGTCTGCTGAATCCAAAATGTCGTGTGTCTGATGTCTCGACATCGATCGATGGTACTTGTGTACATCGATTGATATTAATCTTCATCTGTCGAGGCATCTCCTGGTATCGATCGTCGGCACTGATGCGCATCGATCGATTGTTCTTCCTCTCGTCGACCTCTACGTGGTCAGCTCGGGTGAAATGTCCTTTAAGCTCCAAAATGCTCCAAAGTCATACCTTTACTCCGAAATGCACCTGAACCTGAAAACATACCTAGAAGAGTAGAAAACATAGATATATATAGTAAAACACCTATATACCATGGATGAAAACGGGTCAAATCCAAAGTATATCAATGTTATACATATTACTATTCTTTATGACCTTGTGTATTCATGCACATAAGTTTGCGCTTTGAAGAGAATGAAAAGGATCACTTGTCGTGGACAAAATTATGATAGTATGGTTAAGAATATTAATTAAACCGATATCAAGCAATTGTACACATACCGAATTAAACCATCTGCGTGTAGGTTGGACACTATTTAATTGTCTTGAGTGTTTGGAAAGATTAGTTAATGATACTAAATGGCATATGTTTCACATTTTTAGGTTATGCCAATATGTATATCGAGGAGTGATTGCCAATGTAAAAATATACGCCATTCAATTCGGGATTTTTCGGAAATACAATGCGAATTGAATGTTTGTTATAGTAAAGCTATATAAGACTCGCCTCTCCCATTCATTTTAGTCATTCCCTAAACCAGAAACCTTAGAAATTTATCTCAATCTCGGATTTCAGAAACTTCTCTTGACTAATCACTTCAATCAAGGTTTTTGGGAGAAATTTCGGTGATGATGTCGAAAGGATCGAGTGAAGAACAATCGGTGATGGATGGGACTGGATCGACTGATGAGATCGAATTTTGTAACCTTCTTCTCCAAAGGAGTGAAGTAACATATAGAAATAGAAATAACTTGTGGTGATTGATTTGAAAGAATCGACTGAACATATCGAATATTGCAAAGTTTTGTGGTCTATCGCGGTGAAGACGAAACCCTATGCACTTTCAGTCGTCGTTTTTGAGATTTAAGCAGTACATCACTATTTTGTTATGGGCCCTAATGTCCAAACATATTTTAGAATCTTATGTTTGCTTTGATTTTACGCAGACCCAATTGTAAAATATATGTTGAACCATAATGTATGAATGTTAAAATCTGATTGGACCAAGGTGTAATATTATGTAAGAATAAAATTCAGCAGACTCAATTTGTATATGTATTAAATTTATTGTTTATGTCTACAATTTGATTTTCAATAGATAAAAAAAATTATTTGGTAATGACTAAGTCTATTTTATTTATAATAGATTTTATCTAAGAATTTTATATTTCATTTGTTATATTGAACAAAATTTCTTTCAACATTAACTAACGGTATCTTTATATATTTATGAAACAGTTTTTAAAATGTTTACATACATATACATATGCACATTAAGTGAGTACCTATATAATTAAATATTAACCGCAAGTGAGGAGTCTAATTCAGAAGTAATATAGAATATTATTATTTTTAATTCTTCATTTCATCATTAACCTAATTGTAATAAAAATGATTTCTCTTTATAATTTTCTTTTATTTTTCTTCAACAAGTATCTAGATTTGATTTTATTATAAATGTGTTTAGAAATTATAATATGAAATGATTTGTGGACATGAGGATTGTCTAAAATTTTGATAACATAAAACTAAACAAATACTAATTGGCTTTGATTTAATACAAAAAAACCTCAACCATTTTAACCGAATATACAAAAATAAATATGAATTTACAATTTAGTTTTATAATAGGATATTAAAACCCGAAAAAATAATCCAAAACCAAACTGATATCCAAAATAAATTGACCTAATGTCTTAACATCTTAAAAATAACATAATTAACAACCTCATCCCGTGCAAGGCGCTGATTACTACCTAGTGGTAAAAGTAAAGAGAAAAAGAAGAAGACAAAGGGCTTATATCTTCACACCAAAACCAAAAAAAAAAAATTGATTTCCCACATCAAATTGATTCACTTTCCAATGAAGGAAAATCAAATTTCTTGATTTATGTCAATCAAGCGCAATGCCAAATCAACAATTAATTTAGAGAATTAAAATCTTGAATCAGGTTTTGAAAATCATAAATTGCCAGTCACAAATACGCTATCCTACAGGAGCCAACACTCGACCTAGCTAACGATCTGAAAAGCGCCGACCTCTAGTAGATTACTATTGGAGGTGGGTTTCACCCAACTCCACATCTGATTTAAAGATTCGACCCAATTAGTCAAAAGGCTTATTAAGAAGATAACAAACCAAAGAAGGATGAATGCTCATCACGAGTCCAAGGGAGTCAACGCCTCTCTGACCAGACAACTGAAAACGTTAAAGAAGATCAAAACATTTAACGAAACATTTATGGTGCCATATATACGTTGAAGATAAAGCCTACGTTATGTTTCTCATACAAACGGCTATAGAAGAATCAGGAGAAGAGGATATTGGCCCCTTTGTACCCCTCATAATCTTAAATCACAGTACACTCGAATTCTCATACAGTCTTACTTTGTCCTTCGATTTTATATTGTACCTATTTCGTAATAGAGAAGATGAGAAAAGTTTGTTACGTTCATTCAGCTCAAAATTTCTGTTACAATGAAACTGTCTTTATATAGAAGTTCGTTAACCGGAATGAGTTAACCATCTAATACATTGAACCAATCTAAACCAATACTCTAATAGTCCCTCTCAAGATGGCGACGAGATTGAAGTAAGTCCCATCTTGCCAACAATAGAATGAAAGAGTCCCGGCTGTAATGGTTTAGTGAATATGTCAGCTACTTGATTAGCTGAAGTGACATGAAGAGTCTTGATGAGCCCCTCTTTGACATGATCATAAACTTTATGACAATCCGATTCCAAGTGCTTAGTTCGCTCATGAAAGACTGCATTGTTGGCTATGTGAATAGCTGCAGTTGAGTCACAGAAGAAAGCAACATGATTGTCTTAAGGCGCATCAAACTCTCTGAGTAGTTTTACTAGCCACTCGATCTCTCGAACACCATGACCCATTGCTATATATTCAGACTTTGCCGAAGAATGAGAGACAGTGTCTTGCTTCTTGGATTTCCAAGTGATCAATGATGATCCAAGAAACATACAATAACCAATTGTGGAACGTCTAATGTCTTTACAAGCACCCCAATCTGCATCTGTGAAAGCCTTGAGTGTCAAGTCAATATTAGCTGCATAGAACAATCCCATTCCATTTGAGCCTTTCAAGTAATGTAAGACTTTATAGGCCGCACGGAGGTGAGATTGCTTTGGAGCAGAGCAATACTGACAGAGCTTGTTTACTGCGAAATTAATGTCAGGTCTTGTGATGGTTAAATACATCAACTTCCCAACTAGACGTCTGTAAACAAGAGGCTCATCCAGAAGAGGTTCTTTGCTGTCTTGACACAATCTATTGTGAGGATCCATTGGGACACTCGAAGGTTTACACGCAAGAAGACTTGCATCTTCAAGAAGTTCCAATGTGTACTTTCTTTGAGATACTAAGATACTAGAGGAAGATCGTGCAATCTCTAATCCCAAGAAGTAACGAAGATGACCAAGATCTCGAAGTTTGAAATGATCAGCCAAAGATTTCTTAAAAGAATCCACATCTTCATCATTGTTTGAAGCAATGATGATATCGTCAACATAAACCAATATTGCCAAGTATCTCCCACTAGTCTGCTGGATGAACAAAGTGTGATCAGAATGTGACGTTTGAAAACCAAGAGAAACCAGTGTGGAACTGAATTTTAGAAACCGTTGACGTGAAGTTTGTTTCAAACCATATAGAGATTTGTTGAGTTTACATACAGCATTAGGAGGCAGAGTGACCCCATCTTTAGGTGTGTATCCCGGAGGTAGTGTCATGTATATTTCTTCTGACATATCTCCATTCAAGAAGGCATTTGATATATCCAGTTGAGTCAATGTCCATTTCTTTGCAGAAGCCACAGCAAGGAGAGTCTTGACAGTGTTCATTTTAGCAACTGGAGACAACGTATCCACAAAATCTATTATTTCCTGATGTGTGTAGCCTTTTGCTACTAAACGTGCTTTATAACGTTCCAATGTGCCCTCTGCATTGAGTTTAACTTTATAAACCCATTTGCAACCGATGTCATGTTTATCAGAAGGAAGAGAGACAATGTCCCATGTATGTGTAGACTCCAAAGCCAGTAATTCTTCATTTATCGCTTGAAGCCATGCATCAAATTTCTTTGCTTGTGTGAAGGAAGAAGGCTCTGGATGTAGGGTGATAGCACATATATAGGATCTATAACCTTCAGAGAGCTTCTCATAGGAAAGATAAGAAGCCATGGGATACAGGATGTCTGTCTCAGTCATATTACAGTAATAGTCATGTAGACATGCTGGAGATTTAAGCAATCTTATTGGTGTTGTTTCATTATTCTTACCAGCTGCAACTTCAGAACTGTGTGGAAGATTATCAAGCAAAAATGTAGGAGATTCCCTCTCTACTACAGGGCTGATATCTACAATATCATGAGTCTTTTCTGACCACTGGAGATTCCCTCTCCTCTGTAGCAGAAGACTCGTCATGAACAGAAGAAGGTTCTGTAGAAGCAGGGTTAAGAATTGAAAAGAAATCATACTTCTCATCGCCATTGTTGTGAAAAGGGCAAATATCTTCATGGAACACAACATTGCGTGAGATGAATATGTTTTGAGTCTCCAAGTCCAGTTGTTTATAGCCCTTGTATCCAGTTGGATATCCAACAAAGACACCTGGTCGAGCTTGTGGCTGAAACTTATGTCTGTTTCTAGAAGATGTTGAGCTATAAACCAAACATCCAAAGACGCGTAAGTCCTTATATGGAGGCTGATGGTTTGTTAAGAGATAATATGGAGACTTGTTGTGAAGAAGAGGTGACAGTAGTCGATTAATCAAGAAAATCGCTGTTAGAACACAATCTCCCCAATAGTGTAGAGGTAAATGAGATTGGAACATTAAGGACCGAGCCACATTGAGAATGTGTTGACGTTTCCTCTCAACTACTGAGTTCTGCTGAGGTGTTTCAGGACATGAGTGATAAGCCACGATTCCTTTCTTGCTATACAGAGAAGTAAACCGCAGTTCTGGAGCATTATCAGATCGTACACTGATAGACCATATATTTTACCCATTTTTAATCATGGTCTATAAGTGTTTTAAAGTGTTTTAAGATAAAATTATTATGTTTTGGAGTCTATTTAGAGTATTTACAGGTTCAGGGACGTTTAGGAGAAATATGGTGATTTTGGAGTCTTTTGGAGCATATGGAGGTGCAGAGTTACACAGACGCGTCAGATGTTTAGCTATGTATGGACACCTTCCAACCGTTAGATTGAGTCTATATTTTGACACAAGATAGAGCTTTGAGTTAGCTTTCCAATGCCACCGGTCTCAAGTCAATCAGCATCTTGTAGCAGAAGTTATGATCGTTTTACTGAAGAGTGGTCAGTCTGCCTCGCGAGAGGAAGCTGCCGAGAAGAGAAAGCCACGTCGATCGATGCAGCACTCTGCACGTCGATTGATGGAGATCCCAGATCGTGGGCCTTGTATATTTTATGACTGCGTGAAGCCCAGAAGTAACCACAAATTACCAGAATACCCTTGGACGACCAGAAACCCTACTTATGTCATTTCTAAGCCATTGTTGACGGCTACGCTTTCTTTACTCCATTATTCTTGTTTAAGGGCTGGAGAGAAGATCAATTCTCCTTCAGAGATTGATTGGAACTCCATTGATTTTATTATTGCTTTCTATTCTATTATATTATTCAGACTATGATTTGTGTTTCTTCTATCATGTCTGAGTAGTTCATCTTGTTAGGTTTAGGGATTTCATGAGCTTAATGTCAAACTGATAATCAATAAGGATTGCTAGGCTATCTATAGAACTTCTACACCAGGGTGATTTGTAATACTAGGATCTGGAATAGTTTTATTCACATGAAAGTGTGACTGATTGTTTGAACCTAGAATCATAGGACAATTGGGATGCACTAAAGTGCAGCCAATTAACGGAACCCGAATCCTGCTAGATTAGATACTTAGGCGCATATGAGAATTTGGTCTAAGAGTCTAGTTGAACATAATCGATTAGGTCCTTAACGCTTGTCTGAGGAAGTATCGATCGATGCTCAAACCATAGCATCGATCGACACTCACTTCTTGTTCGCATGCGAAAGCTGGAACAGAGACTTAGACATCTGATTAGTAATTGCATTGAGAGATAGATTACTTACTTATTAAAATCGAGTTCTAGAATGAATCTATAAGCTATTAGCATCCTTGAATTGTAGTTTTGAATCTCTTGATTGATAAATCCCTAGGTCTAGCTATTTCTCCTTATTGTTTACAACCTCAATCAATCGAATAACTGCTTTGTTCACATTGCTTTATTTACTGTTTTAATATTGATTACCTAGCTTAACCTTGATTTCTATAGTCTATTGTGTGTCCCTGCTCTCTGTGGATTCGATCCCTAAGTACTACAATCAAACCACTTATTTGAGAGAGTAAGATCACTTATTAGGGTAATTTGAGTGATATCATACACCTTTCACTTTAGCCTTTTACTGAGTTTCAATCATCCAGATGAAGTCTGGAAACACCTGAAGAACCTCTGATTTGTTTCTCAAGAGATATATCCAAGTTACTCTTGTGTGGTCATCAACGATTGTCAGAAAATATTTATATCCTTCTGGTGTTGATACTGAGAAAGGTCCCCATACGTCAATATGTAAAAAATCAAAAACATTAGCGCAGAGGTTGTTGTTAGATACATACACTAAGTGCTTTTGTTTGGCTAAGGGACAAACTGAACAATGAAAAGATCCTTTTATTTCTTTGTTTGATTCCAAGTACATCAGTGATCATATCGATCTTTTCAACAGAGGGATGGCCTAACCTATTATGCCACAGAGTTGTTTCTACAATGACATTAATAGAAGGCTTTATTCTCATGCTTGCGTTTGCAAATATTGTTGATCCATCCAGAACGTAGAGATTGGCAATCTCCTCACCCTGACCAATCATCAATCCCCTGATAGGATCATGTATCAGACAGGTTCCCTCATCAAACATTACTCTACAACCCAAGTCTTTCGTTAGCTGACTAATGCTCAATAGGTTTAGTCGAAAGTCAGGGATATATAGCACATTAGCCAACAACATATACTCATTTAATCTTATCTGACCAATGCCTTCAATGTTTATGTTCTGGCCTGTAGGAAGAGTTACCGACTTGTTTATAGAGTCAGGTTTCAAACAAATTCCTTTCATGTGAAACATGGTGAGTCGCACCACTGTCTGCAATCCATGATGTACAGGTAAGAACATTTGTTGTAGCTCTTAAAATCCCAATAAAACCAAAAGTAGAGGAAGATAGAGTCATACCAGGCAGAGTTGTGATGGTACCAGTAGATGTAGAAGCAATAGATGTCTGACTAGGCTGGAGTTGTGCATTGAAATACTCAATAACCCCTTGAATCTGATCCTGTGAAAGAGTATTCAGAAGAGCTGAGCTGCTATCAATTTGTTTAGTGTCAGATATCGCCAAATGTGCCACCACGGGTTTCACTGTGTTGCATGATTTATCACTCTGAGTGGGTTTCTTATGCTTGAAGGCCGAAGGATATCCATGAATTTTGTAACACTTATCAACCGTGTGTCCATTGTAACCACAATGTGAACATATAGGTCTTGAAAGCTTCTGAGTGTAAGTAGCATTAACTGAAGCATGGAAGGTCTCAGTGCTTGCAACATGAAACGCACTGGCATTCTGAAGAGGAGCAATGTCCTTTGGTTGAAGTCTTGATCCAAGAGGTTATAAACTTCAGAAAGATCCAGAACATGCTTCTTCATAATGATTTGGCTCCTCGCATTTGAGTAAGACTCATTGAGACCAGCCAAGAACTTGATGACCTTCGTATGTTCTGACTTCGTTGATGTTGCCTTACAACAAGTACATGTTTGACAAGTTTTCACGTGATCTGCTCCATCAAGATCATCCCAAAGAGTCTTGAGTTTCGTATAATACGAAGAAAGATCTGACGCACCTTGCTGGAGAGACAAGATTTGTTGAGTTAACTGATATGATCGCGGTAAGTTTGTAAGATGAAATCGAGTCACTAAGTCTTTCCATCTCAGAGGCATCATTGAATCTCAGAATGCTTCCATAGATTGGCTTCGTGACATAGTTCAAGATCCATGATTTCACCATACTGTTACATCTTGACCAGATTCTATAATGTGGATGCGATTCAGCTAGCCTAGGGAAAGAACCATCAACAAAAGCTATCTTGTTCTTTTCATCCAAAGCTATAGTCATCGCAATACTCCAAGTATTATAGTTGGATCCGTCAAGTACCTCAGATATGAGTGATGTTCCCGGATTGTCACCATTCGTCAAGAAGTATGGTGAATATTGAATTCCTCCGAAATCGAAAGCTTGATTGTGAATCTCCGGAATAAGAAAAGAACTCGGCGTCGGAATAGACTGATTCGAGATCGGAATAGATGGAATCATCGTCGGAATAGACTGATTCGAGATCGGAATAGATGGAATCGTCGTCGGAATAGACTGATTCAAGATCGGAATAGATGAAATCGTTGTCGGAATAGACTGATTTGACTGTGAGTTAGTCGGAATCGCAGCCGGAATAGGCTCATTCGCTGGGGACAGCGTCGGAACAGATGATGAGGAAGTGCGATTTGTTCGTCTCGTCGATCTTCGTAATGTAACCATCGTCGGCGTCAAGATCAACGTCGGAGAAGAATGAGATGATCGAGATCGTGAAGAATGAAGATCGAGAGCTCAGGATCGTCATTGTTGAACTTTGATTCAATGCTCTGATACCATATTACAAAATAGAGAAGATGAGAAAGGTTTGTTACGTTCTTTCAGCTCAAACTTTCTGTTACAATGAAATCGTCTTTATATAGACGTTAGTTAACCAGAATGAGTTAACCATCTACTACATTGAACCAATCTAAACTAATACTCTAATAGTATCACCATCTATACTCAACAAAAACACATCTTTGTCTCCAATTCATACTAAAATAGTTCTTAATTAACATGTTAGATCAAACACTAACCCTAATTTTTGAATAGATCCCATGGTCCATATACTCATCCGTGTCTTTAAAATACAAGATTATTTTTTATAATTTAATTTTTTTAGTTTATGTTTATTTATGTGAGCCCATTTAGTTAATAAAAACCTTGTTCCTTAAAATAACTATAAATTTAATTAAGAGAAAAAGACTAGGATAACACCAAACCAAGTTTTTGTTCCCAATATAGCACTCAATGCTCAAAGTCACAAAAATAGGTTTCATTAAAGAGGTAAATAACATTTATACCCCTTGGGTTAACTAATCCAAACCTTAGGGTTTAGAGTTAAGGGGTGGGGTTTTGGAATTAGGGTTTAAAATTTTATAATAAAAAAATATTAAAATAAAAAAAAAATTTAAAAACAGTTTCAAAAAGTATTTTTAAATTATAAAAAAAATTTTGAAAAAAAAAATAAAAAAAAAATTTCGAAATTTTTTTTTTTTTTAATTATAAAAATTTCGAATCTGAAAACATATAATCTGAAAATATAAAAAAATTTCTTTTTTTCATTTTTTTATTTATTTTTATTTATTTTTATTTATTTTTGTTTATTTATTTAATTTTAAACCAAGGGTATTAAGGATATTTTACCCTTTAGTGAATGTCATTTTTTGTGACTTTCTCCTTCTAGTGCTATTTTTGAGACATAAACTTCAAAATGTGCTATTATTGACAATTGCCCTTTAATTAATTAGTTTTAAAATTTATTAGTTTTATTAGAACTTAATATATATTTTCATTAAAAATAAAAAAAAGGTATAAAATACAATGAATAAATTGGTTAGAAAGGATTTGTAAATAAAAATCTAAAAGCCGAAAAAAAATCTAAAAAAAAATCAAATAGTAGCATAAATTTTAAATAACACGTTAAACAATGATTACTTCTATTATATTTTTATGTTTAATAGAATTTTTTTTTTCTCTTTTTTGTTATCAGTTGGATAGATAAAATCCGATCTATCTAACATTTACGACACGTGAATAAATGCGATTTTGTGGAGTCGAACTCCAATAAAGAAGCCTGTAGAGGTGCCCATGATACCAGTTGAGTAAAAACACTTCCTCAATTAGTGGGTTTCATTCTTAATATGTTAAAGAAATTTTTTGAAAAAATAGAAGTGTAAGTTAATATTTTCAACTTGCTTTCCAATGGAGTCAAAATATGATTTAGTCATCATATATGCGACAAATGATGCAAAAGCAGATGTTACCGATTTAGAAATACTTATACCAGAGTTTTTCTTTACTTTATGACGCAAGGCCACCTAATCCGTTTCTTGACGTGCTAGATATTCGTCAGGGCCATTACGCTAATATCAAAATAAATTCTAGAATTAAAAGCATTGCAGGCTACAAGGAGGTCCTGGGTAATTTAACATTTTATTCAAAAAAAAAAAATACAAGGAGGCCCTGGCTACAACTACGGGTATGACTGGTAACTGTCATAGGAACAATAGAAACGGATAGGAAAAGAATGAATATGAATAAATTTTTAGAAATGATGGTTCCTTATCAAAATTGATGAGGAATTGATTTGTTCTATAATTCTTTACAAATAAAGAAATGAAGAGGAATGAAAAGGAAAACTTATTCCTCATGAATGGTAAAATGTTTAAGAAATATTAAAGAACATAGTGTTCCTCTTCTTTGTCTTGTGTGGGAATTTATTTTCATATTTTGTCAACTATCTTATAAGACAAGAACGGTGGTTCGACAAAATAATTGTGGGTTGTCGTGTGGGAAGTTAGGGTTTAGAATGGTGGTTGACAAATTTTGTACTCTATTACCTTTCACATAGACATATACAGTGTTCTTTTAAGAAAGTATATTAGTTATTATGGGTTATTACATTTATCGGTTATCCAATTAACCAAGAGAAAAAAAGTGGTTGAACACTTTGGGCTGTAAAAAAAAAAGTAGTTGCACACAGCACAGTCGGACCATCAAGTCATAACGCCAGCTAACCAAAGAGACTCACCTAAAAGCCCTCTTTAATATATTATTTTTGTTCATTTGTAAGCCTTAAACAAAATGGCTATCGGAGGATTAGCTCTTGATGTTGCCGGCGGCAGCGGCAATATAGAAGCCAAGATCACAGCCGCGGTTGTCATGACATGTGTTGTGGCCGCTTCGGGCGGTCTCATCTTTGGCTACGACATTGGAATCTCAGGTTACAATTTAAAGAATGAAAAATAATAAGTTTCGAGAAAACAGGAAACGAAACGTTCTAATTCATTTTTCAATTTAATTTTAACAAAGGGGGTGTGACGACGATGAAGCCGTTTCTGGAGAAATTTTTTCCAACCGTTCTTAAAAACGCTACTGAAGCTAAGCCAGATGTGTACTGCGTCTATGACAGCCAACTTCTAACGGCCTTCACATCAAGCCTTTATGTTGCTGGCTTAGTCGCTTCCTTAGTGGCTAGCCGTCTCACGGCAGCTTACGGTCGCCGCACCACCATGATTCTCGGTGGTTTGACTTTCCTATTTGGTGCCGTCATCAGTGGCCTGGCTGCCAACATCGCCATGCTCCTCTCCGGACGGATTTTGCTTGGATTTGGTGTTGGTTTCACCAACCAAGTAATATTTCGATCTCATTAAATTCCATAATCTATTTTATTTTATGTGGATAAATATGGAAATATCCGGTCTATAATTTGATTTCAGGTTAATTTTCCTTCTTTTTAGGCTTTACAGAATTAAAAGTCTAAATCCAATCGATTTATAAATTTCAGTTTGTTATGGTTGGGCTTCTTATAAGATAATTTTGAATTTTGGTTGGTAAAAATTTAAATTATAAATAAATAATTTTTAAATCATATTATATCTATGCATTTGAATATGATTTTATGAATTTCATCTGATGTCAAAAGAAAAAAAAATGTCATCTTCATTCGATTCCTATTTTGATTATAGCAAAATATGGCAGTTCCGGTTTCATGGGTTTTGCTATTATTCAAACCTTAAATATACAAACTTAAATAGGTTCGGTTTTGATCGCTTTAATCATTTGTCATGTTTTGTTTACTTTTACGGTTTACGATGCAAAAATTACTAATTTTTGAATGTCTATGTGATATGTTAGGCTGCACCTGTATATCTATCAGAGGTAGCACCGCCGCAATGGCGTGGAGCCTTCAATACTGGCTTTCAGTTCTTCATTGGCGTAGGAGTTGTATCAGCCAATTTTTTAAACTACCTCACGGCCGACCACCACAGCGGCTGGCGTATCTCACTCGGCCTCGCCGCTTTACCAGCCGTTATCATGACCTTTGGATGTCTATTCATCTCCGATACGCCTTCAAGCCTCTTGGCGCGTGGTAATCACGATCATGCTCGCGTGTCGCTGTTTAAAATACGTGGTGCCAAAACTAGTGCTGACGTGGAAGCCGAACTAGCAGAGCTAGTTAAGTTGAGTCAGTTAGCTATAGAAGCTAGAGCCGAGCCATTTAAGACGATATTGGAGAGACAGTACAGACCTCAGCTTGTGGTTGCTGTGGCGATACCTTGTTTTCAGCAGTTAACTGGTATTACGATTAATGCGTTCTACGCGCCAGTTCTGTTTAGATCTGTCGGATTTGGTTCTGCGCCCGCTCTTGTTGCAACGCTAATACTTGGGTTGGTTAATCTCGGTTCGATTCTTATTTCAACGATGGTTATTGACCGGTTTGGTAGACGGTTCTTGTTCATTGTGGGTGGTATTCAGATGTTTGTCTGTCAGGTATTTTCTAACTTCTAACAAAGCTATGAATTTCATAAGTATATGCCAATACAATTTAAACGCAATTTTTAATGTTTATAACTGATAGGTATTTTGATAAGATGAATTCAATATTTTCTCATAAACTTTATTTTAATAATTTAAATGCAAATGATTTATCGTATAGCTTTTTACTAAATCTGGTTTTACAGTGTGCCAATGGTAATTGAGCACATGACCCTGATCACAAGTGTTTTAAAATTGGAGGCATTTCCAAATCCCAATACTACACTCGTCCCGTATTTCTAAAACGATTTAGCTATTTATTTCTGCTTCTTTTCAGTTTTCTATGTATATTTTAGTTTATTTTGGTCAACTATCTCTAGTATATTCAATCGTATTGGTCAAATGATTTAAGACATTAATGCAAAACCAATTTACTCATTATGTTTAAACTATTAAGTTACTCCAGAAAATGTGTTTCAAATTAGGTGATGTTTCACTATATAATTTTACAGTCACCTCACATTCACATTAAACATCTTTTTTTTTTGAACTTTAAACACATTAAACATCTTATATAACGAAACAGAGAGAATATTGTTTTGTTTTGGTTGCCGTTTCTTAAATTAGCTAAAACGGAACCAGATATACATGGAGATAAATTGCTAAAAGGTTGACAAAATAAGACGCATGTTTTTGGTCCGTTTAAAACAAGCCTGCTTCGCTAACTCTCTCTAATGTACAGGTGGCAGTGGCTGCATTACTAGCAGCGACAGTAGGAGACGCCGGAGACGGAGAGATGACGAAGGGCTACGCCGTCACAGTTGTGGTGTTGCTGTGCATATACGCAGCTGGATTTGGTTGGTCGTGGGGCCCACTAAGCTGGCTGGTCCCCAGTGAGATATTCCCGCTCAAGTTACGCCCAGCTGGTCAGAGCTTAAGCGTCGCCGTGAATTTTGCCGTTACTTTCCTTATCGCTCAGACTTTCCTTGCAACCCTTTGCCATTTCAAGTTTGGTGCATTCTTGTTTTACGGTGGTTGGATCTTAATAATGACGGTGTTTGTCTTGATGTTCTTGCCGGAGACTAAAGGGATACATGTGGATTCTATGTACCAAGTTTGGGAGAAGCATTGGTTTTGGCAACGGTTCACTAAATCAACTTCAACATGAAAATGAAAATCTTGGATAAAAAAGATTGATGCAATAGTTTGCAGCTTTCATGGATACTAGATATATATATTTATAATTATATATATCATACTTATGATTAAAAGATACAGCATTTTAAAACTTGGTGGATCAAATTAGGATCGTATATGTCTATTCCCACCAGAAACGTTCTATTGTTGTGTTTAATCTTCTGATTTTATATAGGTATTCTCTAATTGAAACCTTTAGTAAACTACACCCCCTCACATGTAAGAATTTTACTTTTTTTTTTTTTGAATGAATGTTAGATATATTCAAAAACCAAAAGGCTTCTTTTTATATTGTGTTGCGTAACTTTGAAAAAAAAAGAATGAATGTTACATTTATTCAAAAACTAAGACTTCTTTTTACAATGTATCGTGTGTGTAACTTTGAACAAAAAAAAATTGCAAAGATTGTTCAATTAATGGAGTTGTGTATCTGATTGAAGTTGCATGTGTCTTAAGGCATGTCCATCTTTTAGATACCAGGGATCAGAGTTAAGGAATCCAATTAATGGAGTTTGGAAGGAATTTCAGCTTTGGCAAATAAGTGTCTTTAAAAATTGCAAAGAGTGTCGCTATATATGGAGATGAGGTACCAGTGTATGTTCCTCAAGGTACAGAGCTTATAATCAACAATATATAATTAAAGCCGAGGAAGAATTAATCCTAACTTTTGATTCAAAAGGAAAGAAAGAAGAAGAGTTTTGTATCTGTTCGGTGAAGAGGAGAAGAAGACGAACATGCATGCAGCTTGAAGAAGAAGAGTGTGAAGGAAGATGAACTCAAGAGGTTTCACTGAATAATACTTTACTTAATTAATTTACAAAAGATGAAGAAGAGCTCATGGAAAGATCTAGATACAACGACTAACAGCTATAAAAGTAAGGCTCCAACTAGCTAGCACAAGACGATAAGAGTGGAGCAAAGCAATTGTTGTTGTGACTCATCTCAGGCGAAACCGTACTGATCTCCTATGCTCCACAAGGCGACAAAACATACAGAGTTGAAGACCGTTGGTGAGGATGAGGCTTCATCTGGTCTTGGGCCTTTACTACTGTCTTGGGCTGGGTTCTTTCTTGGTTTACTCTAACATCCCCCCTCAAACTTTGCGTGGGAGTTTCTTCTACGCCAAGTTTGCCTCTGAAATGCACAAAGGCTTTCCTTGGCAACGCTTTTGTGAAGATATCAGCCACCTGTAGATCAGCTGGTATGTGTCGTGTCTCGATCAGTCCTAAAGCAACCTGTTCTCTTATGTAGTGACAGTCTCTATCAAAGTGTTTGGATTTCTTGTGGAGAGCCGGATTTGTGCTCAAGTAGACTGCCGAGAGATTGTCACAAAGCAACAGTGTAGAGTGATCTTGAGGGATGTTTAAATCATGTAGCAGCTGAGAAATCCAGGTTATCTCCTGAGCCGTTTCCGCTAAGGCTCTATACTCCGCTTCAGTAGAAGACCGAGACACGGTGTCTTGTCCTTTAGCCGACCATGAAACTAGGTTTGATCCAAGTATAGTGCAGAACCCAGTAGTAGAGCGTTTAGTCTCTTGACATCCTCCCCAGTCACTATCACAATACGCCATTACAGAAAAATCTTCATTCTTTTTGATGTGAAGTCCATACTGCAGCGTGCTTTAAGATATTTGAGTATGCGCTTCAGTAAGGAAAAATCTGTGACTGTGGGAGCATGCATTCTTTGACAAACCAGGTTGACTGCATATTGAATGTTTGGGCGAGTAATTGTGAGATACTGCAACTTTCCAGCAAGACTTCTGAAGTAAGTAGGCTCTTGGAAAAGACTTGTGTCAGGGGCTTCAGTGCGTTGAGGTATAGGAGTGGGCATAGGATTGCAATCAGACATAGAAGCCACATGTAAAATCTCTTTTATGTAAGCTTTCTGATGAAGAAAGAGATTCTCCTGATGCGTCTCCATCTCAATGCCCAGAAAATATGACGGTCTTCCCATATCTTTCATGGAGAAGCGAGTCGACAAGGTGGAGATGAGATCTTGGAGCAGAGTTGACTCACTGCCTGTGAGAAGTATATCATCGACATAGAGAAGTAGGACCATGAACTTGTTATCTCTGTTGTAAGTGAACAAGGATGGATCAGATGTACTGCACACAAAACCGAAGTCAATCAAGTAGTTACTGAAGGTATTAAACCAGGCTCTTGGAGCTTGTTTGAGACCATAAAACGCTTTGGTTAGCTTACAGACATGCTGCGGTTTCTCTGGATCCACAAACCCATCAGGCTGATACATGTAAACTGGCTCCTGCAACTCTCCATGGAGAAATGCACTTGAGACATCCAACTGCTTGATTGTCCATCCTTTAGTAGTAGCAATATTCAACATCAGACGAATTGTTGTTGTCCTTACTACAGGGATTAATGTTTCCAAGTAGTCCAATCCTTCTTCTTGTTCATAACCTCTAGCCACCAACCTAGAACTCAGCTTCTTCACTGTGCCATCTGGATGTAGCTTTACTGTATGAACCCAACGACTGCTTAAGATATTCATGTCCTCCGAAGTAGGTACCAAGGTCCAAGTATTCAGCATGTGAATGATCCTTATTTCTTGAGAGGCTGCATCATTCCAGCCCTGGTGCTTCATAGCTTCTTTAATATTCTTAGGAATAGCAGCTGAATACTTTGGCGCCAGTAGAGCATACCTAGCATTTGGCTTGTGTATGCCAGCTTTAGCTCTTGTCTGCATCGGATGAATGTTGGAAACTGGTTCTTGAGGAGCAACAGGTACAACTTCTTGTTCTTCTTGTATCTCAACATTGTCATTGTTGTGATCTCCTTGAGGATTCTCTAGTATCACTTGATCTTCATGAGCTTGAGGTGTTGATAGAAAACGAGTGATCTGTTGTTCCTCTCTCACTACTGGCTCAGGTCTAGTAGCTTGTTGCCATGCCTTTAACAACGAAGTATCATATCGTGGAAGAAGGTGCTTGTATTGATCCTTAAAAAGATATAGCTCCTCATCAAACAGAGCATGCCGAGTAATATACACCTTTCTTGTAGGAGGGTACAAACACATGTACCCTTTGTGTAGACTGCTGTAACCAACGAACACACACTGAAGAGACTTGGGATCAAACTTGTGATCTTGAAGAGGTCGCAGACAAGGATAACATTCAGAACCAAAGGCCCTTAAAGATCTATAGCTTGGCTTCTTGTTGAAAAACATCTCAAATGCTTTTTATTTTCCAGAGCTGATGATGGGAGGAGGTTACTTATATAGCTTGCCATGGCAAATGCTTCTACTAACAGATTCAGAGGAAGATGGCTGTGAAACATCATGGAGAGACCCAACTCTGTGAAGTGTCTTTGTCTTCTTTCAGCCAGGCCATTTTGTTCTGGTGTGGCAAGACAGACGATGTACAATTTCATGTTCTTGTAGAAACTGCTTCATCTGATTATTAACAAACTCTCCTCCTCCATCAGATTGAAACACCTTTATTTTACCCTCAAATTGAGTTTCCACAAGTGTCTTAAACGCAGTAAATACTTGAAACAAATCTGATTTATTGCGAAGCGGATACAGCCAAGAAAAACGAGTACAATCATCAACTAAGACAGCATAGTATCAAAATCCTTGGTTAGACACAACAGAAGAAGGACCCCATAAATCACCATGGATCCTTTCCAATGGTTGAGAAACATGAGACTGAGACTGAAAAAAATGTAACTTAGTACTTTTCCCCATCTGGTAAGGCTGACAAATGTGGCTTGTTCTGCTCTTATTGATGCTAATTTCCTTGCTGATCTTGAGCTGTTGAAGAACTTTTAAATTTGCATGACCAAGTCTGAGATGCCATAGATCCTCTGAAGCAGTGACTTGACGATCAGAGAAATAAGCTGCAAACTCATCATTCTTCAACATGTATAGCCCTTTATTTCGACTGCCCTTTGCTACCACTTTCTCCTTAAGGAGATCAATGAGATATACACAATTAGTATCAAAGAATACTCCACACGGAAAGTCCTCACATAACTTAGATACTGATAACAAAGATTTCTGAATATTAGGACACATCAAGACCTCGTTTAGTGAGATAGTACCTAAGGAAGAGGAGATAGTGGCAGAGCCAACATGCGTGATGGGTGAGTAGGCTCCATCACCAACCATAATGGCATCAGTTCCTTCATATGGATGAACTCCTTGAAGATTGGCAGCAGACTAGGTTATGTGGGCTGTCACACCAGAATCTGGATACCAATCTCTATCATCTGAGACACAGAGGGAGTTGAATGCTACAGGAGGTTGATAATTATTATCAAACCTTTTGTAGCATTTGAGTGTCGTGTGACATACTCTTCCACAGATCTGACACGTAGGCTTCCACTTTGTGTGTTGTTGTTGGCGTTTGACTTATGTTGAGAGAACCCACGGACACGACTGGAGAAGCCATCACAGCCTCTGTAGGAACCTGACCGTCCTCTACCTCTATAGTTTGGATTGTAGCCCGGATCTGCATTCTGTAATGCGAACGCCATATGAGGGTTAACAGTTGTTGTATCCTCATAAGGCTGTTACATCAAATCAAAGCCTTGGACGTCTGAGACCACATCGTTGAACATAGGCGCTGGGAACTTCGTGAGTGAGCTTTGAATCACCGTTGTAATGGGATCAGGACCGGCCCTGGGCTAAAGCCCATAAAGCAAGGGCTTTGGGTGCCAAACAATATAAGATATTTAGAGGCACCATTTATCAGATGCTTCGCCTTAGTCTAGTGACTTGGGAGGTTTGTCTTTCTTCCAACAGTTGTCGGGTTCGACACCAGCGTCCCTCTCTTCTTTTTTATTGATAAAAACTTCTTTTTTCGATATATATCAAAGATAGGAGGATTTTGTTACTTTTCTAACATCTCTAGTTTTTTTTTTTTGACTGAACATCTCTAGTTTCTTTTCTTATGTGTTACAGTAAATGGTATATTACTAGATAAGAAATTTGTGTAAAACAAATCTGATTAATATTTTTACTTTATCAAGACATTTTTCCGAGTTTTTCTTTTCTATCTTTGTCGGGTAATATTTGCTAGAATAAATGTATGAACAAGAAATATTACAATAATTAACTTGAATTATAGATTGTTCATATTCCACAATAAATTTGTGATTGGTTATAGTAGGAATAGCTGCATCTTTTATTATTTCTTATTTTCTTCTTTTTGTAAGTTTTTTGAAAACTTTTGAAATTCAAACACCTAAAATTATCATAGGGTTCTAATATTCAATGAAACTCTATGAAATCTCAATTAAAATTTATAAAGTGAAATTGATGTTAAAGTGATTTATAATATGTTTTGCTCTATTTTATAAATTATATATATTTCTTTTGTTTTCAGAATTTGTAAGAATGTTATCGAGAAATAAAATTAACAAAGTGAAACTGTAAACATAAAGAGAACAAACTTACAAGATGAGTTGCATATAATGTTTTGATGTTTTTATTTTAAAAACATGTTTTAATAATATTTAGTATGATTGTGGTTACATGTTTAGAGTATAGTACAACTTTTAATTATGGTTAAAGGGCAGCATTTTTGTCGTCCGCTTTAGGCGCCACACGAGTCCATGGGATCAAACTCACGACCAAGTCCATTGAGAAATCAAAAGATCTTCATTGACCTCAATGGGCTTGCCAATGGCACTGAGTGCATCACAAATCGTCTTGAACTCTTACAATAGACCACCAAAGTCTTGTCTTTCTTCGCAAGGAGCTGAAGACTACGCCTTAGAGAGAACTGATATCTTGCATATTTACATTGTTTTATCCATTCATCCATGAGCATTTTCATCATATAGATTAGGATTTAGACATGTTTAGGTTGCATTTTGCATACATGAGTCTCTATTAGGTACTGGAGTACCACATGAGGTTATTTGGAGCTCAAAAGAGGTGAAAAGGTGACCATTGGACGAACCGAGCATGGGAGCGACCTCCCGGAGCGACATCACGAAGTCGCTGTGTCCCACTTCTCAGAGCGACCTTCCTAAAGCGACACCATGAAGTCGCTCGCGTTCTCATTACTCCGAACAGTCTTAGATGACCCTGG
This sequence comes from Brassica napus, assembly GCF_020379485.1. Taxonomy (NCBI): domain Eukaryota; kingdom Viridiplantae; phylum Streptophyta; class Magnoliopsida; order Brassicales; family Brassicaceae; genus Brassica; species Brassica napus. The sequence continues at coordinate 7,159,933 of NC_063441.1, read as the reverse complement.
AGCGACCTCTCAGAGCGACCTACCAAGGTCGCTCCCGATCTCAGAGCGACCTCCCGGAGCGACACCACGAAGTCGCTCGCATCTCACACCCCTCTCGGAGCGACCTCCCAAAGCGACACCCCGAGGTCGCTCGCGTCTCTATGGCGAGACGACACGAAGCGAAGCCTGGAGCGACCTCTCAGAGCGACCCACTGAGGTCGCTCCCGAAGGCCGGAGCGACGTGCCGGAGCGACATGCCGAGGTCGCTCCGCGCCTATTATCTGCTCGATTTCTATTTTACTTAAGGGCCTTTTGGTCATTTCATTATGCACGTTTTACATTTCTAAAACCTATGTTTTAAACATCTTTTGTAGCCACCAGAGGCAGATTATCTTTTATCTTTTGATCTATTGAGAAATACACAAGAACTCTCTTGAGAAGTTCATCTCTTGGATTTTGATTTGTTATGTTCTTGTGTTCTTGTTGATTTCTTATCTATTTCTCTACATGTTAATCTGAAATCCAATATGGGTTTAAGAGGAATCATGGAGATTAGTGAGTAATCACCTTTTGAATTCATGGGTTAGGGAGATTAAGGGTGATTAGGTTAGAGCTAGGATGTTTTAGTGTAGATCATTCGTATTTCCTTGCTAGTAGAGTAATCATAATGCATCTTCTGAGTTGGCCACTCAGTTGTTGATCCTTAGGCATTTCTCACCCGAAAGGTGTTCGATGAAATGCCCGAGACAACTCTCCTAGGCTTTTAGTATACTTTGCCAAAGACATTTGTTGTTAAAGATGCTAAGATAGCTAATAGACTTGTTAGTAATGATTGCTTTCATATTATTCAACCAAAGACATTTGATGTTTGAGATATGTTAGCAAATGAGCATTCATCTAGACATAGAGCTTGCTTAGAATTGTGTCTAGGCTTAAGGTTGATAGTTTGATTGATCATTTGCCATCCTTAGTTCGATACTTGATCACCCAAGGTCTAATCCCTATGCCCATGAGTTCTCTTTTCCCTTAGTTAAGAAAGTATCATTCTGTTATTGCTTTCTAGTTTAGTAGTAGCTTAAAACCCATCTAAATCATTGGTTGCACTTAGATTAAGTGAGTACTTGCATTCTCGGTGCTTTGATATCCCTCAGAACTGGTTCGACAATCTTTTATACTACAACATTTGTCTTAGGAGCCTTGAAAACTCCTAACATCAAATTGGCGCCGTTGCCAAATTCTGAGTAGATTTAAACATTGAGATTTAGTCACTTGCTTGAGACTAAGTCATTTTTATTTTCTTTTGTTACTGATTCTTCTTCACCTCCCTTTAATCTACAGGTGTATGCACTTGAGGAGCAGGGGTCCATCAAACCTAGTTCCAAGAGCTGCAGACATCAGAGCTTTAGAGAGAGAGTGTGCTAGAAAGAGAAGAGAAGAAGAGCAACAGGCTCACTTGCAGAGATTGGATACTGATATGGGAGACATACCTCAAAACCAACAGCGAGCAGCGCGACCTATTGGCACTTATGACCGCCCCAACATTCATGGTCATAGATTGGGAATCCGAGCACCAGCTGTAGCAGCCAACAACTTTGAGATCAAATCAGGACTCCTCAATGTGATCGAGAACAACAAGTATCATGGCTTGGCTCTAGAGGATCCATTTGATCACTTGGACAGGTTCGACAGCTACTGTGGGTTGTCAAAAACCAATGGTGTGTCCGAAGATGCCTTAAAGCTCAAGCTATTCCCTTTCTCTTTGGGGGATAAAGCACGTCAGTGGGAGAAGTCTCTACCCAGCGACTCCATCACCACTTGGGATGACTGCAAGAAAGCATTCTTGGAGAAGTTCTTCTCTACTTCAAGAACTGCTAAGCTGAGAAACGAGATTTCCAGCTTTCAACAGAAGAACTTGGAAGGCTTCAGTGAAGCCTGGGAGAGATTCAAGGGCTACCAAGCTCAATGCCCACACCATGGCTTTTCTAAGGAGAGCTTGCTGAGCACATTCTACCGTGGTGCTCTTCCTAAGTACAGAGCCAGACTGGATACAGCTAGCAATGGGTTTTTCTTGGGGAGAACTGAGGAGGATGCAGAAGAGCTGGTTGACAACATGGTAAAGAGTGATGCAGTCTACAGTGGAGACCACGACAGAGGCAGTAGAACAGATGATAAGCAGACGAGGAAAGAGATCAAAGCTTTGGAAGACAAGATCGACCTTCTCATTGCTGAAAAAGCCACCCAAGAGCAGCTGAAGTTTGTTGGTAACTCCAGGCAGGAAGATCCACTTGCTGTCAATGAGGTTGAGGGTTTGGAAGGTCAGGAAGAGTTGTGTTTCATCAACAACAATGGTAGCTGGTACAAAAAGGAGCCCAACTTTCAGTACAACAACTACCAACAGAAATCCTATCCCAACAACCAACAGAGTGGTTATCCGCCTAGAAACAACCAGCAAGGCAGCTATCAGCCTCAGCAAAACCCCTCGTCTGGTTCCTCTGCTCCCCAAGAGAGCAGCACTGATACCTTACTGAAACAAATCTTGGAGTCTCAGACTAGAAGTGAGAAGCATGTTGGTTATGAGTTGAAGAACCTTCATACCAAGATTGATGGGAGCTACAATGAGCTCAACAACAAATTCTCTCACCTTGCTTCTACAGTCAGGAATTTAGAGAATCAGTTTGCTTCCATGAACACTCACCAGAATCGCCAGCAAGGATCTCTACCTGGAAAGTCTGACCAAAACCCCAAGGAGGCCAAAGCTATCACCCTTAGGAGTGGTAAACAGTTACCTCCTAAAACCCTCACCAAGGATGCTGAGAAACTAGGTGAGGGGGTTGCCATCAACATAGATGATGAAGTGGTGATTGTTGATGAGAAGATCAATGACGAGATCTTGGAAAGATAGTGGAAGCCAAAGGTAAAGGAAAGGTTGGGGAAGAGAAGAAGACAGTAAAAGATGGTGAAGTTGTTACTCCAGCAAGTGAAAGTTCTTTTGTTCCTCCTCCCTATGAACCCAAACTTCCATTCCCTGGTAGATTCAAGAGCAGCTGCTAGAGAAATACAAGGCTCTGTTTGAGAAGCAAATGAGTGAAGCTCAGGTTGCAATGCCCATCATCGATGCTTTTATGTTGATTCCTCAATACAGCAAGTTCTTGAAAGATGCTGTAGCTGCAAAGAAGAAGGAGATGGAAGGCATGATGATTCTTACCCATGAGTGCAATGCCATCATCCAGAGGCTTGATGTTCAGAGAAATTAGAGGATCCAGGAAGCTTCACACTACCTTGTGCTCTTGGACCTATGGTATTTGAGAAAAGTCTCTGCGATTTGGGAGCTAGTGTCAGCTTGATGCCTTTGTCTGTTGCAAAGAAGCTTGGATTCACCCAGTACAAGAAGTGTAGACTCTCTCTGGTGTTAGCTGATCGTTCAGTGAAGTATCCTGTGGGCATCTTAGAGGACCTCCCTGTGAAGATTGGAAGGTATGAGATACCTACAGATTTTGTGGTGCTTGAGATGGGTGAGGAGGCTCAAGATCCATTGATTCTAGGAAGACCATTCTTAGCTACAGCAGGAGCTATTGTTAATGTGAAGGAAGGCACGATTGATCTCCATTTGGGTAAAGAGAACATCCTCCACTTTGACATCAAGAGGAAAATGAGGAAACCAACTGTGTTCGGGCAAGCCTTCTACATTGAAGAGATGGACACTCCTGCTGATGAGCACCTTGAAGAGTTACCACCTGAGGACGACGAGGAGGGATCATCTCCCTCTACTCATTCCCCATAGAAGGTAACCCACCACACTCCCCTGTATATACCATTTTATTTTTGCATATTAGTCTTCTTTTCGGTATCTCTCTCTCTACTTGACAACACAGAGACTGTGTAACTCAAGTTTGGGGGAGGTACCAAGTATTTGATCATGTTTGCTTTGATGTTGTTTCATTGAGTCATGCATTGCATACCTATTTGCATATAAAAAAAAAAAAAAAAAATCAATCATTTAGTTTGCATCATTTGCATTTCTAGGAGAGTCTAGAGCATATAGGTTGCATTCACATGCATTGGGAGCAATGATTTTAAATGCCTTGTAAAGAACACTACGTTGCACCTGAGTAGCTTTTGCACCTCTCAAAAAGACTTGTATGTTTCGAGCCTTGAAAACTCTTCCTGAAACTTGTTGATTGCTGAAACTCAGTCTTTGAAGCCAACTACAACCTTATTTGAACTGAACGAACTTAATGCCTCTTGCTCATGGTCCCTTGTGTACTGAGTCATGGCTATACACACTTGAGTTGTCACATCCTTTATGCCAATCTTATTTTGACAAACTCTAGTGGTAGACCACTCCCAAAACCCTTCCCTCCTTTTAAGCTTTCATTGTTTGATGAGTGAGGCCTTTTTCGGAAAGTCTTACATGTGCATAATGTTGAGAGTATCGGGAACGACAATGCTTGATCTTCATTCTTGCTAGATTGGGCACTCTATTGTCTAGCTATAGGTGGGGGGTGAGTGTTGTGATTATGATTTGGGAGGAATGAAAAGGAAAAGAATAGACTCTTTGTGCTTAAGTGAATTGTTTTATTGGGATAAGTAGAGAAGCCTCTAGCTCAAGTTTTGAAAAGTCTTGGCCCCCAGCCTAAAAAAAAAAAAAAAAAAAAAAAAAAAAAAAAAAAAATATAAAGGAAAAAGAAAAAACGAAAAAAAAAAAAAAAAAAAAAAAAAAGGGGGCTAGCAAAGTTGTTAAGAGCTAAGAAATGTTTTGAGGTTGTGAAAAATCCCTTGTAGATTTCAAAGAGAAAGAGTTGATGTTCTTAGGATCTTTTGGTGAGAGATGTGAGTTGGGTTTGACATTTGGGAATGATTGTGTAATTGTATGTTTGGGAAAAGGGTAGAACAATGGAGATTGAGCATTGTATGCATGAGTTGATCCCTTTCTTAGATATATTATGTGCAATGTCAAGGCTACTTGTTTTGAGAGTAAACCACCTTAAAGATCATATGTTTTGAACCTCTTGAATCACTTGAATAAAAGCCTTCCCTTACCCAACCAAATGACTTGGACCAACTGACCATTTGCAAGAATTCACCTGATGTTTTGTGCTTAATGAATGTGAGAGTTGGTTGATTTGAATGTGTGGATGCTTGATGATGAGTGTAAGAACAAAAAGAGTTAAGATAGGCCTAGAGAAGCTAGAGTGTAATAAGAGAGTGTGCTAGTTGTGTTTCTTTTGGCTATGTGCTCCCTCCTTCAACCTCTCTCCCTATGAGTTCTAGAAAGTTCACTTGTGGACAAGTAAAAGAACAAGTTTGGGGGAGTTGATATCTTGCATATTTACATTGTTTTATCCATTCATCCATGAGCATTTTCATCATATAGATTAGGATTTAGACATGTTTAGGTTGCATTTTGCATACATGAGTCTCTATTAGGTACTGGAGTACCACATGAGGTTATTTGGAGCTCAAAAGAGGTGAAAAGGTGACCATTGGACGAACCGAGCATGGGAGCGACCTCCCGGAGCGACATCACGAAGTCGCTGTGTCCCACTTCTCAGAGCGACCTTCCTAAAGCGACACCATGAAGTCGCTCGCGTTCTCATTACTCCGAACAGTCTTAGATGACCCTGGAGCGACCTCTCAGAGCGACCTACCAAGGTCGCTCCCGATCTCAGAGCGACCTCCCGGAGCGACACCACGAAGTCGCTCGCATCTCACACCCCTCTCGGAGCGACCTCCCAAAGCGACACCCCGAGGTCGCTCGCGTCTCTATGGCGAGACGACACGAAGCGAAGCCTGGAGCGACCTCTCAGAGCGACCCACTGAGGTCGCTCCCGAAGGCCGGAGCGACGTGCCGGAGCGACATGCCGAGGTCGCTCCGCGCCTATTATCTGCTCGATTTCTATTTTACTTAAGGGCCTTTTGGTCATTTCATTATGCACGTTTTACATTTCTAAAACCTATGTTTTAAACATCTTTTGTAGCCACCAGAGGCAGATTATCTTTTATCTTTTGATCTATTGAGAAATACACAAGAACTCTCTTGAGAAGTTCATCTCTTGGATTTTGATTTGTTATGTTCTTGTGTTCTTGTTGATTTCTTATCTATTTCTCTACATGGTTAATCTGAAATCCAATATGGGTTTAAGAGGAATCATGGAGATTAGTGAGTAATCACCTTTTGAATTCATGGGTTAGGGAGATTAAGGGTGATTAGGTTAGAGCTAGGATGTTTTAGTGTAGATCATTCGTATTTCCTTGCTAGTAGAGTAATCATAATGCATCTTCTGAGTTGGCCACTCAGTTGTTGATCCTTAGGCATTTCTCACCCGAAAGGTGTTCGATGAAATGCCCGAGACAACTCTCCTAGGCTTTTAGTATACTTTGCCAAAGACATTTGTTGTTAAAGATGCTAAGATAGCTAATAGACTTGTTAGTAATGATTGCTTTCATATTATTCAACCAAAGACATTTGATGTTTGAGATATGTTAGCAAATGAGCATTCATCTAGACATAGAGCTTGTTTAGAATTGTGTCTAGGCTTAAGGTTGATAGTTTGATTGATCATTTGCCATCCTTAGTTCGATACTTGATCACCCAAGGTCTAATCCCTATGCCCATGAGTTCTCTTTTCCCTTAGTTAAGAAAGTATCATTCTGTTATTGCTTTCTAGTTTAGTAGTAGCTTAAAACCCATCTAAATCATTGGTTGCACTTAGATTAAGTGAGTACTTGCATTCTCGGTGCTTTGATATCCCTCAGAACTGGTTCGACAATCTTTTATACTACAACATTTGTCTTAGGAGCCTTGAAAACTCCTAACATCAAGAACTCACAAGAAATGGAGCTCTTGTTGAAGTTATCAGCCAGCGAGATCCAGACTTCTCTGGATGTGGGAAGAGTATGAACAGATCCAAGCACTTCTTCAGAGAGAGTACCAAACAACCACGACCTGACCAGTTGATCAGTACAGAACCATGAGTCGAACAAGGGATTGTTCTCCTCGACATTTTCAGTACCATGAACCACCACACACGTTGCTGCCGGAGGCGCCGCTGCACCATTCACGAACCCTAACAGCTTCTGACTCGAAAGTAGGGACTCAAACTGGGTTTTCCAAAGCAAGTAGTTACTGTCATTGAGCTTTAGAGTGACTGAGTTCAAGACATGAATGTTCTTCGGAAAAGGATAAGGATTCACCGGATCCGCCATCAATACATGTTAAGGTTTAGATGGCTCTGATACCATGTGAAGGAAGATGAACTCAAGAGGTTTCCCTGAATAATACTTCACTTAATTAATTTACAAAAGATGAAGCAGAGCTCATATAAAGAGCTCATAGAAAGATCTAGATACACGACTAACAGCTGTAAAGGTAAGGCTCCAACTAGCCAGCACAAGACAATAAGAGTGGAGCAAAGCTATTGTTGTTGTGACTCTGCTCAGGCGAAACCGTAATGATCTCCTCTGCTCCACAAGGCGACAAAACAGACAGAATTGAAGACGGTTGGTGAGGTTGAGGCTTCATCTGGTCTTGGGCCTTTATTACTGTCTTGGGCTGGGCTCTTTCTTGGTTTACTCTAACAAAGAGAAGCTCTGGCGGTGGATCAAAGAAGAAGAGAAGCTCCGGTAGTGGCTCGAAGAAGAAGAAAAGCTTTGGTGGTGGATCGCAGAAGCAGAGAAGCTCCGGTAGTGGCTCCAGTAATGGATCGCCTCCCGAATCGCCATTTCCCACTTCTCTTTCTCTCTGAGCAAGTCAAAGAGATGAAAGCTTACATTACTGTCGCGGTCTTACGCGTGTCCCGCACTAGTGCCAAAGCCCAATCCGCATTTGGAAAATCCAGTTAGTATCTGCCATCAAGCCTTGCTATTTTATGGGTCCCAAAAATGACAGTCCAAACCCGTCCCGAAGTAAGTTTTTTTGGGCCAAACTCGCGGTCCATTTCTTCAAACCTGCGGTCAAGACCTGAGAACTCATCGCATATGTTTGTTTGCTTCAACCAGTCCAAAAATGACAGTCCAAACGGGTCTACAAAATAGCAGGATAAAATCGGATTAATTTTTAGGACCGCAGGTTTGGTCCCAAAATGTAAAAATAAAGCATAGAACTCTTCGTTGGACTGGTTGAAGCAAATAAACATATGCGATGAGTTCTTAGACCACTTATGGATTGGGGTCTTACTCTCGCGGCAATGAAGAGTTCTATGCTTTATTTTTACATTTGTTTTGTTTTGGTGTTTGGTCTGTTTTTGTTTTTTGGTGTTTAAAATTTAGACATATGGTGATGATTGTTTCAATGGTTTTCGGATTTTAGTTTTTAGGTGATGATTGTTTACTTAGATTTTACATTTTGGTTTTTGCTTTTGGCTTATAATTTCTAGTTTTTGGATTTTAGTTTTTAGCTTTTGGTTTTAGATTTTGTAGTAGCTTTTAGCTTTTTCAAAAACATGAATTGTGGTTTTAGATTCTGATTTTTGGATTTTGATATTTGTTTTTTTTTTAATTTTAATTTTTCTGTATATTTTATTTTCTCTAATTGATTTGTAATTTATTTAATTTTATAAGTTTTCTATTATTTTTAAGTACTTGACTTAACTTTACATAAAACTAGTTTTAATAATTACTTTTATTTTATTGACAAGTTTTTTTTAAAATGTTCTTATATACTAAGTATTATATTGGTTATAAAGTCTTATAATTCATATAGTAAAATGATGCAAACTAATTTTATAAATAATACAAAATTTATTAATAGTAATATTTACATATTATTTTAATAGTTAACTTTGAATTATTGAATTTTTTATTGCTAATTTTTAAATTGTATATGATTTATTGTGTAGTTCACTATAGTAAAGCAAAAACAAAAAATTTATGAAGATCAATTTTTTTATAAAAAGATTGATTTCATTAGGTAGAATATCATTCACACTGTAGTAAATTCAATTAGAATACATATAAAATTGATGCTTATGTTTATACTATTTTCACCAAAAACCGTATATACTAATTATTTCAGAAAAAAAATTTCTTGACAGCCTATGAATATACTAGACACACTGTCACAATAAAACACAGATTTGAATCTTATTTTTAAGTAATTAGCATTTTTATTTATTTTTCCTATATTAATGGGTAAATACAGAAAAAGGAAAAAGCCTGAAAACAACCGTGAATAGTAAAAAACCCTTGAAAAATTGTTTTTTGTTTTTTTGTGTTAATAAAACAGTTATTTGAAAAAAAAACTAGTTTCCCTATATTTTAGGGAATCCATTTTTTGAAAATCTTGATTGGATAAAAAATAGATTTTGGAGAAACAAAAACCAAAAAACTAAGGTGATGATTGTTTTGTTAGATTCTAGATTTTGGTTTTTGGATTTTGGTTTTGGGTTTTTGGTTTTTAGTTTTTGGTTTTTAGTTTTTGGTTTTTGATTTTGCAGTAGATTTTGGTTTTTTGAAAAACTTGATTGGTGGTTTTTGATTTTGGTTTTTAGTTTCTGGTTTTTGCTTTTAAAAGAAAATAAATTTTAAATATTATGAATAGTAAAATATCTATTCTTGAAAAATAAAAAATAAAATACTATCATCAAAGCATACATAATTTTTTTAAAAATATTTTAAAATAAAAAAATAACATTATCATTGTGAAATAAAATTAAAATAGTTATATTTTTAAAACTGGTAAAAATACATATATATGTTATTCAAATATTTTAACATAAAAACTAATAGTTAGTTTTTAAATAAAACAATATTTTGTAATAAATGTATAATAATTATAACTAACAAATTTAACTTAATGTAAATTTTATAGTATAAATTATTATTTAAATAATTATAAAATTAATCTACCTAAAAATTGTTTTATAATTTTTATTCATGTGTTTTAGGATAAATGTAGCGTTTACAAAGTAAATGTTTTTTATAAAATTAATATTTTCTGCAAAAAATTAAAAATTAATAAAATAAAACTATTAATAATAACATATTATTTACTATACAATTATAAATAGTACTAAATATTACCACAGAAAATAGTTACTTTTTTAAAAATAAACTAAACCAGATTTTAAATATATTTTTAGAAGTGTATAAAATTTTCATAATTAAAATGTTATAAGAAGATTTAATTAAATTTTCCTTGGGTTTTAAAATAAAAAATAAATTTAGAGGTAATAAATATATAATATTTACAATTAACAAATTTAATTAACTTTTCTTTGGGATTCGTGGTACAAAATATTAGTTATTATATCATGGATTTAACTTACCTAAAAAGACTCTCAAGTTTGAGTTGTAGATAATAAATATTATTTGTAAACCATTTGTTGATGTGTTTTTTTAATTTTAGATGTGATTCTTTTTTATATAAAATAATTAATGCATTGCAAAATGATGAAAACTGTCGCATCACTTGGGAAAACCCATAAAATGTGGATTTTGGTTTTTATGTAAAAAATGATTAAAGAGTTGAAAATCTAAATTCCCTATAAAATAGGAAATCTACTTTACTTAAATCTTGATTGGGTGAAAACTAGATTTTGGAAAAACTAAAACTAAAAACTACTCTAGAATCTACAAGGTTTTTGGTTTTTAAATTTTAGATTTTAGATTTTAGATTTTGGTTTTTAGTTTTTAGTTTTTGATTTTGCAATAGTTTTGGGTTTTTTCAAAATCATGAATGATTGTATTAGATTTTGGTTTTTAGTTTTTGATTTTAAATGAAAAAATAAAACTATTATTATCACTTTAATCTAAAAACAATAAATATAAAATATAAAATATTATCATCAAAATACACATAAACTTATTTTATAATTTTTTTTCAAAACAAAAACTGTAAATACAAAATAAAACTATCGTAAATCTATATAGATGCAAATATTGCCATCGCCAAGTTTTTGACAACAAACATGAAAAACTTTTATTTTGGTTTTGGTAAAAATTCAATAAAATATTTATTATAAATATTTGATTTTGCTATAGTTTTAGTTTTTAGAAAAACTTGAATGATGATTTTTCAGTTTTAAATTTTATATATATTTTATTAATTATGTTAGTAACAAATTTATAATACAAAAAACTATTTAAATATGTTAGTAACAAATTTAATGAAATTTATAAATAAAAAATACTATTTAAAACATTATAAAATTAACTTACTTAAAAAATTCCAATAACTTTTTGTAAATAGGTTTAAAAAAAAGAAGCTAATAATGTTTGGGAAAATAAAAAGAATAAAAAAAATTATTCTTGCAGTAGGGAAAAACTACTAAAACATGGATTTTAGATTTTATGTGTTGGGAAGTAAAACTATGAAAAAACAGTTTCCCTAAAATTTAAGGAATCTACTTTTCTAAAATTTTGATTGGATAAAAAATAGTTTTTAGAAAATCAAAAACCATTTCAAAACAATCAACCTCATAATAGCATTTGTGATGGTGGTTTGGTTGGTCCAAATAATATGATTTCTCGGAGTTAAAAAAAAGGTTAAATTATCAAAAAAAAGAGAATTATTTAATATCTTTTGTATTTGAAACATTTCAAATTATTTTGAGTTGCCTTATATGTTATCCAAAAAACCTAGAAATATCAACAATTTTTATCCACACTAAGAAAAATCATCTGAAAATCTAGAATTGGATTGGAATTGAAGTTTCGTGGATATTAACCAATTCTTAAATTGGCTACACAAACTATTTTTTTTTTTTTCAAAGAACTTAAAATCGAACGCCAGCTTTATGAAAACTAAAGTTATTACTCCCTCCCTTTCAGATTACTTACCGTTGTTATAGTGTAAAATTTTTGTTTCAAAATAAGTGTCGTTTTATTATTATAATCTATTTTTCAATTGGTTAAAATGTGGTTAGATGTATTGAAAATAATATTTTTTATCTAGTAAATATATAATATTAAATATTTTTTTAATCTGTGTGTCGAAATCTAAAACGACGAGTAATCTGAAAGGGATGGCTGCTTGCCAGTAAGAAGGAAATCTCAACTAGGGCTGGGATTTCGGATATTCGGTTCGGATTCGGATAGGAACCGATCGGGTCCGGGTTTTTCGGATAAATGAATTCTATACCCAATGAGTACTTAGTAGATTTCGGTTCGGATTTCGGATCGGGTACTACCGGTTTCGGGTCGGTTCCGGATACCCGTTTCTTATGTGAATTATATAAATATTTGTAAAATAAAATAATTATATACCAGTTTTTTATTTATTTTTTTTATTTTTTTAAGGAAAAGTAAATAGAAATCGTATATATATTAGTAACATGTATTAAATACAACAAAGTTGAACTAGTCTAGTGGTATAACAGTTGTTGCTTTGCCTATCCAACCCGGGTTCAACCCTCAGAAGATACAAATCCATGTTTTTTAAACATAGAATTCGGGTTAAACGGGTACCCGTTCGGTTTCGGGTAAAAACCGAAACCGAACCGATACCCACGGATAATTAACACTAATATCCATCGGATAAATTGTCTAGGACCGAAACCGAACCGAACCGGTCCATTTCGGGTCGGTTCCGGTTCGGATATTCGGGTATGGATAAAAATCCCAGGCCTAATCTCAACCGTAAGATTTGTGGGCTTCCCATACCTTCTCTTAAACCCTCTTGCTGAATCAGAGACTGTTTTGGCCTTGTACCTTTTTCTCCCGCCAATAGATTCACAATAAATTAGGGTTTCGAAGCATAATCGTCTCCGATTCTACATCTCCCAGTTTCTTCAGGTGAATAAATCTCTCGCGATTGATCAATTATAATAATCTAGTTGCTCTCGAAAACATAGGAATTTCTCTCTGAATAAGTTCAATTTAAGCCTAATCTTGTGAAACCCAATTGCAGAATGGCTGATGAAGCAGATGCTCTTTCTCAATTTGGTATATCGAAGGAGGTACTGTTTCACTTTCTTCCTATTTATTATTATATATCGGAGATTGTTGTTTGAAAGGAATTTGAAAAAATCAGGAAACGGATAAGCTTGTTTCGGAGGTGATTAGATTCCTACTCTTCAAGTCCCATCAAAACTCAGGATGCCCTATTAAAAGAGAAGATTTGACTCAGATTGTTACCAAGAACTATCGTCAGCGTAACCTGGCCGCCTCCGTGATCAACGAAGCTAAGACCAAGCTCTCAAGTGTGTTCGGTTATGATTTGAAAGAGCTTCAACGCTCTAGGACTTGTTCTAATGCTCAAACAAGGCTTCCTCAGTCACAAAGTGAGACGACACTGGTTGATAAAAAAGTAGCGACTTTTTGATTTAGCTAACATGTTGGTTCCTCCAGGTAATGCTGACTCGAAATCGTATGTGCTCGTTAGTCAATTGCCGATTGAAGTGTTTAGGAAACATGTGGTTGAAGAAACAACGAGTCCTATGACTGGCTTTACGTTTGCGGTTCTTGCTGTTGTGCAGCTTGCAGGAGGAAAAATACCTGAAGGTATGTCTGATTTGTCCTTGTCTTTTGCATTTGTTCCTAAGTAAAATGGTAGTGTGTTCCATAGAAACCCTTTGGCACCATTTGAGGAGAATGGGACTGCACGAAAGTGATGAGCATAATCCTGTGTTTGGGAGCAACAAGCAGGCCCTTGAGACGTTAGTGCAACAAAGGTGATATCTGTTAGAGAATTAGATGAAGATATTTTGGTCTTTGGTAATTCCTCCTAAAATGCTTCTTCATTTGGACAGGTTCTTGCACAAGGAGAAAGTGAGTGGCCCAGAGGGTAATACTCTGTTCTACGATCTTGCTGAGAGAGCTTTAGATGCGCAAGTTAGCGAGAGAGTTAAAGATTATATTTCACAGGTAATGGAAAAAAGAACTTTTGCTACATCTTCTTTGTGGATGTTGATCATGTTACGCAGATTTGATTATAAACTTGGTTAAATTGCAGATCCTGAAGAATGATGTCTCTGTTGTAGAGCTTGACTGATTGGTGGAAAAACAAGGCTTGGAGACTAACCAAATAGATTGTTTCAAGTCTTTGGCTTATGTATTTGTAATATTCCTTTGATCGATCATTCTATGTGAAACTGCTTGAGGAAGTTAAAAGCACACTTTAGGATTCAATATTGACAGAAAATCACGAGCTGGCTAATAGAATATTGTCATGACTGATTTTTTGCTACAAAATAATTTGCTATGAATTAACCCCTCTCCAGGAGCAGCTGATTATACATGGAAGAGACAACTTTATCTTGAAAAGCTGTAACATATGCGTGATACACCCAAACATTTTAGCTGGTTACATTTGCCATCTCTTAGACGTTTCAAGTCATTGAGAAGCTGAACTTGCTCTGCTGTTTGATGAGCTGGCCTCCCCAATGGAGACAGTTGCTAAAGACTTGGAGGCCCATGCTCTAGCGTTCATGGCTCCTCCCTGCAGATTGCTCCTCTTGCAAGGCTCTTTAAGATACATGCACAGTCGGCTCAGAAATCCGACGGTATGTTCTTGCAGGCTTTCTAATCTCATGTTTTGAGCAATCCGTGGCCAAGTAAACTTGGCAAACACAACCAGTGCAGGGAAAACGAAATAGAGCAATCTCAACAGTACGAATACAGTAGCAAGAGTTAGATAGGTTTCTTGTCGAAGCATATTCTCAGGCGATCTGGCCCATGTGAAAGGGCAGTTCTCTGGCTCAGTGTTGTTTTCGTTCCCGAGATGAGGAACCAATAAGCTCTTCTCGAGAGAAGTCTTATCCAGCGTTTCAATGCCTACCAATTTCCTTGTTAGTTCACTAACTGAGCTAATTAAAAAAGAAAAGACTAGATAAACAGCTAACAGCAGGATCACAATCGCAACAATGTTTACCATTTGACTATTCTGCAACTTCTGATAGATAGTGGAACATGTAACATCTTACCAGTAACATCTCTGTAGAAAGCAACAAGAGAATCAAGCATTCGGGTCCCTCGGTATCGTGCCCGCATAGTTGAATTCATAAGTAAGAGAGTAGGAAACCCATGAACACCATACTTAGAGAGAGTACTGCACCAACCACAAACAAAGCAATTACAATCTAAAACCAGCTTAAAAGATTGTGACTTTATTAACCAACCTTGGCTTAACGGACGATTCCTTAATTGCAAAGTGAGGAATTGATGAGTAGAGAGAAGAGATGAGATCAAAACTCGGAGTAAAAGACCTTGAGAAAGGACACCATGAAGCATAGAAGAGCAAAGCCACATAGTCACACTTGTTCTTATGAATCATATCCAAAGCTGTTTGCAACCAACGCTCGTCACCCTTCACCACCAGTAAGGCAAAACATTCAGACATTAACAAAGAAAGATAGAAAATTTCATGCGGATGTTATTACCTCAGTGACGACAACGAAATGAGGACGGTCGGCTAATTCATCACCATAAAATGGACAGGACTGCTCTCGAAACCCTAAGGCGTAATCTTTAACAGACCTCATAGCACAAATCGGAACCCTAACGGATACGCCGTCGACGGCAGTGAACATTAAATTCCCAAACAGAATCACCAACACCAACAAAAAGATGCCTTTCTCCATTAACGAAATTCTAATTGATTGATACCCAGAAGCCTCGCTTCCCAGAAAAAGAAATGATGAGCTGAGAAGTCGACTCGAATCGAATCAATGGCGTTTTGGCAGAGATAATTTGTGATGGGAGGGAGAGGATACCAATAGAAAATGGAGGAGGGGGAGGAAAAATAAGCTGTTGTGGTTGATTGGCACTTGAGATAGCTCGTACAAACAAAGCAAATCCTTTTCTTTTCTTTTCTTTTTTTCCATTTGCACTGACCAAAATTGTTTCTTTTTGTCGGCCTAGTGACCAAAAATAATATAAACCGGAAATGTATTTATTCTGGAAAAATTGGCTAATCGAGCCATATTTAAAAATGATTTATCTTCTTATACGTTTGAGTCTACTGTTTTTGTTCCAACATAGTTTTGCTTTTATAAATACGATGGTTAGTTATGCTATTACATGACAAATATTTAATAAACGTTTGTCTGAACCAAATTTGGTCGGAAACAAATAAAAGAGACAAACTCATCAGTGGATTATTACGAAGACGTTTTATTAGATGAGAAAGGGTTTTGTCGATTACAAATAAGAAAACAGACGGTGAAACAAGCCGGTGCTCAGGGAGTTGGCCGAAAAAGTACAAGTCGACAAGAATACAAGAAAGATAAACCCTAATTTTTGCTGGGTGTCCTCTTGTTGAGTGACTGAAACTTCTTGGTGAACCATCTGGGGAAGCTCTTCGTACTGATCCTTACTGACAAACCCCTGGTGTGAATCAAGCATCATCCCATAGGCAGTACTCTCCAGGTTCTCAATCACCTCAGCCCCTTTCCCTACTGTCAAAGCATGCTGTAGAGGGTCCTCTAGTGACAACTCTTCAAGGAGTTCATCAGCAAGGGCGTCCATCTCTTCAATGTAGAACACCTGCCCTTGAACTGTTGGCCTCCTCATTACCTCCTTGATGTCGAAATGGAGAACGTGCCAAGGATCTTCTATAGTCAAGCTTGAGGGGGAGTGTTAACTTGAAGAAAAGAAATGGAGTGGTGAAGTGTTGAGTTGAGATTGAGTCTTGAGCAAGAATAGGGCAAGACATCCGGAGATTGAATGTCAAGGCTTTGGGAGTGTCTAAAAGTGTCTAGAAGTGCTCATATAGCTGTGCAAAGATAGGGCCAAGTTCAGGAGGGACTTAGAAGTGTGTTTGGGAGAAAATGGGCGAGTGTGCAAGGTTAGGGCGAGGCCGTACAGATTGGTACAGACCTGTACGGACCGGGACAACCCGAGAGTGCACAACTCGACCATTTGAGGTGTTTTGGGATTGTGCAAAGTCCGGGCCAAGTTGTGCAAAGTTAGGGCGTGATCAGAACGTCTCCTGGAGGCTTTGTGCATACTTAGGGCTGATAAGCATGATCTGGTCGTGTGGAATCAAAAGAGCATCAAGAGAAGATGCCTTGTGGATAGCATGGAAGCAAGCGACCAATGGGAGCTCTCTTGGTGATGATTGGCTACTTTGGTCCAAGACAGGCTGGCTGTTGCTGTAAAGGAAAGACCAGCCTTGACTATGTATCTGGACAGATACAAGGAAAGATTCAGAGGAGCCTTAGAAGCACCGATCAGAGCCAAGCCTCCTCATCCAATCAGGCGCCAGCTCTCTCTCCACCAATCAAGATGTATCACGTAGATTGGGACTGATCCAACTCCTCATCTCAGCCATCCATCCTTCAAGAGTCATTAGGAACCATTAGATTTAGGTTTCTGGTTTTAAAAACTTGTAAAGCTTATAAATAAGCTGTTTGTGACAGATTGTAACTCTCCAAGAGAGAGAGGGGGATTTCCCCTCCTCCTTCATAATACAAAGTGTTCTTGGAATGGAGATGGTGAGAAGCCATGAGAGAAGGGAAGACACAAGCTGGTTCTAAGAAGAGGTCCGAGAGGTGTTAGTGATGAGAAGAAAGTGTGAGGCCATGATCCAGAGTCTTTGTGTCCCTTACATTGTTGGTAAGGCACAAAGACTCACTGGCCAATCCCTAGGCCTTGGAGGCTCTACTCTTTTTCCCTCATCAAGGTTTTGTCCCAAAGGGTTTTCCTTGGTGAGGTTTTTAATGAGGGAGTTCTTCAAGGTTCATCTTCCAGGCCACATACAAGGATCTAGGGCTGGAGGAAAGCGCTCTAACTCGGAGGATAACCCCACTCATAGGGTTCAGTGGAGAAGTCAAGCAGACCGCCGGAGAGGTGACCCTCCCGGTATACGCTGAAGGGATCAATATGTTAACCAAGTTCCTTGCCGTTGACTGCGATTCATCCTACAATATGATCATGGGACGGCCTTGGATCCACAGCATGGGAGCCGTCCCTTCGACTCTTCACCAGATGGTGAAATTCCCTACATCCTAGGTGATACGCCCTAAATCGGGAAGGATCACTTTAGCTGGATGTTGGATATGATCCGAGAAGGCAATGAAACTTCTGGAACTGAGATGGATTGAAAGAATCGTCAAGAGATGCAGAATGGCTCTTGATATACCCACGATCTAAGGCTAACCACCTAAGAACGAATATAGTGTGTTGGCTAACCACCAAACGACACACAAAGATGATTGGCTGACCACCAAATCAACAAGCCAGCTCAAACCGATGAACTAGCTAAGAACTCTCTCTCTCACTCAGAGAAAAGAAGAATCAAAAATAAACAACCAAAATGAACTGCTTTTATTCATCAAAGGGACTACATATTTATAGTGTTTTGTAGTCAAAGACAATTAAAGAAAATGTGGAAAAACAATGCATAGAAAAATATAAATTTGACTAGATCTAGTCAAGGCACGGAAAATGGAGAAGACTAGATCTGGTCAAGGCACGGAAAATGGAGAAGACTAGATCTGGTCAAAGAACGGAAAATGGAGAAGACTAGATCTGGTCAAGGTACGGAAAATGGAGAAGACCAGTCAAGATGTCCAGATTCATCTGAACCAGATGGATGCACGGGGTAAAGATAAGGACGCTTGTGGGACTGTCCGGATGGTCCGCCGGATGAGAATGCATGTCCGTCTTCGGTTTCTTCACCACCCAAGCTAAGTCTGGCTCGACTGTGGGTCTTAGAATGTCGAGTTGGTCGGGGAAGACGAGCTTCAGTACGGGAAAATCGGTCGTCTGGTCGTGGTTCCAGCCGAAGCTCCAATCGGGACGCACGCGGGACGACTCGGTCAGTGTGTCCGGTACAGTCGGATGAACGAACCTCGATCAAATTGTTCAGAACGTCCTGATCTCCATGCTGGTTGGCTCCAATGGACTGATCCACGAACCGGGGCACATCACTAGGGCATAAGGGCAATCAAAGGGGATCAAGAGTATTCCCGCTCCAACTACCAGACTACTCTGAAGGGAAAGACGAAGGTCTTATAGCAATCACACTGAAGAACTGGAGGTAGAAGAGATAGACGGCGTGCCATTAACCAAAGAAGATCAGACCCGACATCTTAAGATCGGCTCCAAGCTGACCAATCCAAAGCCTTTTCAAGAATACGGGTCAAAAATCTCTAGATAAGTGTGTGCAGTGTTGAGTTGGTTAAATTTGAGATGTGGGATTGAGAATTTGGAAGTAACGTTTTCGTTGTAACTCTGTCTTTAAACTACATGAAGACATTCAATTTAATCCGGTACCATAAAATACAACTTTAAACAGGGAAAAAAAAATCAATCTTGAGTATAGTAACAAGCATAACTTGATATTGACATGGAAAATAACTAAGTTTTTAACGAAAATCCCAAAATGAAAATGTGATATCGAAAAAGCAGGTGCACTGTGCCCAATATTTATCTCCTATGTTATTAACTTTTGTTTACTTGAATCCTGGCTCTCATGTCTACCTACATAAAACACAATACCATATCCAATTAGTCCACAAAACTAATCTATTTCAAACATCAAGGTTGAATGTAACAATTGTATTAGATATCGCCTGAACCAAGAGCCATATTGCATCCATCACCATTATATCCTCAAGATCATAGTCAAATTCACCATCTATAAAGAGTATTTTTTAGATATACCACATAATCAGTCATCTGATATGGATGCAGATTCATAGCTCTAAAACGTTTTACCGATGTGAAAATGTAATAACCAATTAATAAAGATACAACTTAACAAAACCACCATATAGTCCGCTCTTCATTGTTACATGTAATTGTTTCCAGAGGATCAAAATCCTTCAAGAAAAAAAAACTAAAAAAATATAGAGCTATGTTTGTTTTATCTCAAGACAAACATGTTAACCTGTGGGTGTGATGTAACACATGAGTCTTGAGATGAAACAGTTTCCTCGTCCTCTGCTTGAAAAATTATGTGATTGATAATACTAACCAAGAGAAAATACAATTTTAAAGGATGTAAGTAATAATGAACAGAGAGGACTAACCTGCAGCATAACCATATTGACTCCAGACGCTTCTGCATTCTTTCTTCTTCTTCTTTCTGCCTAATCATGTTTTTGGCTTTCATAAGTAGCTGCTCTTCCTTCACAAGATAGTAAAAATAAGATGGGTATAATCAGCCAGGTAAGAATAAGGAACACTAGCGAAGGTGAAGTGAAGCATCGTAGAGATTAATAGCCGGTGAATTTTCTCAGATTTTCTCGAGAGAGAGACAAAGGAGAAGATGTGATTTAGGGTTCGTCGTCTGCGGTTTGGGGCTAAATGAATTTGTGAAATTGCATCCCATATACATAACTTTTCTCTTAATTAACTAAATACCCTAAATCCCACAACATCATACCTTAGTTGTTAGACACACAACTTGTCACATCATGTGTATTCACCAAATTTCTAACTTCTTTGTGGTTATTTAGCTAATTGACTCAATGAATTTTCCTTCCGTTTTTCTTTTGCAATTTATTTTCTTTTTTAACTTAATTTCCTTTTTTAAAATAAGTAATTGAATTAACAAAAAATAAATTGGGCTTATAATAGGAGCTTAATTGGTTTTACACAAAATATTATGGCACTAGGTGATAATCCGCACTATGCGCGAAGTGAGTAGATTTAAAAGTTTAGTAATTTGAAGTAATCTATATTATAAAAGTACACTATAAAAAATGATAAATGTTCAAAAATAAAATGTTAGTCAAAATTGCGCGTTTCACTAACAGATTAATATTTATTTTAGATTATTTCTCCTATAAGTAATGGAAGAGAGTCAATAAGAGTGATCAGAGTAAACAAAAAACTAATATAAATCAATTATGAATTAAACATAAAAAGCAACATAAGCAATAATAATAAAACTCTGCATAATCAAAATATAATTTAAAAAATTTTTGAGGAAACATGACTGTTGTGATTGTTTAAATGCAGTGGTAAAGTAGTATTGAGAAGGAGATAATTGTGAGGATGTAGCTATGAGGCCAAGTATATATATGCAAGGTGCCTAGGTCTAAGATAAACTCGACGTAATTAATAGCCACATTAAAATCATTATTATTCAAAATCGAGATCACAATATATTTGTTGCAAGGTTCCGAAAATTACATGATTTGTATTTTGTATTTTATGAAACAAACCGAGTAAATAGATTCTAAATTAATATTTGAAAGCAATTAGTGATTATGTCACATGTGTCTTTTGAAATTTGAGTCGCTTAGATTTTTAGTTTCCATTTTTTGTATGATTCGACGTCTACTATGGTTTCCTAATACCATAAAAGCATTTTATTTGATACGAATATAAACAAATTATAGTCATTTACGCATTTAGATTCCTAATGTGTGATAAATTGAGGAGATTGCCAATTAAAAACCACCAAGTAATCCGTGATTGACAGAGTATTTGATGTATTGTAAATAAATTTAGCGTATCAATAGAATAATTACGGAAATCTCACCCATATTACAGGTTTTAACTATAACTACAATTATAAATTATAAAGAAAAAATTGGCAAATTGGGCAAATCGCAAGTTTGATATTAGGGAGTTGGGACACCTCAAGTTTAAATTAGCAAATTGGACAAATCGCCTTTTCCAGAATTGTGAAATGTCGACAGAGGGCGCGCGTGGTTCTTGATATTACGACTGTGCCACCTTTTTTTTTTTAAATAAAAAAAGACCTAATAAAAGCAAAAAAAAAATTAGAAAAAACAAAAACATCCCATCAAAATATGCCAGAACCACCTCTAAACAGCTGCAATTGAGAACCAAACATAAGAAGATTCTCACATAAGAACCACCCTCGACTGAACCCAGATCGGCATGGTATCCCCGTCCAGCGTAACACCCTCGAGGAGGGTGAATCGTAGTCAATCCGCCAGTGATAGAGAAGCAATTCCCAAGAAAATTCCCCGAGAAGGCAAAACTGTGTCTCGTTATGCAGGTATCTCCTTTCGCTAAGCTTCGCTGTGAAATTCTTTGGGAAAAGTTTTTAAAAATAAAGCGTTGGGTAAATGTCTGGATTTGGTCATTGTATTTCAGTAATGAGCACGGAGTCCGAAGTAGAGGAACCTGCATCCACCGACCAAGAAGAAGCTGCATCCAC
Organism: Brassica napus; assembly: GCF_020379485.1. Lineage (NCBI taxonomy): Eukaryota > Viridiplantae > Streptophyta > Magnoliopsida > Brassicales > Brassicaceae > Brassica > Brassica napus. The sequence goes on along the minus strand of NC_063441.1, from coordinate 7,137,933 downwards.
TGAACAAGACGAAGCTGCATCCACCGAGCCGGAATTTATTGTCACCACGCCGACTTTCCCGGAAAGACTGTTCGCACGTAATTGCTATCCTGGCAAACCTCGACTGAACATCTATTCAAAGGCGAGTATCATTGGATCGTTAGTAAAGTTGCTAAGAGGCTCCCCTGAAATGAATTGTCTGATAGGAAGTCAGTTTGGAGCTCTGTTCCACTTACCTGTATCGCGCTGCTCAAACTCTGCGAAACTTGTACATTCTCTCCTCAGCCGTCAGCTTGTTACGATGCGCCTATATGAGCTCTAGTTCTTGTTTGCAGACAAGCCACTACGCTTTTCTCTGCGTGAGTTCGGAGACATCACGGGGCTGAAATGCGAGCCTGAAAGGGAAAAAGTTGGAAACAGGTCAGAATCTATCGATGCCACACCTGGACGTATGTGGAAAGAGTTGTTTGAAACTGAAGATGAAGACGTGACTGTACCAGATGTTCTTCGTATGCTTGAACAGCCTAGTCTTCCTGAGTGGAAGCGGTTGCCACTAGCTCTCATTGCGCTTGTAGATGGGGTCCTGGTTTGTGGTCACAAACTTCTTCGTGTGACGCCTGCTTACGTCGAGATGCTGGAAGACACCGGATCATTTCTTCAATATCCATGGGGGAGAGAGGCATTCGTCAGCACTCTGTCTAGATTGACACCACCTCAACCTTCTGATCCTTCTAAAATGGATAAATCCCTTTCGGTCATGCGCCTTCGTTTGAAACAGCAGTCAACAGCGTGTTATGGGTTCCCTCTGGCGCTGCAACTTTTTGCTTTTAAAGCTATCCCCTCATTGCTTGAGAAAATTCCCGAACCTAATAAAACCACTTCTTTCTTGCAAGAACCAGAAGGATGCGACTCAACAAATGCACTTCTGAATTTTGAAGACATACTTCTGGTGGAAACCCAAAGAGAGGTACAATGCTGTTGTCTATCTTATTTGCAAAACAGAAGTTAAGACGCTCAAACTTTGTGTACTTATGAATGTTTGTGTTCTTTGTTTGAGGTTATTGTTACGTATTCAATCTCAGATGAAGGTGGGGATCCAAAGTGGAAGAAAGAAGTAATCGATCCCCGAATAGATAACTTAGTTCGTCGAATGCGGGAAGGACACGAGTTCAAAGCAACAGACTTTAGAGGAGGTGATTCATCCCTTCCACCTCTGAAGCCAGCCGAAAAGGCTGAAGGTGTTGGTGTCAAAAAAAAGTGTCAAAAGTCGTCTAGGCGGTTTGGGAAAGTCTGTGATGAACCTGGAAGTTTGACTCAGGCGCCTGAGCGTCCTATTCGACCTCGTCGTGGGATATGTAAACAGGCTGAACCAGGAAACTTATCAGATAAGGAGAAAGAGCTGAAAGAGTGGATACGAGTTGAACTGAAAACCCAGTTGGGTAAATTGCGGAACGAGATTTTTGACTGGTTGCATCATGATAGGGGAGGCTCGTCCACGGTTCCGCAAACACAGCAGCCGGTAAAACAAACAGAGACAACAGTCACGCTAACCCTACCGGCATGGAAGTTCCATAGAAACGACATCCGTTCAGTGGTGATGGTAAGGATGAAGCTGAAATATTTGGGTCTGATAGTAAGAAACACAAGAAGAACAACGGCGATGGGTTTAGCGACGATGAGACGATGAGAATGCATGATAATCATTGTGATGGTCGTACGCCAAATGCTCGCTTCTGGGAAAAGGTAATCAAACTGCTCCTACAATTTTTAATGATAAACAATGCCTGAATCCCGGTCTAACTTTTTTGAGGAAAATTCAACGTGTAGGTAGATTCAATGGCGGGCGAAGGCCCCTCTTTCTCGAAGTCGGCAAACATTCCAGAAGTCGATGTTTCAACGCCTATTGGACCAGAAACTGTATCAAAGCCAGCAAAACCAACTCTCTCGGAGCCGTTGGAGGTAAATAGATTATAACAATGAATTAATATGCTCTAGATATATTATGTTGGCTGTTCAGCTTGGTTTGGCCAGGTATTCAGCGTAGATTATCAGTTGTTCGTTTTAGTTAGTGAGGTATACAGGAATACTTATTTGTTTGGTCAGGTATTCAGGTTATTTAGTTAAGGTATTCAGGTTAATTTATGAGGTGTACAGGAATACTGATTTGTTTGGTCTGGTATTCAGGTTAATAGTTCAGGTATTCAGGTTAATTTATGAGGTTTATAGGAATACTGATTTGTTTGGTCTGGTATTCAGGTTAATTTAAGAGGTCTTTTGCTTAAGTAGTCAGGTATACAGATCTGTTTGATAGTTTTCAGGTGAGTTTCAGAGGTATTCATCTTAGTTAGTCAAGTGTTCAGCTAATTTTGCCAGGTGTACAGATTATGTTGATTAGGTGTTCGGATTTTTTTTATCAGGAGTTCAGTTTAGTTTGTCAGGTATACACCCAAGTTGTTAGGTGAACATATAAACTACATCTGAATCGAAGTATTTGAATGAGCTATATCTGAACGTTGTCAGGGCGAGGGGGGAGATGAGTCTCCAATATCAGGGCTAAATTTGTTAGCAGAAGTGGTTGAAAAGGGGACATGGAGTGACAATGTCTATAAAGATCCACAGGAGAACACTTGTAGGATGCTTACCGTTTGGTCTCATCCTGAATCTTACGTCCTTCCGCCGGAGGAACAAGGTGGTAAAGCGTCACCGACAAATTCTGAAGATTACAAGACACCGCCAGAGGATGATCCGATGACTGAATCTCGCACACCAGACGTTGGGAATTCGAAGCTGAGTCGATATCTAACTAGGTCATTAAAAAAAGCAGAGCTAGAAGGGAAATGTATTCTAATAAGCTCAACCAAAAAAGATGACCTCCAGACGAAGCGTATTCCGAGACGTTCAACAAAGATTGGAGGAGTGTACACCACAGACAAGAGATTGAAGAAGCTTTTCCAAAGCTGCAAGAAACCCAAATATACGCCCTTAGCAGACTTGGAGAAAGCGCAGTTTCAAGAGTTTCAGTCAATTCTCCGCGAGAAACCGGCACAGTAAGTTGTTTGGATATACTGTATAAATTTCTTGGACTGTCAAATGTTTAATATTGACTTTTGGTTTGTTTTCAAATTTCAGGGAATTCGAAATTGTTATTGGGATCCATGTCTCAAATAAGTTCTTCCTGTCGTTGGCAAGGCCAACAAATTGGGTCAGTACCAAGGTATTCAAATCATCAGAACTTAATCTGTTTTATTCAAGTTACAACACAGATTTCCACCGATTTAATGTTCTAATGGTTTGTACATATTTTTCAGCACATTTCTGTGTTAATTAGTATGCTAGTAAGGCGACATGGACGCAATTATCTGAGTCGGAGGTGCAGATTTGTAGACTACTTCAGTATTACGGGCATCATATCAAAGTTCGCAGAGTTCGAGAAGGCTTAAGATAAATTGGGATTCAACTGGGGAGGGCTTGTCAGTTTCAGTTTCACCGGAAAAACGCCACGTCGGAATGACAAGAAGGTGTTGTTGGTTGATGTGGACAGGGTGTACGCCCCAATGATGTGGGGAAAAGATCATTGGGTTGGTCTTGTGATCAACTTGACATGTAGACAAGTGGAGATTTTGGACTGCAACATTCCCCTTAATGAGTCCGATAATGAGGTGAACAAGCATATGGCTTATCTTCTACGCGCATTGCCTCATGTCTTAGCTGCGTTTTCGCCTCCTTCCGATAGTAGTCATCCTGAAGAAGACCAAGCATTTTCATGGGTACGTCCAGACAATATTTACTTCAACGAAAGGTCTGGCGACTGTGGACCATGCGCGGTCAAATTTCTGGAAATGCATGCAGCGGGATACTCCTATGAGGATATGGAGCAAATCGATGACAAAAAGGTGGACATATTCCGTCAGAAATACGCGATGGATACCTATGAAGAATTTATTGGAAACGCAAAAGTTCAAAACGATGGTTGAAGACGTGTATACTGCCTGCTTCATTTCGTTTGTTAAACCGAATTGTTAACGGTTATTGTATCTTTTCATTCATCCAGATACTATAATTCAAACAGATCAGTTTATCTTTGAAGGTTTTATATCGTATTTCTTATATATTTAGGGTTTAGGGTTTCCGAAGCCGGTTGTTTTTAGAGTTACCTCAAATTCAAAAGCAGACAGAGGCATCACAGCATACGCTCTTGCGTCTTCTAGATTGTTCTCCATCAACTCGTCAACAGCTGGGGGGATCTCACCACTCATTTTCGATATCTTTCGCTGTCTACTCACAAACCAACGACTAATCATGCGTCTGATGAACTCAAATAGCGCCATTATCGAGGAATCGCGCGCAGGAACTAGTGCTTTGTTGAGAGACTCAGCTATATTCGAGCTCATTAGATTGTACCGCTCGCCCTCAAAGTGTGACCTTGTCCAATGCCTAGGATCGATCTTCTCAAGATAATCCCAACAGCGCTTATCTGTAAGTTTGATCTCCGCGTAAAGTCTCTTAAAGTGGGATACCTTGAATACCTCGCCTGCCCTGCCAACCATTTGCTTCTGATTCCTTTTCTTGAATTTTGCGTCGACGTTTCTCTGTAGGTGTACGAGGCAGCACCCATGGTGTGAAAGAGGATACCACTTATCTTTAGCAACACATATTTGATTTGCTCTATCAGACACAATAGATAAATCGGAGCCATCTTCTACGATCTCTGTCAGCTTCTCAAAAAACCAACTCCAAGACTCATTTGTTTCATTGTCTACAACAGCAAACGCTATAGGGAATACCTGAAAATTGGCATCTTGCCCACTTGCAGTTAGTAAACACCCTTTGTACTTCCCAAACATATGAGTACCATCCACCACAATAACCTTCCGTAGATGCTTCCACCCGTCAATGCAAGCTTTCAGCGCCATGAACGCGTACTTAAACCTTGTCTGACCCTTATCATCTTTTTCAGTTTTGATATCAGTAATGGACCCAGGATTTGCATACTTTACAACATAAAAATATTTTTCGGCAGGAGCTTGTAAGAGCTCTCTTCTGTTCCTTGTGCAGCCACAGTTGCTAACTCTTTTGCTTTCCAACATTTCCAATATGTGGCCGTAAACAATAACTCAGTCCGGAGAATCTCGGGTAATTCAGATGCGTGCGGTCCAGCTTGGACCCTTTCATACTTCGATCTCATTAGTGCAGCTATTACTTTCGACGTCGCATGTTTCTTATATTGCGCTTTAGCATCAGATGTGCAGACATGCTTCAGTTGCATCTCCTCACCTGATATGTCGAAGATTCCCCCAATTGCTTAGCCATAACATAAAATTTGCAGTTTTTATCAATGCATTTCGCTGCGACGTAGTTAAACGCATGCTTGTGGAACTTGAACCTGAACACCTGCTTTAAGGCATAAATGTGCAAACTGATCTTGAATTCTTGTTTGCTACTGAATAGCTTCCCAGTGTACATATCAGCATCTGCTAGAGTGAAGTCAATATCATCGACGGTATAATCGTTAACTGCTTCGTTGTTAGACGAATCTTCTACATCCTCAAATCCATATAGCTCAACGGCTCTAACGGATTTCATGAGTGATTCGTCATCAGCCTTATCCTTTTCACGACATCTTCTTGCGTCTTCCTCACGGCTTCGAGACTGAGGTACCGGTTCGATAAAGTCGTCATCCTCGTCTTCTCCTACCAGGGTTTCATGTGTCTGACCACCCGAAACACACTGAGGTACCGGTTCGACAAAGTCGTCATCCTCGTCTTCTCCATCCGGAGTTTTATGTGTCTGACCAACCGAGACACACATAGGTACCGGTTCGACAAAGTCGTCATCCTCGTCTTCTCCATCAGATGTATCATGTGTCGGTCTAGACGAAACACATTGAGGGACCTGCCCAACGAAATCATCACTGTCGTCAACTTCCCGAGTATGCATGTTGAAAGGCTTTGGAGGAGTCTGGAGAACCAACATTTGAGAGCTGTTGTCAAAACTTGGGTCATCTTCTTGATTTGGATCTGAATGATTCTCAGTGTCGGCCACTTGATCACTTGACTTGACACCTAAATTGTTACTTGCTTCTTCAATATTCTCCATCGAAATCCTAGATGAGCCTATGTAATCTCTACCCTCATCTACGTAATCTTCAAAAGTTGATGGTGGGTTTGCGGTACGCTGTTTGTTTGTAGATGAACCACTGCCTTTGTTTGAAGAAGGATTAGTTCGTCCACTCCTCGTTTTAGTCACCACCTCACCACGCACACCTCCATATGTTACGTTCGTTCGACCACCACCACCTACCCCTCCATCCTCATCCTTATCATCGTCCCATTCGCAATTTCGTCCAACAAAATCATGCCATAAATTGTAATCATAATCCTCATCGTCGTCATCTTCGCCTTCCCCTAACGCAGCATCTTCAGTCGTGTCCACTTTATTCTGAACTTCACATGTAGTTCCATCCACTTCACGCATCCCAAAACCATTTGAGGCATAAACTGCTTCAATTTCCGCAACTCCCATCAGAATTATTTCATCTTCGGTCAAATCAGTTTCACCGTCATTAACTTCATTCCGGGTGTGCACATCAGCAGACGTGCTCCCAACTTGCATTTCGTTGCTGCTGGCAACTTCTTTGGACTTCAAAAGATTCCCCATTGGCCTCAGAAAATGGATTTTCCCATCTATTTCCTCTTTTAATGTGACAAATACGTTGATGTACTTGTCCACCTTACGTGCCGAAGTGAACAAGTCGAAATCCTTGTCTTTGGAAATTTGAACAGGAGCTTCTCTTTCACCAACAGCACAAGATCCGTGTTCACCAAGCCAATATGACATCTCAACGGCAACAGACATTCCAACTAGACCGTATGACTCAATAATGGCCCGCTTCAAGTCTTCAACAGAAGTTATAAACTTCGCATAGACAGCCCTCCCCATACGGTCGCTATCAAGTTTAAAATCCCAGTCACCAGTGTCGTACATAATCCACCGTCCAGAGATTACAACGATGTATGAATCGTGAACACCTACGAAAAATAGAACATAAATTTATTTAAAAATTTAATGTGCTAATCAGAAGCAATAAATATAGCTTCGTACAAAAAAACACCTGAATTCCGAACACCCTCAAATCTGTAATAAATGATTTCAGCCATAACTATAATGTCATAAATGCAATGGTGTACGGCTTATATATGATTTACCTTCGATGCTAGATACAGAACACCCACCATCCGCCATACCCTTTCCTCCCTCACCATATCGGATGCAGCTCATGCCTCTGTGTGTAAAATTTGCTGCCTCAAGTTCCCGTGTTCGGTAGCCTTTTTTACTCCTCAACAAGGAGACATGCAAACAGATAGGATTCGTACGTTTTTGTATTAAATAATTGATATTTGCCCTGTTTTTAATTAATAAATTAAAGTAGAACACATGTTTTCCAAAGTCACCAGTCATCAATAGCCATTTGTCCACCTTGGAGCCGTTGTTTCCCGCGAGAAATCATCACATATAAGGCCTTCAAGTTTTGGGGTCAAATAGCCCAAAAACGAAGCCCAACACCATGTTTCCTTCTGAAATTAAAATAATATAATATTCAATTCGTCTCTTACATGCACATCCGGCGCGCGTGTGTCGGTATTCCTGAGGCAAGTTTTTTCTGGGCAAAAGACAGCCTGGTCCCACGACTTTCAGCTCAAGTTTGTTGGGGAAAAATGTTAAAACTGTCCACTTTTTCTTCTCTCTCCTACTAGGTTGCCCAACAACCTAATTAAAACATGGGTTTGCCCAAATTTCTAATTCAAACTTAAAAGTTGCCCAATCTTCTAATTTTCCCAATTATAAATGACATAATCAACGTATGAAGATCACGTAAATCATGTGGGTTGTGATGCAAGTAAATCGTGATTGAGAATTCATATTTGATGTTTTAGGAAAATACATCAAGCGAATCAATGCCCAAATTATTGTGTTTGATTTTTTTCATATATTTAATATATTTCTACATGCGTATACACAAATAGACATAGTCTATTATATGGTTTTTAATATTTCTATATTTTTATATATGTGTAATACACAAATCGACATAGTTTATTTTGTCTTAACCCAAAATTTTATATGGATTCTTATCAAATAAACTAACATCAAACTTGACTAACTTAAAACCAGTTCAAACGATCACTTCAATTTAGATTATAGTTTTCAATATTATATAAAGTGAACTGATCGTTTGATGTTATCAAGCCAAATATATTTAATTGTATTTTCCCTAAGTATATAAAATACAATATGATTCGAAGTCTCAGATCTTTTTTATTTAATAAGATAGATGTCGAATGCTACATGATTAATATAAATGTATATAGACTTTTAAACCTTCGATGAGTAAATAGAATGTTATATTTGCTATATTCCGTGTAATAGAACATGTAAAGTATTAATGCGCAAACATAAATCGTACACATTTTATATTATAATGACCAATGGTAGATGTTGTAATAAGTCTAGTTAACCAAAGTTTTTTGAATATAAGTTGTGAGAGTGCTTGTGAGGCTGACATGTAGGAAATGACACTCTTGCAAATCACACATGAACTAAAGGTTATTTATTTTTAATGCTCCTAAAATAATATATAAGGGATAGGGATAATATATAGTTCAATTTATGGTATAGGACAATGTAGTTATTTTTTTGTTCTATGTTTACAAATTTCCCTCAATTTGTTATGTTTATTATTTATTGGTTAATAGACGATCATGTATGTATACATTTGATACAAGAATATAAACTTATATTATATCTACTTATCATGAATAGGGAAACTACCCAACACAACATCGTTGGCTACAATGGCCAGAACCACAAGAAACACGTTTTCTGTTCGATTTGTTTTTTTAAAATAAAACTGACATCATTTTAAAAAAAAAAAATTTAAAATATTACATAGATATTAAAAATAAAACCATGCGTCGAGTGGCACAAGGTGTTTTGTGGATCTGTAAGAGATCCGAGTTCGAATCCGCTGTTAACCCAAATAAACATGGCGTGTGGCCACCAGATCTTTTCACATTCTCTTTTCGGGGAAAGGTTTACCCATTTAAAAAAAATATAAAAAAATATATTAAATAATAATAAATATTTGGATTGAATAAATTAAATTTATTTATTTGTACAAATTGTAGTTTTATTGAAACAATACTCTGTATTCATCGATGCATAAGCTTCATATGTAGATCTATGAAATATAAAACTCGAACATGTAAGGTCATTCATCATCTGGTTCAAAGTTGTGAAGGCTAGAATCTTCGTCTTAATAAAGGAGTATCTCTCAAAGTCATTAAAATGGAATATATTTTTTTATCTTGAGATGAAATTTCAGTTAAAGCACCCATTTCATTGGAAGATGCCCTTCATCAAACCTCATAATTTGCTACAGCTGAGATTCACATTGAACAGTACAATGCCCTTCATTAGAATTCGAGTTGTAGGATTGTCATTCATATACCCTTAGCATCTATATCTCTATAATTCTGATCGTTTGAACCCTAGATCTAGCTATTTTCTTATATTGTTTACAACCTCAATCAACCGAACAACTGCCTTGTTCACCACTGCTTTACTTTATTTACTGCTTTATAATCTGTTTTCCTAGCTTAATCGCGTCTGGTTGATTTTATTGTGTGTCTACGCTCCATGTGGATTTGATCCCAAAATACTACAACTGAACCTCTTATTTGAGAGAGTAAAATCACTATTTAGGATAATTTGAGTAATATCTTTTGAGCAATAAACCACCAAACAAACCAATCAAGAAAGAACCCCCACTAAGAGACATTATTCCTTTTCTGTGAACAATCCAACTAAGGACAAACCATCTAAATACGATGGAAGCTAATTATGTTGTTTCCACCAAAGAAAAATTCATTCCACAAAAAAATGCTGTCACACAAAGAAGTAAGAGCAACAAAGAAGAAGACGCCGAATCTAATAAAGAACATGTCAAAATAACACCAAAAACCAACAACAAGACCAAAATACCTCCAATAAAATAAGCCGTGAAATAACGGAAAATTCACCGAACATACCTCCAACAGCTCTTAAGAAAAGATTCGACACGATCCTCTGAAGGGACATGTCGAAACCTATGAAACCCAAAAAAAGGTCGACAAGCCAGACCTCGGTTCCACCTCATATCCGATGTTACTTCCAAAACCGTCAACTCCAATAGGCACCACAGATGATAGATCTTTTGGAGAGAAATCCATCAGATACACGGGGGAGCTCAAGCTATCCAATACAAAATAAACACACCGCAATAACATTAAGTTCGGCCCCAAGCTCGATCATTTTTTTCCTGGAGGGAGGAAGATCATTCGAAATCAGTAGATTGCTCTCCATAATTTCCTTGATAAGATCAATTTTATCTGCCACCTCTTGGAGTCTGATCTCACAGTTAGTCTTGAGCTTTTTATTTTCCCACTTTTCGGTAAGCGAACTGATAACAACTGAGTTGTTCACATCAAGAGTCCTCATAGCCCTAAGAGAATCTTTACGTATGTCCATATTGCTTTTACCAGGAAAATCTTTGACTCTATCAGTCATAAAAGTGACTTACTCAATAGCAGTGTTTCTTTCATTTCTCGCCACGCGGAGCTGAGCCTTCATGAAACTTACCAGATCCCCAAATTCATGTGCTGCTGTCAGTTGGGAATATTCGAGTGTTCTTTATCATGTGCTTTCTTCAAAATAAGGCTCAGCTCTCGGACCACCTTCTTCATGTCATTGAGTTCATCAGTTGGGGGACCTTCCTCAAATGTTTGTCCAGTCTCACGACAAATTCATTATGTTCCTCCATAGCATGGGAATAAAGCTCACTTTAGCAACAAAGTAAAACAAAAATGAATTTTAAAAGCCTTAGTTCACACCTTAGTGCGCACCATTTTGACATAAGCATCACGTTTGGCCATGTTATGGAAAGAGGGGAGAGGACAAACTGCTGGTTGGAAATGCCTCACAAGGTGACTGACACTGTCTTATTCCTCCGTGATTTGAAAATCTTTGGCATGGATTAGCTTCCAATGAAAGGGTCAGTTTCCATTCAGGTCACTCAAAAAAACACAGCCTCGATTATATGGTTTTGGTTTTAGCTTTTTAGGAGGACGGTCCCAGAGCTCAGTACAAACCGAGCTCAAAGGTTTTGGTCCATAAACATTGGTCGGGATAGGATTATCAACTCGACCATTAATCGTAAGAGGCATCTCTTCCCTTAAAGTCTTGGTCAAATCATTGGTAACAACACCCGAACGAATCATGCTTGACCCTTTGCGAAGTTCTTGTTCTAGCTCCGTTCATAAACGCAGAGGGTTGGTCGTCTCCAGAATAGCTACATCAACATTTGTACCCATAGCTTTGGCGGTTACCGCACAAATGTCAGTGATCTTCATCGAATAGAATATCCAAACAAATAGGGGATTGACTAAGATACAATATTATCCAAGGAGTATAAAAATCTCTTATATAAATATGTTATTGGGAAACAACGATACATCACGTTATAGTTATTCTTGAAAGAAAACGGAAAGTTGTCGAATAAGAAAGACATATACTCCAAATGATATTTCATCCTTAAAAGCGACAAGCCATAAAAGGACCGGGGGACAATTTCTGGACCAGAATTTGACACCCATTTGAACGATCATGCTTAAAAGCATGGTTAGATTGAATGTAGGCAAGTTCGATAATACAGTGAAGAGTTCGGACATACAAGAAAGGTCATCAAAGGCTCGCACAAATTGTTCAAAGTCAACAAGATCAACTATTAGGGGGTGTTAGTGGGGATGAGATTTATAATGAATCTTAGAATTTCTAAGTCTAGTGTTATTGGTTTATAGATTCTCATATTCTCATTGAAATCTATTGTTATTGGTTTGATGATTCTATAACTCTATACAAAATCATTTGTTATTCAAAAAGTTTAGATTTTAATGATTCTACAAATCTATTAAAGTAAATGTTATTGGGAGTTGAATTCTTATCATTTTAACTCACAAATTAAGATTTTGAGAATACTACATGTTTACCTTGAATTCTTAGAATCATTACATTACTTTATTTTCATAGATTTTCACAATATACAAAATTCTCTACATCTCTTTCCAAATTTAACAAATCTCTCAACTTTTAAAATCAACAAACTCTATAGAAATTTAAGTCCCACTAACACCCCCTTAGTCGAGGTAATGAGGAGGAAGATGAGGGTAAAGATATATGAAAATTATAATAAGGAAGAAGATATAAGGAGGGGAGGAGGCCAGAAGTAAGGACATTAATTCATCAATGTACACACGCATACCCACTTGATATCGAGTTCTCATCTCAAACACATGGACCTCTTTTTTTTTGTCAACATGTATTTTTTAAAAGAACTAAGCCCAAATGGGACGAAATTCAGAAACAATACACATGAGGCCCATCAAAAAGAGCTAAACTATACAATACAACTTTGGCCATAGGCCCAAAGAGGAGAACAAGGTCCGAGAAAGCCAAATTTTAAAAAGTCCAAAGGAAGAGGCAGAAACCCTAAACACGTGCTGAACACTGAACAACAGGAAATCCACGTGTTGAACGGATGCGCCACCTCTTTACCGACTTGATAGTCTCGCCGGAAACTAGCCGGAACACACCGGAACAGGAGAACAAGGGAGAACCGCCGAGAACAAAGGAGATTCAGACTAATGCTGTAGCTAAAACTTCAGATTCCAACATTCAGATAGCATCAATCGACTAGACATCGAGATCTATCTGAGAAACAGAATAACCAAAGTCGCCACAGACTAACCAAACAGTCTTCGCTTCATAACATAAAGATCCAATCGAGATCAATCCACCCATCAAAATCCGAATTTCCTTCAAGAACACCGGTCATCTTTAAAGATACGAAGAAGCCCGAAGATGAAACGACTCCAGCGGAGAAGAGGAACGAGCAGCCGAAGGAGGTGACTAAACATCGATTAGATAGAAAAGGACGATATAAGAAAGATCCATCAGCAGTCATCAAAAAGAAAGATGAACCGCCGAAGATGATACCCGGATAGCTCCGCCGAGAAGAAAGCGAGCCACCAGAGTCAAAAGCTGGATAGCTCCGCCATGGAGTACGCGAGCCACCAGAGGCAAAAGCCGGATATATGGCGTCGATGGAACCACTATATACCGGAGACAAGGTCACCAAAAGAAAATCGGCGACAGAGAACGAAAGCTTCATCTCAACATCTTCCTCGTGAAAGATACGAGAGAGAGAACGAGGAAGAGAGATCAGCTTTTTCTCTGTATAACACATCGACCTCTTTATTCTTGTCTTTATGTCATCAATAAAATACATTCTTTCAACTTATATATAATTATGTTGATGTTGTTCTAATCAGTTTATGCACTATTTGTCCAATCTTTTACATATAAACTCTCAAATATTTAGTTTGGATTTTAGGATCCACAAACATGTTCTAAGATATTTTTTTAAATAGTTTTCATATTAAAATATCTTTTTTTTTTGTTTAACAGACAAATGGAAAAGAGATAAAACCCAACAACCCAATACAAAAAAAATGGATCGATCCAGCCCAAATACTAATTGGGCAGAGGACAAAGCAGTAGAAACAACACCGAGGAACTCGCCGGAGCAACCCTAAGACCGCCACATCATCTAAATCACTCGCCACTGTGACCAGGAGACGCCAAACCAAAATAGAGGAGCTGCTACCACTGCAGGGAAACAAACGCTGATCTTACCGACTCTAGACGACCCCCAGAGCCATAGACGACCACCGGGAAAAGAATATAAGAAAGTGAAGGGCTCAAAGAAGTCAACAGATTCAACCGGTTTCACCGGTTCGGAGCAGGTGAGTGGATAGGCCGAAACCGCACCCCCAATGACCAGCTCGCCTCCACCACCACCAGAGAAAACCCTAACTCTAGCTCCGCTGCCGTCCTCAAAGCGAGAAAGACACCAAGGTGGGAAAACCGGTGGTTCGGATCCGAGTCAACCTTCAAAGCGACATCACACCGTATCGTTGGAAAACCTCTACCACCACGCAAGAAGAACCGAAGCAGCTTAACACCGATGTAGATCAACAGAGCCAAAAAACGGGAAGCTTGGAGGATCACGACCTGGATCTGCCCCCACAAAGCCTAGCCACAAAGCTAAGAACCGCTACAGCCTCCGGAAACCATTGCACAACCTCTGATGTCTCATGACTCAATACTCAAACCTGAAAAGCATTGAAAATGGATTTGTAAATGAAGTTTAGAGAAAAATTAGCAAAAGTAAAATAAAAAGAGGGCTCCTCGCAGGAACCAGAGGTGAAACCGGCGCCAAAGAGCCAAGGAGAGTTGGTGTTGATGCCTTCAAGAATTGGAGTAGTTAGTTTGGACCAAAATCTTTCCAAATTAAACCGGAAAACATTGGATCGGTCCGGTATTCGGTAGTTTGGTTTTATTTTTTTTTTCACCGAAACTAACCAAAGGTTTTTAGTTTTGATTATATTTCGGTTAAAAATTCGGTACGACTTGGGTAATTTCATGTAATTTTACCGAAATTAATAGATTACCGAACTGAACTAAACAGAAAACCAAAAAAAAATCATAAATCTGTCGAATCGAAAGGAGCTTCTAACCAAAATTTGGGTTTGGCGGGATTGGTTCGGTTCAACATCCCATGCCTAACTTAAATGGTAATATAGTTAATACTAAATGTTTTTTTATCAAAGTTAATACTAAATGCTTTAATAATATAAATAATTAATACTAAATGTTTTGAAGTTAGTGAATTTAAATATTGTAAAATTGTCATAAGATGCAAATTTTACTAAACTCATTAATTTTTATTACTTATAGTTTTGATATGATATATAGTTACATAAAAAATTCCAAAATTAGTTAACTTTTAAAGTCGTCTAATAATCAAATACAAATCTGATAAGTACTACAAATATATAATAAGTAGCTATAAATACATGTGATAGTTAAAAACAATTAATTACATGATAAACATGTAAACTATAACATTATGTTGTTTAAAAAAATCATATAAACATTTTGAAAGATGGTTGATGTACATATATTTTCCACTAATGATATAAAATAAAATTTCTACATAAATAAATGTGAAAACAAACATCCGCGCAACCGCGCGGATCAAAATCTAGTTAAGAATTAAACTAGAAAACTTTAGTAGCAATGTAACAAACTAGGTGTTTTGCCTGTGATGCAGGCTTAAACATTTTCATAAATTTTTGAAAAGTTCTTTATACAATATATTTATTATACTAAAATAAATATTAAAATAACTCAATATTCTATTTTTAATAATATAATTTATGTTTTTTTTAACTTTTTACTAAAATACTTTTTTAGATAACAATGCAATATATATATAGAAATTATCTTTTTTAATTATATTTTAAGATTTTGGATAATTCAATATTCTATTTTTAACTATATAATTAAGAATTTTATTTGATTAATATTTAGTTATATAATTATGTTTTTAAATTTTTACTAAAAGAATTTTTCAGATAACAATACAATATATATAAAAATTATCTCTTTTTAAAATTATATTTTCAGATTTTGGATAATTCTTACTATTATTAATTTTAATCAATTATCTAATAAAATAAATTTAAATTTTGTTTTTATTTTTTAATTTATTTATACATTTTATTCATTAAGGGCATAAACGATATGAACCACTCTAACTGTTAACGTGAGATGTCGATTCCAAAAATCTATTTCGCAAATAATAGTATAGATAACATAAATTTTATTTGATTATTTAAAAATAAGGTCGTAGTGGAAGAAAAGGTTTATTCGGATGCAAAAATTCATAGTGCGGTCAAGATTTATAAAATTGATCACTTTGTCGCATGCATCTTTAATAAAAAAAAATATGAAAAAAACTCCACCAAATCTCTACTATTACAAATTTAAAAAAAAATGGAATGTTAACTGGAAGGCATGAAACATTAGGCGTAGGGCGCTCATTTATAGAGTCCGTAACTCTTAGAAAAGAACATTTAAAATATACATCTTCGGTTTCGCGAAGAATTTTACTTTAATAATTTAATACATATTAAAAATAATATAAATACATTTATTTTCTTATTAATTATATATCAATAATACTTTAATAAATAAAATTTATAATTAATATTAAATTTATAATAAATATAAATATAATTAAAATTATAAAATGATACTTTCTGTATAATAATAAAAAAATATTTAAATGATGCTATAGTGAAAAAGATGGGTATTTTTTACGTTTTCATTAAAATAAAATAATAAAATAAATATATTTATATAAATATATTAAAAATATTAATCTTATAAAACTGTTTTGATTTGCTATTGATTTTTTAAAAATAAATTATTATATCAGTATTTTCATGATTATTTGGGATCTTTTAACTTAATAATTATATTAAGCTTGTTCATTGGATAGTTTTGTTTTGTTTTTTTTTTTGAAAATTGGTCATTGGATAGTTTTTAAAAAAAGTTTAGTCATTGGAACTTGTGAGTGACACCCCCATTAATCTATACAAGTTGGTGAAATAAAATTATATTTAATTTTTTTAGGTTGTCAATTTCCCTAACCTAATAATATGTTAATGCCTAGTAAACGTACTGTCCACCTAACTTTGTTTGGTGTGTATCGGTAAAG